>NC_080052.1:19407967-19500467 GCF_026212465.1 Amaranthus tricolor
ATTTTTTTAGGTAACGCGAATCTATATAACTCAAATTTAGTTGATGTGATGTAACGATTCACATAACACTTTTACTTTTAAATTCATGAAAAGACTTATGTTGTGTTGAGTTAATGATTATGACTTGTATTGAATGAGATGTGCGCGTGTTAGTGCGATTGGAAACTTATCTCGAATGGATGATCGTGATTACTTTGGCATTTAGTTGATATAACAAAGTAGTTAAGGGGGCTTATTAGTTCTATTCTAACTTGTATAGGTTCCCAATTCATAAGAGGAAATTAGAACTTTAATTGGGTGATTTTTGTGACTTTTGGTCGTGTAGTGACGCTTACAGGTACGCACACGTAGTAACTAACTACTATATACTGTTGCTTAAAGTATTATCGATAGTTGTGATTAGATGCATTGTGTTAGAAGTACGAAGTACTTGCAAGTAAATTTTATACATGAATAGCTTTCGATTTGCAAATCTCTCGAACTTAGAATGGAATAGATGCATAGAACGAAGGTAATAGTAGAAGTTGAGAAGAATTTCCCTTATTGATAGAATTACATTGTGTTTACTTGGAGTCGGAATGATTCCTTTATATATGAATTTAAGAGTATGTTTGAGTTTACCGGTGGGTCTTGCAAACCCCATGGTTCTCATTGATAGCAAGATTATATTGAGTTACCAATGGGTCTTGCAATCCCCAAGGTTCTCATTGATGGCAAGTTGTATATTGAGTTTACCGGTGGGTCTTGCAAACCCCATGATTCTCATTCATAGTAAGAGTATATTGAGTTACCGGTGGGTCTTCCAAACCCCAAGTTTCTCATTGATAGCAAGAGTATATTGAGTTACCGGTGGGTCTTGCAAACCCCAAGGTTCTCATTGATGGCAAGTTGTATATTGAGTTTACCGGTGGGTCCTACAAACCCCATGATTCTCATTGATAGCAAGGGTACATTGAGTTTACCGGTGGGTCTTGTAAACCCCATGTTTCTCAATGATAGCAAGAGTATATTCAAGTTATTGATGGGTCTTGCAAACCCCAAGGTTCTCATTGATAGAGAGTTTATTCATTGGTAGAATTAATAGTTTAGTTAGATGTGAGTCTTGCAAACCCCAAGATCTTCATTAATCGAATAGTTTATGTTAGTGATAAGTGCCCTGTGGATCTTGAGAACCCCAAGGGTTTTCCTTCATGGAAAGATTATGCCTAAGTTAAAATACCTTATAGGAGTTAAGAATTCCAAAGGATGCCATGATTATACTTACTTTAAGGTAGACAAGCCTTTTTCTTTAAGGCCAGACGTTAAGTAGTTTGTTGATGCCCTTTAATGAGTTGACACTACGTGTGTTTATCGGAGTTTATGTTTTTTTTTTTGAAATGAGGAGTGTTAAGATGCACATTCTACTCAGGAACGCATTGTTCGGTTTGGAAGGAAGAAATGAGCTTAAGAAGTATAAATGAATGTTAAATGATTACTAGTTGTGCTTGTATCTTATGAAATCATATTTATACTGTTGTATAACATAATATCTAGTTTGTTAGCCTTATTATATTTGGTGTTACTTTACTAACGTGTACGTGCTTATGTTTATGTTTGATTGTTTTACAACTTTCTATGATTATTCTGCTATGATACATTGACCTTTGGTCTGATGTTGAGCAGCAGGAGGATCATAGATTGGCGTACCAGGTATTTGGAGCATCTTTTACATTGCTTTGGGGGAGTGTGGAATGCGAAGCATAACTCGTGTTATGCAAGCATCTTTTGACTTTGTTGTTCTTATGTCTTTTTCACACTTTGGCTATATATGTTTTGATATGAGGCCTTGTGTCCTTATTTGTATTATTTATATTTTCCGCTGCATAGGTTATGAATGCGTATGGTTTTAAAGTATTTTATTATTTTTTTTTAAAACTCAAGCGTCGACACTAGAATCACGATCCATGCTTGTCATGAAGATTTGAGGAGCCAACGATGAATCATTCCGTCGTGATACGAGATTTTAAAATCCATCACGCCTTCGATTTTAGTTATTTTATTGTGTTTTATAATCCATCACGCCTTCGATTTTAGTCGAAACACTGTCAAATTTTCCACTCACATTCTTAAAGTTTATTATTATTTTAATTATTTTTAATGTAACACCTAAATTTCCTCCCGTCCTTTGCGGTTTTGGTTCTATATAAGGGATCAAAAATTCAGGGGTGTTACAATTAGAGTTAGTATTATAACATAGTAAGTTAGTATTTGGAGTTGGTGTTATAACCCATTAAAGTTGGTTTTGGAGTTAGTGTTATTATCTATTGAAGTTGGTATTATAATTTATTAAAGTTGGTTATTATACCTAATACCAAATACCAACTTTAATAGGTTATAATACCAACTCTAATAGGTTATAACATAAAATTCAATAGGGTATAACACCAACTCTAAATAGATTATAATAACCACTCCAATATCAACTTTAATAGGTTATAACACCAACCCAATAGCAATTTTAATAGGTTATAACACCAACTTTAATAGGTTATAACACCAACTTCAAATAGAGTCAAATGTGCGCGTCAATTTTTTAGATTTTTCTCTTTTTTTTTTAATTGTTGGGCCTAGGCCTAGAGAGCTTTCTCTTATAAAGACAATCTCTAAAGAGCGGTGCTGTTTAAGATTTTTAACTAACGGGCCCTTTGTATGGACTCGTTTCACAGTGAGAACGGTCTCATACAAGACGATTCAAAAAGATTTTAGAATGGTTGACTTGGTTGTCAATAGAAGTAGGCATAGGGTTAAGGGCGTTCAAAAAAACCCGGTTTGTAAAACCCGATCCGGATTATCCGGTATCCGGTTTAGAAAACTAGATAATTAACCCGATTTATCAAAATCGGGTATTCGGGTCGGATTCAGATATCATTTTTGGTAAAACCGAATACCCGGTATCTGGTTTTGTTTTTTTCTGTTTTTTTTTTTTTAAAATTTAAATGCTTATTCTTAATTTATCTAATATAATTAATATATTATAATCATTTTACCCTAAAAAAAATTAAATGTGTTATATTCAAAGTAATGTGTTGAATTATATTCTATTATTGTCCTTAAATAATATTTCAAATGGCGTATTTCAAAATAAGTGTTTTCAGTAATTATTAGATTGATAGCATGTTTCATAAAATATCTCATCCGATGATCAGCTCAAGAATTTGACTTATTCTTAATGTGTATTGGCAATTATATTGTAAATTTACTAAAATTATCCTTGATAATTAGAATTTAATTAGGATCACCAAAGTAATAACTAGTTAGTAAAGATATTGCATTACTTAGTTTTATCATATTACTAGTAAAAAAGCCCGTACAATGCACGGATTTATTATTATAGAATATATAAAAATATTACTTCATAGAATATGTGAGTATATATTATCGTGATTAAATTTATCGAATACATGATTTTTTAAGAAAAAATTAAATATTGAATTTTTAAAATTATTTATTAAATACATCACTTTTTCATTCAATTATACGTCTATAAGTTTCGATCACCAAACACCAAGCTCTTTTTTTCATTTATTGTACGTCAATTTTAGAAATAGAATTCTAGATTGGTTAGTAATCAATGGTTAGAATTTGAATTTTATATAAAAAAATGTTAAAAGAAATAAGAAAAAAACACAATTTTTAGGAAATAAATAAAATCGGGTATCCGGTTTCTGACCAGGTTTAGCCGTCCGGATATCCGGTTAAATCGGGTCGGAACCGGGTTACATTTTTAGATACTCGAAAAAGCGGATACTTGGATTTTCGGATCCAGGTCAACCCGGTATCCGATTTTGAACACCCCTACATAGGTTGTGTAATTTGAATTTTATGGGTGTTGGTGTCATATAAGATTTGTTGTAATCAACAGTAGATCTCATGTAATCGTCATGTAATGGTATGTTATTTGTAGTTCGATTCTTCATAATTAGCCTTTGAGTGTGAGTTCAGAGTTGTATGAATTGAGTTGAAGATTTTGGAGAGTATTAAAGGGCCTAGAAGCTTACACTTCTGCCCAAAGCCACCTATATGTTGCTTAAGTAGAGTTGGTATTATATTATACCTATATTACCTTGAACGCAATACCCTTTAAAATTGAGGACGAAAATAAAACGCAGAACGCCATCTAAAATGACTCTGAAATAATATGTACTATTAAAAAATTTAATCAAAAGTCCACCAATAAAAATCAAAATTCAAATTATAAATTTTATTTCATTACATTAAAATGTGTAGACAGTCCTACCAATTATTGGCCTCCACAAATAGAAACAAGAAAAGTCTTTCAAAAAATAAAAGCACACAAATATATTTAAATAAAAGATAAAAAAATTAAATTTGTTCAATATGAGTTAAGAAAATAAGAGAAAATGAAAAAAAAAATAAAAGAAAAAAGTTTAAAGACCACTTACTCAATTCATATAAAAGCTTTATATAAAATAAAAATTAAAAATGAGAGGAAGTAAAAGGTTGTTAGAATTCACATAAGTAATTATCAAAAAGGATAAAGGATCAAAAGATGGAGAAAATAAAAAAATGTCATCTGGGTTTGAATAAAGTGATCCTTCACATTTTTCTTCTTTTTCTCAAGTCTTTTCCTCTATTGTTCTTCAAGTTAAATTGAATCAATAGTGTTCATTGACGAAAAAAATTCTTAGATTGTCGACTTTTGTTAGCTTTAGTCTCCCTGTTACAGGTCGAGAACTTTCCCAAAATGGTACGAGTTTTATAGCGTCCCTCTAATGACCTGGAAGAGTAAGAAACAAAAGGATGTGGCCTTATCAAGTGTAGAGGCAGAGTTAGAGGGATTTCTAAAGGAATCACTGAAATCTTATGAATTCGGAAACTCATGAAAGAGCTTGTTTTTCCACAAACGATAGCATGTGAACTATATTGTGATAATAAGGTAGCTATCAGCATCTCAGTGAACCTAGTACTACATGAGAACACCAAACATGTTGAAATTGATAGATACTTCATCAAAGAAAAGTTTGAAAACAAGGTCATCAAACTTGTTTTCATAAGATTAAAAGATCAATTAGCCGATATTCTAACCAAAGCAGTTGACACTCAAGCCTTTGATAAGGCTTTGTGCAAGTTGAGCATTGGTGCACCTACTGTTCAACTTGAGAGTGAACTTGAGAGTGAGTATAGGAATTAGTCAAAGATTTGTTCCTTGGCTATAGGAACAAATTATAGTTTGTAAAATATTGTCTATGCAGATTATAGGCGATAAATAAAGATTGACTACCATACTTAGTTTATTTGTGTTTAAATTAAACTCTTGTACCAGCCATTATAATAATACAATCTGGATATTCAACCAATATAACTTCCGCTAGTCAATTTATCAGTTTCTGCACGCAAATATTCTAATTTCAAATTAGTCGTCCCAGATTAAAAAAAAAAAAAACTATTCAGCCTCCCATATTTCAAGTAACATTGCATTAGACTAGCTTTTGATTCATATGCCACTAAATAATACTTAGTGAAACACAAATTGCATAGAATGAAGTTAAAGAATAACCGTAAGAGCATATCTAATGAATATCTTCTTAGAAGGAGTAATGAGTTCTTCCTACAAGGAGTAAAAAAGTAAATCTTATCACCTTTTTATCATCTTTTAACCATACTTTTAAATGTTTTCTCTAGTAGATAATTCTTATTATTATTTTTCACTTTGATTTCTCTTTTTTTTTAGGAGAAGAAAAGATGGGGTTCCATCACCTATTTCTCAGTTGTATAAGTAGTAAAAATATTGTTTTTCATCCTTCTCTCCTTCTTTCATCTTAACTAATTATCCTTTGATTATTTTTTTCTCTCGCGGATAACCTCTATTTGCAATGTGACAAATAGTTATTACCTCAAGTTTAATCACCTTACTGAACATGGTACAAGGTAGGGTAAAATCTATATTAAACCATTTCATGATAAGTGTCTGTATACTTTGCACGAACGTTAATAAAAATATAACTTGATGAGTATAAATTAAAGTTGAAACATCAAAACATGTTTAATGGTGATTGGTGACCACGTACTTTGTTGTTAGGAGGGAGAAATTTAACTTTTAAAAAAATACGAGAGGGTGTAACTTTGGTCTTATTTTTTGTCTTCATGAAGATCAAATTTTACGACAAAACGCAAAATTTTAAAAGAGAGAAATATTAAAATATCATGAAAATTAAAAACTCTTGATCACCACAAAGTCACCATTTTTGTTGGGCTAAAACATTAATATCAACCACAATTAATTTTTAAATAAGAAAACCAAAACATTTAGGAGGTGTTTGGTATGAGAAATGTAAATGTAATGGAAAGGGAATGGATAGAGAAGAGTAAGGATAACGATAAGTGTTATCATTAACGAGTGTTTGGTATGAAGAATAGTAACAGGATTGAAAAAACACGAATAAACACCTCAATTTATTTTCGATAACCAGTCTAAGCACCCTCACATCAATCACCCCACAACACAACCTCTCAATCTCCCACCATTACTCAACCACAACATACCACTACAATAATTGAAGTAAAAGACATATTTCTTCTTTTACAATTTTGTCCCAGGAATTCATCTTTGAATTTCAGTTGATGGATTTCAATTGTCACATATTAATTTGAATTTCAATTTTTAATAGCTTCTGTCAATTCAATACAATTGTCATACCTTATCCTAAATTGAATTAACATCCTCTTTTTACAACATACTCATCAAATTCTTCAAAATCAGAGAAGAAAGAAGTTGGATTTCATTTTCAATTGGCCAAAGTAGCAAATAGATAGATATGATTGGCTTCAACAATGGCGGTGGCATCAAGAACAAGCAAACAAAAGGTGTTGTATGGTTGCAGTCTGTGTTCGATGATGGAGGATGGAGAATTAAATACTAGAAGGTTGTTTGTTGTATTGTATAAGAGAGAAACTGGAGATTCAAAATCAAGGAAGCTAATAACAAATCTATTTCTCCTCATAACTGAGCAGTAACAATCTAAGGGTAATTGTTACTCTACTATAACGAAATCGGTTAATAATAATACAAACCAAACAAACTTTAATGGATTGCCTTAAGCGAATCCGTTTCTAACTCCTTAAATTTTCTATACCAAACACCTCCTTAGTGTGAACGAAAAAGTTTCATTGTAATTTGACTCATTTCAAAGCTTGATTAGAGTGATTATATATGTCTTATGTTAGTTGGAAGAATTAACTCATTTCAAAGCTTGATTAGAGTGATTATATATGTCTTATGTTAGTTGGAAGAATTTACTTCTGTTGATTGATCATCATCATTATATTCAATATTCCGTTCGAATGTAGAGTTTCAATAAGGAAAGATGACAGACATTCTATACACGTACTCCTTTACAGGGAGGAGTAGAGAAATACGATCAATTCAAAAATTCAAAACTATGATTTAATTTAAAAATTCAAAATTTGTTTAAATTTACTATTTGAGGTAATTTCACTATATTTTTTTATTTATATATTTATAGCTTAGTTGTATTTAAGCAAAAAAAAAAAATGACAGAAAGGAGTTAAAATTTTCTCTTCAAAAATTTTTCACTTTATAATACGGTTTCAAAAATATTCAAGACAACTTTGAACTAATGAATAATATTATTTCATAAATTCCAATTGAAACGGTCTTTCAATAAGATTATTTCTATTCGGTTAACTTAGGTACATTTATTATTTTAAAATGATCACTCACATAATTTTAGAGTGATCATTATTTATAGTGTTAAAATACGCTCTTATAACTTAAAATAATCACTTATAATAATTCTAAAATTATCATTTAGAAAAATAAAAGTATTAATTTTTCTAATATCGACACACGCTCATATACAAGACTTGATACTTTGATAGTAGTATAGAGGTTGACGGAATTATTTTATAATTTTTGGTTCGGCCTTCAAAGTGTTAAAAAATATAATAGCCCTGGCTTCAGGCGTGCACGTGATGCTGAGATTGACGGCATGGTACATCCTTGCATAGCCCTTGCTTGTATAATTGTATGGTCATGAATCACGATGGCCAAATGGTGATACTTTAAATTTTATTTTATATATACGTCAATATAGATTACAATCGGTCGCTGCGTGCTTGCCATATGGAGTATCATCTTATTATTAAAAATGAAAGAATTGTTGAAAATCATATAGAAAAATCTTATTTTTTGAAAAATTATCTAGAATAAATTTTTTGTCAAAAAATATATAGAAAATTTAATTTATTTGTCAAAACATATCTACTAACAAAATCATTGTTATCTTCATTAGTTTTTCAAAGTTTAACAAAAAATAATAATAAATGTAAAAGTTAGAAACAACACGTGAGTTTTCAAAATCCATTTTCCCCAAATCAAATACAAACATAAAGCTTTTAACTTAGGGTTCCGAATAGTATAAGAAACCCACTGTTCTTCATCATCCAAATCAAGCCATGAACGTCATTCTCCTTTTATTCCATTAATCTTCTTTTCTCAAGTAAATTTTAATTTTTTTTTTTTGTTAAAATTTGAAAAATTGAAGGAAATAACAACAGTTTTGTTAGTAGGTATTTTTTGACAAATAAATTATATTTTCTAGGTGTTTTTTGCAAAAAAATTTATTATAGGTAATTTTTTACAAAAGTGAGGTTTTTCTAAGTAGTTTTCAACAATTTTTCCTGTTAAAATAATATATTTTTAATCTTTGAATTTGTTAATTGAATAAAGTTTAAAAAATATGTACAACTAAAAATATTGGCGGTTTGAAAATTACATTAGCATAAATGTTTTTTTTTGTAATGTTACCAAGTAAAAAATACTCGGAGGAAGTATATTTATTTGGTTGGAGTGTAGCTTAGAAAGGGGATGAGGGTACTAATCCATCATATACTTCTAGATGGTAAAAATTGGATCAATATATATAAAAAATGGAAAAATTATCAATTATTAGACTAGCTTATAATCTCATATAATTATATACCTCCAATTAAAAAAATTACAATATAAAGGGTTTTTACTTCTATTCATCATTCAAGATTATTTTATATATTACGACTATTATGTAACAAAAAATATAATTAAGTAATAACTTATATATGAATTATCCAACTGCATGCATATTATTATTATTGAAGTATTAACTATTTATAATTTTATTTTTGTGTAAAACTCAACATGCAAATAATTAAGATAACAAATTAAATTGCATAAAAGGATGAAATGTTGCAGGTTTAATTAAGAAATCACTCCCTTTATTTTCATTTGTTTCTCACATTCACTTTTTTGCGGATGCCAATGCAAATTTAATAGTCAAATAATTTTAGCTGTAAGATTTTAAAAATTTTAAAAAGTTAATATTTAGAAAGAATATATTAAAAAGAATCTATCAAAATTCCACATGAATATATTTTTTCATATAAATCGATGAGAAATCATAGTTAAAATTTGACATTAAAATTTATAAATTTTATTCAAAAACAATATATCTCTGATCATAATTCAATACACTGGCTATAATAATGATGATTCAAAAATGATTCAAAAGTAATATATATGAATTACAGTTTGAAACCTTGCATGCAACAAATTCAAAATACTCATTAGAACATTTCACTATATTATTGACTCAACCAGTTTAGATGTTTAATAGTTTACATTTACAAATATACTATTTAATTTTGACCTTAATTTCGGTGTCAAAATAATTATTGTAATTGCGACATACGACATTCGTCGTTGACTTTAATATATTAAGTATAACTAGATTATAATTAGTACCATGCAATGAAAGGTGATAAATTTTATAAATATAAAATAAATAATATTTTAGTAATTAATCATTAAACTGTAAATTGAAAACAATATTTATTTTTTATGATGTTAAATAAATATTCAATGTTAATTGTATTAGATTACAATATATTTTTATAACTATTTTTTCAAGAATAAAAATTATCTTGGCCTATCAAATAATATTAGAATTTGAAAGATTTTGTTTGCATATTTAATTGAAAGAAAATGAAAAGCTTATTAATATAATTGATTTTTTTTAGTGAATTTTCATTAATCCAAATCAAACAATACAAACACTAACGAAAGGAACGAAGCCTAACAACCTAACTGAAAGCCCAACCTTCTAGCTAGGAAGTGTTGAGTCAACCTAACTGCATTTGGTCTCCTAACTTTTCTTTATCATTTTGCATTGGTTTTATATTGAGTTATTCATTAATAAAAAATAGTTCAAGACTGACAAATATTTATAAAAGTAACAATAAACAAGTAACTAACTTTTACATGTACTAAAAATTTAAATAATTATTTTAATAATAATAATAATAATAATAATAATAATAATAATAATGGTGATGATGTTGATAATGATGATGATAATAATAATAATAAGGTCTATGCCTTTAAAAACTATTAGGACTGCTAGTCAAGAAAACTAAAAAAATGATGCCATCACTATTATAATGGAATTGGTCCAACAAACCAAATTTAAAAATTCCTCTATATTGCACATACATATGAGTAAAAATAAAGAAAAATAATAAAAGTTTAAAAAAATCAGCTAGTCTTTTGAGAGACCGTCTTTTTAAGAGACGTATCTCAAGCTCAACTCAATAAAGATTAATGCCTATTTACCGTATTCTTAATGCCTACTTACATAATTTTTAATGCCTACTTACATAATTTTTAATGCCTACTTACAATATTTTAAATGTCAACTTACATCATTCTTAATGTCTACTTACAATATTTAAAAAAAATATATAATGGGCCGGCCCAATTAGAGATGGTCTCTCAAAGAGACCGTCTCTCACAAGAATTTGTGTAAAAAAATATATTTTATGAAATCTAGGACTTTGAAGACCTTTCTCGAGCCGAGGGCCTCTTTGACCGCACTCTCCTCTATGAGTATGAGTTGTCGTCGTTCTTCCCTCCTCAAACCCTGAGCATAGTTTTCTATGAGTGGGATACACTGGGTATGATGATGATGATGATAGGATATACGCGTGAATGAAATAAGATAGTAAATTAAATACATAAATAAAAAATAAAACATAATGAAAAAGTAAAAAAAAATTACTCCCTCCGTTCTTTTTTGTTCTTTTCATTTACATTTTGCACAGTTTTCAAAGTAAATTTTAAATCTCAATATCTCTAAATACACATAATAGAAATATATTAAAAATATATAATAAAAAGTATACATTAATACGAATCTAACGAGATTTCAAATGGATATATTTTATCTTCTAAATATGTCTCAAAATTATTAATTAGATTTTTCTTTATTTAAGTGAAATATTTTAAATGAAATTAACATTAAAAAACAAAGAAACTATCAAAATTATAAATGAGACAAAATCAATGAAATAAGGAAAAAAAAATAAGGCTAATTGTATTGGAGAGATGGAGTAGCAAATAGGATCCTAATTAGTTGGCATTTGGCAATTCAAACAAGAGAGCACAAGAAAGTATAAATTAGGACAACTTTTATGAAAGTGGACCCATTACTCGGACTTTCTACCTGAAAGTAGCGAGGATAGGTGGCTTAAAATCACACAAAGAATTTAAGAGTATTGATTAGAAGGCGGCTGTTCTAGATTCTACAGGTTTTGCATCTTTCCTGGAACTAACCAATAAGTACATTCCCTTTCCTAACCAAAAACATACACCAACAAAACGATTATGCTGGTGTTTTTGAAATAAACTCAACGCTGCGATATTAATCCAATTTTATGATTAAAGTCGATGTGACCCAACTTCAAAACTTATTTAAAATAATGTAAAAAATAAATTGACCATTTATACTTCTATCACATTTACAATTTAATTATATTTCTTGAAATCAAAAAATCGATTTAAAATGCACCGATGCAAAGTTTAGACTTCAACAAGCAAGCTAATGGTATTATTTTGACTTTGAACATTGAAGGTCCACGAAAGCATGGCTGCACCGAAAAAGGTAACAACATAGAGAAAGCCATCAATTTCTTTTTAATTTCTATTATTTTAAAAAAATATATTTATCATATTATCTTTTAAAAAATAGATTAAATGTGAATTCACATTAAGTTTTAATACTCTTCGTATTCGTTAAAATAGATACAAATATAATATATATACATATATATATATATATATATATATATATATATATATATATATATATATATATATATATATATATGTATCTTATATTCTCAGTATGTTTCCCACTAATTTTATAAAGATAGTTTTTTAATAGCTGTGAGCCCTATTTTTCCGATTAACTTTCTTTTAATATTTTTTCAATGTTTATATATGATCCTCATTTTTTCTCCATGAAATCAATTATTCAATAAAATAATATATTTTCACAATCTAAAAGATTCTATATTTCTTAATTCGTGTGAACATTCTATGTTGGAAATTCATTATAAGGATTATGGTCTTCACATGTTTTCCACTAATTTTATAAATATAGTTTTTTAATAGCCGTGGTCCCCATTGTTTCCAACTTTCTTTTAATATCTTATAAATGTTTATGATCCTTATTTTTTCTCCATCAAATTTATAATTCAATAAAATAATATATTCACAATTTAAAAGATTCTATATTCTTAATTCCTGTAAATATTCTATGTGGGAAATTCATTAAGGATTATGGTCCCCACATGTTTCCCACTAACTTTATAAAAATAGTTCTTTAATAGTTGTGGATCCCATTTTTTTCGACTAACTTTCTTTTTATATTTTTTTAATGTTTATGATCCTCATTTTTTTGTCCATCAAATTTATTAAAGGTTTGAAACTAACGTTTCCTATAACGTTTTATGTGCGAAAAAGGTCACGGTGGAACAATTTTGTAAACTTCAGGGTTACGGCGTGGAATTTTTAAAAGTTTTGGTTACCACGTGGAAAACCCAAAGCCTCAAGGTTACCACGTGGAATTTCCCTTTATATTTCTCAAGTCCTGTGAACATTCTATGTGGTTCATTAAGGCGCGAAAGGAGTACAATTCAAGGGCAATACTAAAAGAACCCTTACACGCCAGGGAAGATGATTATTTCTTCGTATATGTGTCAAAATTGAACCTTTGGTTATCACAAATGGTGAAAGAGAAAACATTCAACTATTATGATAAGTAATAATTCTCAAATATATATCTTATATTTTCAAATATACATTCAACCCTTAACGACACGTTTAGTTAATTGTATTACTTAGTGGTAGTAGGAATGATTTATAGTATAACTTTTAATGATAAGTATCATGTCATGTCATTCCTATTGTAATGAAAGTTTGATCATAAAAAAATATTTTTGTTTGCAATTTTCATTACCACCTAATACCACATGTTCAAATAGTAATGCATTGGAATGAATTTTGTGAAGAAATTTAAAGGAGAATAAGCATGACTATTAAACTTATGAAGAGATATTTCTACCAAATTATACTAATTTTCCATTACCATTTTCACCGGTTAATATCGATCACCAATTAGACCGTAAATAGTATAATAATAGTTGATATTATATAATGCGATCATCGATTTAATGTGCTTAATGCACGCAAAAAATTGCATCAATGGAGAATTGACTATATACAAGTTCAAATTAAATGATATATAAAATCAATTTATAATTTAATAATAGTCCACTATATTATAATACTTTGATCATTTTTTTTTACTAATGTAAAATCACACCCAAATATTTTTCTTTTATACTCGTTAATATATGACATGACATCTATAGTAAAAATAGCGAAAAAAATACTATTATTATTGTTTCAAGCTTGTGTAATTGTCTAACATGCCACCCCATGGCAAATTTAGAAAGTGCATGATGCTTGCTGGTGATCTCACTAAGAAATTATTGGACTATTTAATTTGAAAATTTCTATAGGTAATAAAATTTCACTTTCATAACTTAAATTTCAATATCTTAATGGCGATTTTATTTTTGTAGTGATATCACTGTACTATCCTTTTTTCTAAAACTAAAGATTCTCACTTTTATTTTGATTAAGTCTATTATTTCCATTATTATAAGAAGAGTGGTATACTTTTCTTGATTTAAAATTTAATAATACAATACTAAAAATGAACTTTCTAATAGAACGAGTAAAATATTTCTTTTAATCTAAAATTTAACTGTTTAATATATAAATTTAATTTTCTCACACATATTGAATCAGATCTTTGCTTTTCTATTTAAGCCCTTAGTCAATATATGTAAAATCCAACTAAAATTCACTATGAAGCTTTGTTTCTCACCCTCAGTTTTGTAGCTACAACGTTTGGACAAGGGATCATATAGTGGGGTAGGAATTTGGGTTTTTGTGTTTTGGAAATTTAGGATAAAAAGAGTTGTAAGGGAATGATTCACTTTTTCTTGATGATCAAAATGAATTACATAACTACATATTTATAGTTGTCTTAGTCTAGTCTTACAATTTATGTAAAAGAATCTAGATAATCCTATAAGGCTTATTCATATGACTAACTTCTAGATATTAGATACTTCTAGTTCATACTTATAAAGATAATTCTAGAACTACATATCTGTAAAAGATTTTTCTAGATTACATTTAATACTCCCCCTAATCTTAAAAATCTTGTACAAAATATTATAAGATGTTGTTAATGCACATGTCACCAACACTTGTCGATCTCGTAGTTTGAATTTTCTTTTCTGGCACCCTTGTTGTCAGTTGTCACTTTCAAAAACATTTTTTTTTCTTTCATTTTCTTACTGATACTCTATTACCAAGCGTCTTCCAACTACTATGCATCTATAGCATTTGTTCTAGTGGACTATGCTCATCTCACTAATCATTTTACAAAATACATATTTTTTTTTTGAAATTTCGAGATATTGGTGCCCATGTCACCAACCATCTTTACTAATGTCCTTGCCATTAGCAACATTCTAAAACTTTCAAAAAAATTATTTTGTTATTATTTTCTTCACCAAATTGTGCAGTTTCTTCATTTTTTTAGACCTACAATTTTTTCCAATATGACCGACCCTCTTGCACACCAATATTGTGGCTTTTCTTTGAAGTAACAATCACCACTAATATGATTAGTACGCTCAAGGTTGTTAAAATCGAGATTTTACTTTGAATCGAACGCAACTCTCAGAATCGGATCGTAAAGTCGAATCGTAAAATCAACCGATTCTATAAATTTTGCAAGTTTAAGACTTAATAGTTGTTTGTATTTATTATTGAGATATTTTCAATGAAAAATACACTTAAATTCATTTTTATCAATTACTTTGGCAATCATTAATAAAATATTTAATTCTTACTTATAACTCTATCATTTAACAAAACACAAACAAAACTTTTTTTTTTTTTTTTTTTGCAGTATTTTAGATTTTAAGTGCATTATAAAAAATCACTTACAAGTAGGGTTGGAGATGAATGACTCAGAAGGTTGAGTAAATATAAAGAAGGAAAAAAAATGATAAAGGTGAAAAGAAGATGTGAAAATATGTTTGTTCTAGTCTAAAAATATCAAATAAGTCAAGAATTGTCACATGACCTATAATATTTAAGAATTATAGCTTAAAATGCCCATTTTGTAAAATCAGTACGATTCTACGATTTTACGTTTTTACCGATTTCAACCGATTCTAACGATTTTATGGGGATTCGATTTTAATAGCGATTCCACTCGGTAGGTGTATCCAGGATCGTAAAATCGTTTGATTTTACGATCCGGATCGCGATTTTAATAACATTGAGTACGCTTACAAATTTCACAAAACATTTTAGTTTTTGAACTTTTATTTTCCATTGTTTTTTCTTCTCAATTTTCATTATTTTTCTTCATTATATATATTTTTTTACTTTATTAAATTTTGCTTGAAGAGCCGTCTCTTCACTTTCTTCATCATTGTGTTTGTTTTTCTTTGTTCATGGGATTCTAAAGATCCTATAAGTTGTTCAACTGAAATTTTTGATAAGTTTTTTGTTTCTTCAATTATGGCCGTAATATCATCATTTTTTTCAGTTAATGTTAACAATATTTTCTTAAGAATTTTTTCATCAGATATGTTTTCTCCATATGATTTCATTTGATCTACGATTTTTATTACCCTTGAAAAATAATCTTTCATTAATTCGCCTTTTTTCATTTTTAAATTTTCAAAATCACCTCTTAAAGATTGAAGTTTAATACTTCTTACCTTGCTATCTCCTTGAAACTCTTGTTGTAATATCTCCTTGCCTCCTTCGCTATATCGACCCTTAATATTCTTGAAAAAATCGAATTCGCAAGTGCATTTTGTATTAAATATAAGGCCTTGGCGTCCTGCATTATTTCTGTCTCGAACTTTTTCTTTTGTAAATCACTCAAACTGCTTTCATCTTTATACTCTTGGTACCCTTCATCTACGTATTTCCATAAACCATGTGCTCTTAATAATGTCTTCATTTTAATCTTCTAAAAATCGTAATTTTCTCCCCAAATAATTGGTATTGGAAAATTCGCTCAATCACAAAGGTATAATTGTTAATATTATCATAATTTCATTCAAATTTAACGCCGCAAAGTTTAAGCTACATGCTTACATGGAAAAATGACTGAAAAAATTTGACATTATCTTGTACGAGTATTTTCTTTCAATTTTAAGAAAAGTTTCTCGAAAAAGGTTCTAGACATTTTTGCAAGTTGAATAAATATTTCTTCCTTGTAATCTCCATCCAAGCTTATGTTTACTAGATGTTCAAACATACTAAGGGTACATCCCTCTAATTGGAATTACGACTCTATTTTTTCAAAAACAAAAGCTCTCAAGAAATATTATTCAATCTACATAGAAATATTATTCAATCTTGACTAAAAAGAGTACACATCTAAAGACATAGCTAGGAATACTGCTCTTGCAAATATAGGTGGAGTTAGGTGAAGTTATATAATTAGTGTGAAGGTTGGTCACAACCCATCCTTAAAAATCACTGAAAGTGTAATATGTAACGTATTTTGACTCACAAAATTTTGGAACTCTATATTTTAATTCAACCTACTCGATAGTCTTGTTGTTAACATAACAAAAATCAATTAAAATTGAAAAGGCCTTCAAATTATGGCAATTCAGCCTCCTATTTAATTTTTTAAAAATAATATGAAAATTTAGCTCCTCTTCAATCTTCAATTAAATCCTAACTACGCTTTTGCTTCTTATTATGTCTATATTAAAAATAATAACAATAATAAACTGATAATTTATGTGTTTTCTTAACAAAAAAAAATTATTTTGATTCGGAGGCCAAATTGTTTAAAATATTAACAAGATAGACTACATTATGAGTGTGGAGGTCACAAATAAAAAATGGGTTGAAAACTAGAAATAAAGTGTAGAAAAATGTAAACTTTTTAATTTTATTTAGAAAAAATGATTTAAAATAATTAACCATAAAAATTCCAAGTATTTTTCTAGGGTAAATTTAGGTAACTCAATGACCGCTATATTAGGTAATTCACCAAAAAAGTAACTGAAAATTAATAAAATTAGAGAAAAATATTAAAAATTTCCATAAAAATTTTGAATGATAAAAAAATCAGAATTTTTTTTCAACTTTTTATCAACATTTTTTTTGACATTTTATTTAATTTATTTTTTTTAAAAATAAAACTTGCTATAGCAAGTCATTAAGTTATCGGGTTTACTTTAGAAAATTACCTTCAAAATTGAAACTTGTGATTATTAATCAATAGACGAGATTATTGTAGGAAAATCATGAAAATGTTGAATAATTTTGAGTAATTTTTCCTTTTATTTAATTTATTTACTTTTTTTAAAGGTAAATAGGAAAGAGAGTGATTGAGTATTGTTTTAAAAATAAAAAAATAAAAAAAATAAAAAAATAAAGAAGAAAATTTAGCATCCATACAATTTGACCATTGACTCTCCCATTATATTGACATTCCTATTCTATGGCCCCCTTTATAAGTTAAAATCCAAGGCTGACAACAAATTAGGATCAAAAACTTTGTGTTGTTTCTAAAACCATCAATTTTACATGCCAAAACTTGATAACCTTTCACTCTTATAAATCTTAAGATCTATCAATTCTGCCATATTAATTCTAATCAGTCAGCATTTATACAGTACATAATTCTTTTTCTCTGATCATTTCTTGATTTATTCACTTAATTACTGTTAAGGCTAATCAATGGAACCCAAAATTGATAATGGAGAAGGTGGTTATGTTCTTGATGATGTTCCTCACTTGTGTGATTATCTCCCTAATCTGCCTGTAATCATTATTTCTCTATTTTTTTGTAATTTAATTTTTTATTTTTTTTTGAATTGGGTTTTCAGTTGATGTTTCTTATTGTTATTGGGTAATTTTTTTTGGTTCTGTTTTTCCCATTTTATAAATAAATATAAGTTTCTATTGATGCCAGAAATTAGGAGTAATTTGTTGAATTTCTGTATTTAAAGCAATATCTTTTTGACCAAATATTGGTTTGTTTATTTTTTGCAGACATACCCAAATCCACTACAAAATAATCCTTCGTATTCAGTAACCAAGTAAGGCAACAATAATCATCTGGTTATTTGATCAAAGTCTTTGATTATTCTAATTTAATTTAATAATTATTGATTTTGTGGGTTTATTGTCATTGCCATGTGCTTTTTTTTTTTTTTGACGTGTCAATTTTTCTTTTGTGTTATTAATTTCTGGAATTACATGTCTTTTTGATCAGGCAATATTTTGTGGATTATGATGACACAGTTATTCATAAGGTTAGTTTTTTTTTTGCAAGTTATGTAGTTCTATAAATGGTTGTAATTTCTGTTACTAGGATCGTGTATGTTGATTATTTGGTAAAAAATACTGGGAAAATCAAACAGAAATGATATATACTTCCTCCATTTTTTTTGAAATACTCGTTACATTGCGGTTATTGACATTATTCATCGTTTGAGCTTATTTTACGTATTACAGCTAATGTGTAAAGAAAAAATATTCAATTGGGATCTTGTTTGAATTGTCTAATTGCATATTTTCATAATATTTACTTTTTATATTTTTTAGATGTGTATAATTCAATAAATAAATTATCAAAATAACATTGAATTGCGGTGGAAATACAAGTACTTCTGTAAGAAGATGAATATAGAAATTTTTTAGTGAAAAAGTAGGCATTTTTATATTTCGGGGGGCTAGAGAATCTCTACGTCAGGTGGAGAAAAGAAATTTGTAATTTATTATAATTGTAAGTAGTGAAAATCAAACTTGAAAAGTTCTTGATCACTGGCTAACCGTTAAGCCATGATTACCAGTGAAAAATAAGCACTAATTGCATTGTTATCCGTGTAATTTGTCTCTTAAGACATTTAAGTTGTGATCTTGGAAACCTGTTATTGAGATGGGTATGTTCTTTTACAGGCTGTTCAACATAAAGATGGTCCAAGGGGTTTACATTTTCGACGTCAAGGTCCTCGACAGCAGGTAACCAATTATTTGCCAATTTTTGCTCCGTCCCTGAATATGTATTTAGTTATGGCTATGGCTAATTGGCTACTAACTTGATTTATGAATCATGATTTAGGTGTATTATACACCAGAGGAAGTTACAGCATGTATTGTCACTTGTGGAGGTCTTTGCCCGGGGCTTAACACTGTGATCAGAGAGTTAGTTTGTGGGTTGGATTACATGTATGGAGTGAAAAACGTCCTTGGGATTCAAGTGAGTTTCTTGCTATAAACAATTCATATTATAATGACATGGAACATGGTTTTTTGCTTATTTTTGAGAGCTTTTATAGTTGAATTTGATGGATTTTGATCATGTTTGGACATCTAGGGTGGTTACAGTGGATTCTATGCTCGAAATACGATCTCGTTAACACCTAAGTTAGTCGATAGCATCCATAAACGGGGTGGAACTATCCTTGGTTCGTCAAGAGGTGGCTATGTGACTTCCAAAATAGTTGATAGCATTCAGGACCGGCGTATTAATCAGGTAACAGTTATATAGATGTTTTAGGACTGTGATCAGAATTGAGGAACTCTTCTAGGATTAGAATGATGATATTCTCTGTTTTATGTGATTAGGTGTACATAATTGGAGGAGATGGAACTCAAAAGGGTGCATCTGTTATATATCAGGTAATTGGTTAGAGAATTCCTTTCGGTCCTTAAACTCATAGAACCTAACCAGGAAAGTATAACAAATCTTTCAATTCTTGTATATCAGGAAGTAAGAAAACGAGGTCTTAAGGTCTCGGTCATAGGAATTCCCAAAACTATTGACAATGACATTCCGGTATATACCTTTTTACTTTGATTTTCCTCGTTTTGGCTACCGTTCATTATAAGTAACGATGGTGTGGTGAAGCTAGTTTTTCTGATGATTTTGTTTTACTTAGATCATCGACAAATCCTTTGGGTTCGATACAGCAGTGGAGGCGGCACAAAGTGCTATAAATGCAGCACATACTGAAGCTGAATGTGTCGAGAATGGGATCGGTCTTGTCAAGTTAATGGGTCGTGACAGCGGTATGCTAACAAGTTCAACATTTAAGTTCTTGTCACCCTAGAGTATCATAGAGAAAACTGATCAGATAGAATGAAACTTATGCTGCAGGATTTATTGCTATGTATGCAACCCTTGCTAGCCGAGATGTTGACTGTTGCTTGATCCCGGAATCACCCTTTTATCTCGAAGGCCCAGGTGGGCTCTATGAGTTTATTAGACAAAGACTTAAGGAAAATGGTCACATGGTTATTGTCATAGCTGAAGGAGCTGGCGAGAAGCTGGAAGAAAGAGATGCTTCTGGAAACAAGGTGTTTAAAGATGTTGGTCTCTGGTTGTCTCACATGATTAAGGTATCTTTTTTCGTACTCATATCCTCTCTGTTGGGTCCATAGTGTAAAAACAAGGCCGCATTGCATCGCATCAGCCGCGTTGTAAAGCTTTTCAAAATAAAGAAACCGATATTCCCCACGTTATAAAGGTGTAAACTACCGCGTTTTAACGCCGTATCAATGGATATCTTACGGTTTCGACCGATGTTTAGGCGTTACATTATTTGCATCACCATTCCGTTACCGCATTTTTACACTATGGTTGGGACTATGGCGTTGGTATTGTTGCTATATCTTGTCCATTGTCCAACTAGTAATTAAATTAAACTAACTCATGTTCTTCGGATTCTGTTTGTAATAGGAACACTTTGCTCAAACGGAACTAAAAATAACTCTTAAATACATAGGTCAGTATCCTGTTTTTTCCGCTTCCAGCTTTAACGGAGTATATACCAAGTGCGTATTTGTCAGTGTTTGATTAATATTTCTGGTTTAATTCAGATCCTACGTATATGATCCGAGCTGTTCCTTCAAATGCATCGGACAATGTTTACTGCACAATTCTAGCACAAAGTGCGATTCATGGGGCCATGGCTGGTTACACAGGTTGCACTGTTGGGCCGGTTAATGGGAGGCAATGCTACATACCTTTCTATGTAAGTTTTTCTTATTTGAAGTTTATATTCCATACACTACCGGGCCCCTTAGAAACCTGATCGAAAGAGCATGAAAACGCTAGTACTTATTGTTACTATATTTTTCGTGATGGATGCAGCGCATCATCGATAAACCAAACAAGGTTGTGATAACAGACAGAATGTGGGCTAGACTCTTATCTTCGACAAATCAGCCTAGTTTCATGAATCCGCCCAAGGTTGCCATTGTTGGAGGAAAACAGACTGTTATAATGCCATCCAAATCGTCTGTTGAAGAGACAAGTGAGAATGAAGAGTGTACGACACTGATCTCGCCATCAATCCTTGAAAATCATGTCAGTGATCAGCATTCATCAGTGAATGGATTTATTTAGAGAAAAATGACTTTTTGAATAATTTTTTTTTAGATTCTGGAAACTTTTACTGTTCTTACGGAGCAGAGGAGTGAATAACAAGCTTATACTTCAGATTGCCGTAATTTAGAGCTTTTGTTTAATCGTAGGAGACGCCACAAAATTGTTACGAGGATTGCTCTTTAATAACAAAAACGAGCGTTTGTGCTCGTAAAATTGTGAATTGGTAATTTATTCGTGTTTGAAAATTGAAGCATTTGTTTTGTATATGTAACATATGGAAAGCCTAAAATTTATCGTTGTGTAATAATATGTATAGTTAAAAAAACTGGCATTGTCTTAGATTTTATATTGTTGTCTCCAAAGAGAGCATATAATAGTGTCTGGTCTCTAATTTTTTTGTCAAATTAAGTGACATCTTGTACTAATAACTAATAAGTATTCTCCCTTTAGAAAGTTTTAATGAAAAGAGCATTTGTCCAAACTAGTCATCATCGATGTTATTTGCAAAAGACAATAATGATAAGGAATATGAGTGCCAAATAAACTTGTCCACAAAAGTGATCACAGTCACAAGTGGTGTAAAATGAAACAAAAAACCTTATGTTATGTTTGAAAACGCTGAATTCGAACCAGTCATGATCGATGTCATTTGCAAAAGACAACAATGATAAGGAGCATGGTGCCAAAGAAACTTATCCACAAAAGTGATCACAATCACAAGTGGTGTAAAATGAAACAAAAACCTTATGTTATATTTAAAAACGCTGGATTCAAACCAGTCATGATCGATGTCATTTGCAAAAGACAACAATGATAAGGAGCATGGTGCCAAAGAAACTTATCCACAAAAGTGATCACAATCACAAGTGGTGTAAAATGAAAACAAAAAACCTTATGTTATGTTTGAAAACGCTGAACTTATTTGAAAATTTAGAATTGATTTAAATTTATTATTTGATAAATCAATAAAATGTAATTTTAAATTTGAGCTAATTTCATCAATGTTTTAAAAGTAGATAAAGTTGAGAGTTTGAAAATAACTTTCAAACTTTGTCATTCTCAGATTTTTCTTTTATCATTTCATAATTATATAATTTGAAATGAATCACTATTTTTCAAACACAACCTTATCAATTTTATAAAGTGTTTTGCTTGCAATAGAACATGATGGGACAAAAAAATGGTGAAAACCTATATTAACAAACATGATCTATTATGTTGAATTAAAAGAATAAAATAAAAAATTATCTAATTCCATAGCACCGGAAAATTTGGAGAACGAGACCAGTTAGATCTTCCAAATTAATACGTATTCGCTATAATAACGACCCTTAATGTTATCACTTTTAATTCTATCTGAAAATGGGATGACTGGAAAAAAATGAACTCGTATAACCTAGAGTCCATAGCTGCTACACAAATAATAACCTATAACTAGTATTCAACATAACATTAAACATCGTCATAAAATGAGTCTCTACACATTTAAGGCCCACAACCTATTGATACATTTAAACCCAAACCTTTTAACTTTAATTTTGATCATAACTTTAATCCCAAACTGAAAAACACATTAGATATATGGGCTAAATAGCCAATTAATACAAATTACTAAGCAAATAAGATATGAGGTTCTTGCTTTGAGGTCGTTCTTTGAGAGACGGTCTTGCACAAAAGTAACTAAACTTTAATTAAATTACTTTAAATTGCATAAAGATAGTTTTGATAAATTATAAGGAGACATAAATATTTACAAAGAACAAACGTTGGACTATGCTATAACAAAACAAGGGAACTTGGGTTTGTTTGGAGAATCCTCAACTTTAGTATTGGTGAATAGTGAAAGAATTGGAAAGCACTTCTGTAATGAAAGAGTGAAATTTTTGAATATGCAGTGTTTGATCGGAGGAAATATATGTTTTTGAAAGTTTTATTGAAAATTAGTTTTTTTTGGGTTTACTTAAATGCAAAGATCATTTTGAAAGATAAAAAATATTCTTTTGCTAAACTGAGTTTATTATAATAATCACCAATAATTCCATTTTTTTATAACCACTCCCTTTTACACTTATCATCAATTTTGTTTCAATTACTAGAAAGAATTTGATGTTAATTTAGATATATAAAAGAAATTCATTGGTTAATATCGAGAAGATAGCAAAAGTAGGTTTGATAAGAGAAACTTCTATTATTGCATTTGTATGAGTACATGATCTACATTATATACATATAGAGAAAGAACTAACTTAGGAAGGAGATAATTAATAGCATGAAGAATAATTCTATTTAATTGATGGAGATAATTAAGGAGGAGATTAACTATGATTTAGGGAGATATAATTAAGGAGATTCTCTATCCATATTAGTGCTTTGACTTTGTAAAGCTATTGCTCGAGTATAGGAATTACTTGTTGTAGATTGAGAGTCTTTTGTTAATACCCTTGCAAGCTAATGGACATTGGTGGACATGGAGGTTGTCCCTGAGAAACTGAAAGCGTACTGTACTAACAGCTTTAGTGAAGATGTCTGCACGTTGGCATTGTGATCGGATAAATTTGACAAGGAGATCGCCTGCTTCAACTTGTTCTTTGACAAAATAAAAATCAATCCGTATGTGCTTTGATTTATCATTAATAAGTGGATCGGAGGTAATAAAAGTTGCACGCATATCATCACAAAATAGAAGAAGAGGTTTAGGAATTGGTACATGAAGTTCACGCATAAGTTGTTTTAACCAGTTTAGTTCAACAGTAGCAAGGGCAATGGCTCTGTACTCAGCTTCGGTGCTTGAACGAGCAACCACTTTTTGTTTGCGGGAAGACCAACTAATCAAGTTTCCGCCAAAGAATATAGCAAAGCCATGTTGTGAGTGAAAGTCTGAGATGTTACCAACCCATCCAGCATCAGAAAAAGCAATAAGATGTTGATTTGGAGAGGATTTTAGATGAAGACCCATATGTGGTGTACCGTTAAGATAGCGAAGAATGCACTTCACAGCCTTCCAATGTAAATTTGTTGGTGAATGCATAAATTGACATACCCAATTAACTGCATATGATATTTCTGGTCTAGTAATGGTAGCATATTGCAAAGCACCAACGATACTACGGTATAGTTTAGGATCATCCATAGGATTACCAAGAGGTAGGAGGCGTGAATTAGGTTCATCGGGTGAGGAAATGGGGTTAGCATTAGCCATCTTTGCACGATGAAGAATATCACTAATATATTTTTGCTGAATTAGGTAAAGAGAGTTATGGTGTCGGTGAACTTCACCTCCGAGGAAGAAACGTAAGTCACCGAGATCATTAAGAGAAAAGATTTAATTTAATTTTTGAATAAAGGAGGCTATATAAGCACTTGAATTTCCTGTAACAATTAAATCATCTACATACACTAAAATATAAGCAGTGATTTTGTGGGAATTGTAGACGAAGAGAGAGGAATCTGCATGACAAGATCGAAAACCAAGTTGGAGAAGAAAGAATTTGAGTTTGGTGAACCAAGCATGTGGTGCTTTCTTGAGTCCATATAGAGCTTTATGAAGTTTACAAACATGGTCTGGCCGAGTTGAATCAACAAATCCCTGTAGACAATTTCATTTAGGGTTCCATGAAGAAAAGCATTGTTAATATCAAGCTGTCGTGGAGACCATTTTAGAGGCAAGGCAATATTGAGGACAAGACGAATTGAGGTGGGTTTAACTATAGGGCTAAATGTATCAAAGTAATCAATACCCTCTTCTTGATGGAATCCTTTAGCAATAAGATGTGCTTTGTAACATTCAATGGACCCATTAACTTTAAGTTTGACCCTGTAAACCCACTTACAACCAACAATATTAGTATTTGGGGGAGGGGAAACAAGCGACCATGTCCCATTATTCATTAAAGCTGAGTTTCAACCTATATAGCTTTGTTCAAGTGATCATGTTTAGAGGCATGAGAGAAATGACGAGGTTTATAAAAAGGGGAGTTAGAATTGGGACGAGGTGCTTTGGTGGTAATAAGAGCTTTTGGTTTTAGAGAGTTAACGAGCACGAGTGGTCAAAGAGTGAATAGAAGTGGTTGAGGGTCTGAAATATGATGGTTGAGAAGATGTATTATGTGGTTGTATTGGTGCAGCGAATGGAAAATTACTAGCATCTGGTGGACAATTTGGAGATTGTTGTGAAGAAATGGATGGGGAAGGGGTCTCATTGTTGCTGGTTTCAGATTGAGAATGAGAAAATTGTTGTGAAGATATGGATGGGGAGGGAAAGTCATTAACAGTGGTATGATTTGAGTGAGATGTGTCAGAAAGTGTAATATCACTAAGGGGAGGAAAAGAGATTTTCATAGATTTGGAATTAGAGATAGGAGGTTGTTTTATTTGCAAGAAGTATGGAAATTAAGATTCATCAAAGATGATGTGTCTAGTAATGTACATTCGAAAGGTAGGAATATGATAGCAGCATTACCCTTTGTGTTTGGAACTATACCCAAGAAAAAGACATGGTAGAGATCAAAATTCTAGTTTGTGAGAGTTGTATGGGCGAAGATATGGAAAGCAAAGACAACCAAAAGTTTTTAAGAAGTTGTATTCTGGTACTTTGTTATACAAGGTTTGATAAGGAGATTTGTATGAGAAGATAGAAACATTAGGTTTAATAAGAGGAACTTCTGTTATTGCATTTGTATGAGTACATGATCTACATTATATACATACTAGATAGATTCCCATGTAAAACACGAATATAATAGTATTTTTACTTTTATGAATACATTAATATTAATTTATAACATTAATTGATTTACAACATAAATTTAATCATTAATTCTTTGTATTTGTTATAATAATTGATCATTAATTCTTTGTATTTGTATAATAATATAATTGACAAAGCGAAGAAATAATTTATTATATAATTATATTAGAACATATATGTGAAAAAATAGGCAAAAAATTACCATCAGTTAATAAATTTTTATCAAATTGATTATCATTAAGCTATATTATATTGATGAAATCATCCAAGTAAGTCAAGAAATGTCCTTCAATAGTTTATAATATATAGATTCCCGTGTCAAAACCCGGATGCTATAGATATTTACTTATATGAATAATGATACTCTCTCATATTCATCTTAAGTATCTCATTTACTTTATGCACTTTATCAAATGCACTTATTCAATCCTTAATATATATAATTACGTATAATTGTAAATTATAAAAAGTTGATATTAATAAACTTTACATTAAAAAGAATCAAATAAAATCCCACATGACTGTGTTTTAACTTATAGATTAATAATAAAATACAATTTAAGAGTGATAGATAAATAGCGTCCTAAAAGTAAATGAGACTCCTAAGATGAATAGGAGGGAGTATTATTTTATAAAATCAATTCATTTACAACATAAACCTAATTATTAAATCTTTATATTTGTTATGATATTATAATTATCAAAGTGAATAAATAATTTATAATAATATTAAACATATACTCATAGTAATTATTGATAATTGAAACTAATAAAATTTAAAAAGTCTTCAACTATGATAGATAGGAGGGAGCATTTAATTGAAAAAAAAGCCAAATTAGTTAGCTTATTTATTGTATGATGATGAATTATCATCTAAGTTAAAATATAGATTTACATGTATATTATTTTTTAGTTTATATAAGATAATATAGTATTTCAATAGATCATCACATATAGTTATAGTCAATTAACAAATATTACATATGTTAATGACTTTTAATTGTTTTCCTAAATATCAATTCAAATATCAAAAGTTTCCATGTCAATAAAAGAAAAAAGGCGGAAAGATTTATATTGAAAATGTGACATGTGACTCAAGTCGTTTCTTCATTAGTATATTTTATTGATTATTGATAAGAGAAAGAACTAACTTAGGAAGGAGATAATTACACACAACTAATAATAGCAAGAAGAGTAATTCTATTTAACTGATGGAGATAATTAAGGGGGAGAATAACTATGATTTAGGAAGATATAATCAAGAGATCTCTATCTATATTAGTGCTTTGACTTTGTGTAACTACTGTTTGAGTATAGGAATTACTTGCTGTAGATTGAGAGTCTTCTGCTAATAGTTGAGTAATTTAATTACTCGAAGTGTCTAATTGAATTATCATCCAATTCATAGTGGAGCTTATTGAAATTTATAGTCAGCTGTGATTTTCTCTCTATTGAACCTATATAGTTTCAATGTAAAATCTTGTGTCTTATTTTTTTTTGTTTGCTTTTAATTTCTATATTTGTCCAAAAATGGTTTAAAACTCACATACTATTATTTAGGAATGTGATATGTCCTTTTTCATATCTATACCCACATAAAAATTTTCAATCACTACTAATGCATATAACTAATTACAATAATAAAAGCAATTAAACTTAAATAAACACATAATAATAATAATAATAATAATAATAATAATAATAATAATAATAATAATATTTAAATATGTAAATATAAGTCAAAACATACAAAATGTATGATTGGACTTAAGTACAGTCTCACATTTTGTGTCCTCATCCTATTTTTTTTGTGTGATAGTTTTTCTTTTAGAATACTTCCTCGGTACTGTTCTACCCACTACATAACAATTTTGCACAAGAATTAAGAAATTAATATCATTCAGCTCGTCTTATATGAGGTCGTCTCACCATAAGACGAGCCTATATAATTAACCTATTTCTTTAATTGATTACTTTAAAATCGTAAATGATCGTTTTAAGGTTATAAGTAATCACTCTAAGACTATAAAAAGCGAATATTTTAAAATTGTAAGTAATTATTTTAATGTTATAAGTGATCAGTTTAAGACATATTGGGCCAGCCCAATAGAGATGGTCTCACCATAAGATTTTCTCATTTAAGAATTAGAGAATATCATTGTATTAAACATCTAAGGAGATAGGTGTAAAAGTTAATAAAATATAAACAAAGAAAAAATATGGAAAAATAGACTTTTACATAGATATTTTTTATTGCCAAAAATAGTAATTTAACAAGTAATTTAAAACGGTTAAATATGTAAATTTTTAAATATTGTTTGAATAAGGTGGAAAGTAAAATTAGATAAATTTGTTTCAAATGACTCAAAATAAACTCAATTCATTTATAAATAGTTAGTTTATTATGTTTAAGTAAATTTTAGAACACCAACAAAAATATCTTTCAGGAAAATTTATGAGCTCAATTAGATTAAATATTTTAGTAAGTCATATTGTTATCCAAAGTAATTATTTTATTAAAATATGCAGTATTTACATACTTTTCTTAAACATTAGAGTTTTTTCTTGCACCATACTCTGAAAATTTTATTTTTATGTTTTTATTTTAAACTTCATGCATTGCACTGACTTCTAAACTAGTTACGTATCATGGAATGAAAGAAATACCTTGTAAAAATCAAAGGATAAAACTATAACGGTCTTTTTGGTTAACAGTACTAATCAATGGTAATGGAAATGATTTACATTATAACTAGATAATGCCCGTGCGATGCACGGCTTTTTGAAATTGTTTGACATATTCGTATAAACTAAAAAAATTAAAGTTTAAAGAAATAAATTTTACATTATAATTATATTTCATTTCACTCTGAACAATTGTTTACATTACCTACAATGTATGATATTTTGCATTGTGTGCGCAAGTAATTGTAAAAATTTAGTTAATGACAAATAAATCAGAACAAAAGACAAAAAAATTTATGTTTTAATTATCTCAAAATATCAAATACATTAAATAATACTAATTTCATAAATAAAGTTGAAAAGATGTTATAAACCATTGAAAAAAAATAAAATGAAATATATGATTCTCAAATACATTAAATTAAATAATGTGATGTAGAAAGTGAAAAAATAATAAATAGATTGTAGTAAGTCAAAGATATAAAAATATGTCATAAGTCATAATAACAATGACATCATCATTGAAATTTAGAGAGAAAACTTTTAACGAGGAAGTTACACATAAGTCATCATCATCCTACCCAGTGTATCTCGCTCATAGAAAAACTATGGGCAGGGTCTAGGGAGGAAAGGATGGCGGCAACTCATACCCATAAAGGAAAGCGCGGCCAAAGGAGTCCTCCAACTCGAGAACGATAAAGAGACGTAACTACACGGAAAAGATAAATACAGAGCCTATAAATAAAAAAATAAGTAGAACCAACTACAAAAAAGAAAACAAAAAAAACTAATAATAAAGGAAACGAGAGAAACAAGATGGCAGGAACACCAAAAGGTAATTTAAGAAGACATCAGTAATCTAAAACACGGATATGGCACCTCCAACTACCCCTATCCCTAGTCAGGCCCTCAGAGAGTTTTAACTCATGCAAGTCAACTCTTATTCGCTCGTCCCGAGTTCGCCTGGGTCTTCCTTGACTCCTCTTACCCTCTACTATAATGCTTTCTACCCTCCCGGAGTCGAAATTCTTTTTCTGCACATGTCCAAACTATCTCAATCTATTTTCTCGCATTTTTCCAGAAATAGGGGCTACCCCTAATTTTTCCCTAAACTCTTGATTCCTAATTCGATCCATCAATGTGTGCCCACACATCCACCTCAGCATACGCATTTCTGTAACTTCCATCTTATGTTCAAAAAATCTTCTTTACCGGCCAACATTCGGTCCCATATACCAGAGCAGGTCTGATTGCCGCCCGGTAGAATTTTCCTTTTAACTTGCTTGGGAATTTCCTATTACATAGCACTGCAGTGGCTACTCGCCACTTGAGTCAATCCGCTTGTATATGATGATTTACATCTCCGTCAATCTCCCCATCCCTTTGAATGATCGATCCCAAATATTTGTACTTGATCGCACGTTTAACAACTGCTTCATCAATGGACACCACTGGTTCACCTACTGATGATGTCCCACTAAAGTCACAGCGCAAATACTCGATCTTCATACGACTAATGCGCAACCCTTTGCCTTCTAAAGCTTCCCTCCACTCATCCAATTTATTGCTAACCTCTTTTCTAGTTTCTGCTACCAGCACTATGTCGTCAGCGAATAACATGCACCACGGTACCGTCTCCCAAATAGATTTAGAAATCTCTTCCATAATGACTGTAAAAATGAAAGGGTTGAGAACCGATCCCTGATGTAGTCCAAGTTTAATCGGAAAAGGCTCTATTATCCCCACCGGTGTTTGAATGTTAGTCGAAACTCTGTCATACATATCCCGTATAGCCTCAATGTACACTGAAGAAATACCTCTAGCCTTGAGGCTATCCCAGATGACAAGTCGTGGTATGCTATCATACGCTTTCTCCAAGTCAATGAACACCATATGCAGATCCTTCTTTTGCTCCTTATATTTCTCCATTAGTCTACTCAAGACATGAATTGCCTCAATGGTTGACCTTCCTGGTATAAAACCGAATCGGTTCTCTCTAATCACCGTTTCCTGTCTAATTCTCCTCTCTATCACTCTTCCCACAATTTCATTGTGTGGCATAGAAGTTTGATACCTCTATAGTTGCCGCATACTTGCGCATCGCTTTTGTTTTTAAATAGAGGTATTAGTGTGCTATTCCTCCATTCTTCTGGCATCTTATGTGTCCTCAAAATAATATTAAAGAGATTAGTCAGCCAACGAATGCCCTCTTCTCCTAAACCCTCCCCACCTCAATTGGGATGGTATTGGCCCGACTGCCTTTGTTCTTCTCATCTTTTTGAGAGCTTCTCCTACTTCTTCTGTGGTAATATCACTCGTTGACCCGTATTCAAGAGGTCTTTGGACATCAGAAATTTGATTATCCGCCTCCTTTGGCCCCCTAGACTCATTGAGTAGCTGAGAAAAGTATTGGAGCCATTTGGTTTTGATGTCCTCTTGACCAGTATTCAAGTGGTCTTAGGACGTCAGAAGTTACACATAAGTAATTTCTTAAAATGATGATGTCAGCATTGTTTTGTTTTAGTAATAGTTATAGATATAAATTTTTATGATATGTATCTTTTTCCCTTGGTAATGAAAGTTTGATCATAAAAAAGTTTTTTGTTCACAATTTTTCATTACTACCTATTACCATATGTTCAAATGGTAATACGTTGAAATGAATTTCGTGGAGAAAATGAGGTTGTAGAAGGAGAATAAGCATAACCGTTAAATTTGTCAAAAAATATTTCTATCAAAATTAAATTAACTTTCGACTATCATTCCTACCATCTGGTACTGATAACAAAAACGAGTAGTAAAAAGATTAATGAAAATGATAATCATGACAATAACAATGAAAAAAAAGGGAAATATTGGTTAAATTATTTCTCAAGAAAATATTTCTATTTTCGTTCCTCCATTAAATCGGACTCCTATACCCAGTTCCCACACGTTGTTGCTCTTGAAAACCCCCTTTTCTTCCCAATAAAAAACATAAATCTGTCTGTCCTTCCGTCATCCCTTTTGTTAAGATCAAAAATCAAACAATGACGATTAGATTTGTTTTAATGGTGAACAAACAAGGCCAAACTCGCCTTGCTCAATACTACGAGTACCTCACTATCGAACAGCGCCGTGCTCTTGAGGGTGAAATCGTCCGCAAATGCCTTGCTCGTAATGAGCAACAGGTTTCTTTCTCTTTAATCTCTTTGTACTGCTCTTTTATTCATCATTTATTATAGTGATCACCTTTTATTGAAATTTATGCCTCTTTTTGCATTAAAATTTAGATCAATTGTGGGAGTTATGGTTTGATGGGTATTGGAATGTTTCATTAATTTGAATATCGGAAGTCAAATCTGAATATTTTGTGGAATTTATGACCTTGTTGGGGTTGTACTTTTTGGGGAATCTAGGTTTGTAATGTGATGTTTGAGTGAATTTCAAGTGATATTGCCAATTTGATATGCATCATTTTGCAAATTGAATTTTTTTGATTGATGTTTTAATGTTTTTGATATTGGTATCTGTGTGATCCTTTGGAAAGTTAATAGGTTTATTTAATATTTGGAAACATGATTTGGCTACTCAATGATGAATTTAATTCTAGAACATGAAAGCCTCTATGTTAATTACAAAGAAGGTGTTTAAGAAACTTGAGGGATTCAATTCCAATGTTTTATGCTCCTGCCTATGCTTAGAAGTATACTTTCACCCAACATATTGCTCCAGTATAAGCAAAACTTAAGAGTTTGAAAAGAATGTAAAATATATAAGATTTTATTCATTCTTACGAGGGAAACAGTACCAAATGTGAAATAAAACTTTGAAGCACAAAATTTGATCACCTTCATCTTTAAATTGAGTTTGAATTCGAGATGCTGATGACTCAAGCTTGGAGATACTACTCCTCATATCTGTATTGACCTGAGATTAAGTGGCCACAAATTTTTTCCATTATGAGATCCAAAGATGATTTTTGAGGAGGACCCTTTTGTTGCATTAGGGATCCTGATGGAGGTTGGTTGGCTGTATTTAGGTGGTCGAGGGTAGATACTAGGTGGATTGTATTGTTTTGGAGGAAGTTGTGGATTTAGCACATTTTGGTTCTTGTAAAAGAGGTTTGGATGCTTGTGCCCATGATTATAAGAGTTACCATACAAAGCATTAACCTTTGATGGTTAAGCCACCATAGAACATGTCTCAGATACATGTCCTTTACCTTTATGGATTTCGAAGACTTGCACCATGCAAGAAGGAGGAGTTGCATATAGATGAAGCGTATGGGAGCTTCAAAGTGAGCAAAATTATTTTGTTGTGTGAGAGCACCGATGATTTCATTGTCGGCTCCCCCTCATGATTTAGATGACATTTCTCGGTTATTGCACCATGATGGTACATTTTGCGAGACAGTCTTGAATAGTTCAAGGAGTTGCACATTAGTTTTAGAACTCATATCTCCTCCACAGGTGCATTGATTGAAGATTTAGAAGGATTGTATTAGCAGCCAATCGGGTATTCCTTGATGAGGAAATTGTAGTTAAAGGTCCTTGAACTTTCACACGCTATAGGATTCAAGTGGTTGCTGGCTTGCTGCTTGGAAGTTTGAATTTCTGTTCGAAGATGTGAAGTCTTGGTTGGTTGGAAGAACTTCCTCAAAAAACCGATAGCTAGAGTATCATAGTTGGCATACTTATTCAGTGGTTCTAACTTCAACCAAAGTTTAGCCTTGTCCCTCAAACTAGATGGGGAAAATCTTATCCTGATTGCAACTTTCCGACACGCTACCACTAAAGATGGTATCAAACTTTTCTAGGAAGTGGGATAGATGATCCTGAGAACTTCCAATAGCACGTCCTTCAAATTGATTTCTCTCAATGAGCCGGATCAAGTGTGTATTGAGCTCAAAGTTGTGGTCTGACGATGCATGATGTGGAAGAGTGAGAAGGGGAAGGTCTTTCCATTTCACCAAAGGGTTGAGCCATTGGGGGTGGCTTAAGTTGTTTGCTAGCACACTTTTCATGTGCTTTTTTCCTTCTTTTTGCGTTAAGCTATGCACAACTGCCTCTATCTCAGGATCAAACTAAACAAAGTCAAGAGGCCCTAGTGTAAGAGATCTTTGGTGCATCTGCACCATAGTGTAAAAATGCGGTAACGGTCGCGATCGCGGTAACGGAATGCTGATGCGGTAATGAGAGTGATGCGGTTATTATATCTCCTAAATATTGGTTAAAGCCATAAAATATCCCTTGATGCGGCCCAAAACGCGGTTTTTTACACCTTTACTATGTGGGAAAATTCGGTTCGTTTATTTTGAAAACCTTTACAATGCGGCTGATGCGATGTGATGCGACCTTGTTTTTATTCTATGATCTGCACCAAGAACAACCCAAGCGTAAAGCACAAAAAGGGAGGGATAACTACGAAAAACAAAAACATAATAGGATGCAATCAATTGAATTAAACTAAATCAACACAAAAGCTTCATTGACAATGACACCAAAACTTGATGGTTGATTTTTGACCACGAAATAATCCGCAAGTGCATGATTGGTGCATCATAAACACGAGTCTTACTCAAAGAAGCTAATATTGAGTCAATTTAATTTTATTCAAATCAATTACGTTAAGAAAGAGCTATTTAATTGTTTACTAACTACTATTGCATAATTAACCAGGTTTAAATAAAAAATAAAAAGGTCCATGACATCAATATATCACCACTAACATGCATTAATATCATCAATTGCATCATTACCAAAATCAAATTAAATAAACCTTTTAATTATCCTTATCTCAACATTCGCTTCTTGATTAATCTAATTGTATTAAACGTAGTTCTCTTAATCTCAACTTTCGTCATTTGATTAATCAACAAATTATTATTAAGGCAAAGGAATTAATTAATCTCAAAGTGTTGTTTCTTGATTAATAAAATCAATGAATTTAAGTTAACCTAATAAACCACCCTTAGTTTGACATTGAATGGTGATAGAATCTGATTGATTACGTATTAGGGTTCATATATTAACACTTCAGAAAATATACTGCTCACTACATAGAATTAAAGTCATAAAAACAAATAAAAATAATAAACATGAACTTGAGGATCATAAATTAGAAAGAAACTTAGACTAAATAACAAATAAACATGAACAAGTAAACAAAGAGATACTCAAATAAAATTATTTTGAGAAAACTTGCTTGTTGTTGGAATTGATGATCAAACTACAATAAAAATGGAGTTCTAAAAAGTGATAATCTTGAAGAACAAAGTAGTACTTAGGAGAGAAAACTAAAACTTAAGCTCAAACTCAAATTGAAAAAAAGAACTAAAATCAAAACTAACACTGTCGAAAAAAAAAACCTATGTCATAATAAAACTAACTCAAATAGTAATGAAAAAAATTGCTCTTTAAGTGCTAAATTAGGAAACCTAATTCTATTACCACTACCTAAGAGAAAAATTAGAAAACATAAAAATAACTAATGATCTCAATTTTTTTCTATCCTTTTTGCCGTGTGATGTTATTTCTTTCTTCTACTTTAATTTATCTTTCTTTTTTTATTTTCTTTTCTTGATTTTCCCTTTTCTTTTATTTGATACACTTATGGGCTAACTTCCTTCTCCTAGTCCTTAGCTCGTTATTCCATCAACCTATGAATTCAATTATAACAAGAATCATGTTATAGTGAATTCAACCATTGCAGATGAATGAATAGAAGAAAATCATAGTCTTGTGATTTGTGGGGTTGAAGTTCTATTTATCAAGTTGTAGCCTCTAGGATTTTAGTTCAAATTCTTAAGATTGGCCTTTTTTTTTGGGAAAAGGATTTAAGAGAATTTTAAATCAAAACTATTTTTATTTTTCAAACCCTAGAATTAAATGAATTTCGATATTGAAATCCATAACTTAGTTCTCAAACAACATAATGTTATTTAGAGTTTCTTTCATGTCTTTTGTTTCTTATCCAAACATTTCAGGTTGTTTGGAAAATAGTATGCGTTGTTTGGTTAAAATTACATCTCATGATGTAATTTGTGTTTATGCAACATACTTATTCTAAGTGTTACTATGCTAATGTGTTTTTATTGTATCAAGTTGTAGCCTCTAGGATTTTAGTTCAAATTCTTAAGATTGGCCTTTTTTTTTTGGGAAAAGGATTTAAGAGAATTTCAAATCAAAACTATTTTTATTTTTCAAACCCTAGAATTAAATGAATTTCGATATTGAAATCCATAACTTAGTTCTCAAACAACATAATGTTATTTAGAGTTTCTTTCATGTCTTTTGTTTCTTATCCAAACTTTTCAGGTTGTTTGGAAAATAGTATGCGTTGTTTGGTTAAAATTACATCTCATGATGTAATTTGTGTTTATGCAACATACTTATTCTAAGTGTTACTATGCTAATGTGTTTTTATTGTATCAAGTTGTAGCCTCTAGGATTTTAGTTCAAATTCTTAAGATTGGCCTTTTTTTTTGGGAAAAGGATTTAAGAGAATTTCAAATCAAAACTATTTTTATTTTTCAAACCCTAGAATTAAATGAATTTCGATATTGAAATCCGTAACTTAGTTCTCAAACAACATAATGTTATTTAGAGTTTCTTTCATGTCTTTTGTTTCTTATCCAAACTTTTCAGGTTGTTTGGAAAATAGTATGCGTTGCTTGGTTAAAATTACATCTCATGATGTAATTTGTGTTTATGCAACATACTTATTCTAAGTGTTACTATGCTAATGTGTTTTTATTGTTTGATGCTTTTGGCTTGATGAATGACTAATGAAAATCTTTCTGTGACACGACAGTGTTCGTTTGTGGAGCATCGCAACTACAAGATTGTTTATCGGCGCTATGCATCTCTATTTTTCTTAGTTGGAGTTGACAACGACGAGGTAAGTACCAAACCCTTATTGAAGTGTAAGAGTGTCCAATGTTGATAAGGTGTAGTTAAAAATTGTTTTGTGTTTGTGGTTGTTTTGAAGTGGTTAATCTTTAAAGCAAAGTTCTTTGTAATTGTACAATAAATGAATGCATGCGTTTTCCTTATGTTTATTTTTTATGTTTGTTGGACTGCTTCTTAGTTTAATATTTGTGATGAATGTTGTTTTTTCATTGGGTCAGGTTGGACAATCATCTCTAGCTACATCTCACCCATCGCCTCCACATCATTCACTACTCCACCCTCATCTTATTATATGAATCATGTGACTTTTCACCTACTTTGCGTCATGTGTAGCACAAAAGAAAAAATGAGGGCAGTTTAGTAATTTTTAGTCGGGGATATTATATTTCTTATTCTTTTTTTATCTCTTTAGTCAAGGGTTTGTTTTTGTATGTATAAGCTGTGTAGTGGATTATTGTTGGGTGTCGAGTATTTTTAGAATAAATAAGTATTGTTTATGGAGTATAGAATCACTTAAAGACTTCTGTATTTTCATCGATAAATCCCACAATCTTTCTCTCTCTTTTCTTTAGGATGTTCTTGTACTTCACTTGATTTATAGGGTACAATAAGAGCTTCTTTTATTCTTCATCAGATCCTAGATAAACTAATTGACGGGTCATATCAATTGGTATCAGAGCACTACGTTTCGACGACCTATTAACGCTCATGATGGATCTTGTAGATGATTTTCTTGAAAAACTAGGTAGTAGTTACTCACCACTAAAGAAACTTGAAGTAGAAAATACAATATCATTCATTCATTTAAGTCAATTTTAGTACAAGAAATGTATAAAAAGTGGAGGAAAGGCTTATGTGAATAGTGTGACAAAAAGTAGAGGTGTTCAAGGAACGAATGTATGAAAATAGGGTAGGGGTATTTTCTTCTAATCTTTAATGAAAGAAGAGAAGATGAAATGTTAGCCATGGTGAAATCCATATTTACCCACCTCAACAATCCTTGTCTTACCATCCCATCACCCATGACACTAGCCCCTCTCTAAAAGTTTGTCAATGATGGACAAACACCATTTTTACCTTAAATATCCTTATCCAACCAAACACTAATAAAATCCAGTAGCCAAAACTCGAACAAACCTTACCACCACCTCTTACAACCCAAGAAATTGACATTTCAAATTCCATGCTAGACCCAATCTCATACACAAAATTATCTTCACCCATCCTCAACGATATTCACCTTACCCAACAACTCACATTGAAACATCCTGCATCATGTGAACAACTGTAAAAATTCACTGAGCCAATATAATATAATCTTTAGATTCCCAAAACAATTCGATTCCAAGACCACCTAAAGAACCAATTTTGAATGCACCCAAATTTTTCAGAGTCACAAAATGCAAACCCTCATAAATTCGAGCAAAATCTCTTTGCTTGAATAACAAAGAAATCATACTAGCCATTTAACCCAAAACCCACCCGAAAACACATAAGAGAAACCGTCAGAAGAAAAAAGAAACAAAAGAAAAGAAGAAAGTTACCAAACCCAGTGATGAAAGATGGGGAAGAAAAGGGAGATTAAAAGGGAAAAAAAATCAGAAGGAGAATACAAAATGTTCATGTGAAAACGAGGATGACCACCATGGTAAGCTGTGGGTTCGGTGATGGCTTGGAAAACTTGTTGGAGAAAATGAAAAAGATAGGTGGCAACTGTTTTGGAATGGGTATGAATGTCGAGGAAGACCACCAAAGGAAAGTGAGAGAAAAATAGGAGAAGGCTTGGACTTGGAGAGTAACGTTTTCGATGTCTTGGTTAGCATTGCCAAGGGAAAGTTGAAATTTGCAATTGCAAGTATGGATAATTGAAGAAAGTGTAAATAAGGAAAGTTGTAAGCATGCTAGGGGTTTTAAGAATGATAGCCCATGTGGCCACCAGGTTTGGGCTTTTAATGGGGCACCATCATATGCAAATAGGCTTAGTAATACTCTAGGAAATAGAGATGGTGGTAAGGTGGCAATTGGTTTGATGTCACTAATATCATAAACCACTTGTTGAGATTTCTGGTTTTTTTCCCTAGCTTAATATATGAACATAGCCAATCCACTTATTTTTGCTTCAATGGAAAATTGGGCCTTACCATGGCTTCCAACTCTTTAACTTTTTGTTGGCCCTTAATTTTTCAAGAATCTTCATCTGCTCTGAATTACAATGTTGTATTTCGAATTTCAGTTCTATTAGAAAGTTTTTCATTACAAGTAGTTTCATGGAGTTGGGTGATATTTTGAGCAAGAAGATAGCGCACCTAAACGACATTCGCCCAATTTGAGTAACTTTTACTTCCATTCATTTTCGAAGCACGCGCTACGTATAACCCACCTTGAGGACAAGGTGGTTGTTTGGGCGGCGGGTAATAAATGAATCACATGAATTCACCTCCTTTGCGTAATGTGTACCACAAAAGAAAAAAGGGCAATTTGATACTTTTTAGTAGGGGATATTATATTTCTTGTTTTATCAGTTTAGTTGAGGGTTTGTTTTTGTATATAGGCTGGGTAGTTGGTTGTTGTTGGGTGTTGAATTTTAACTGTTCTCCATGTTACTTTCGCTTTTCAATTTTATTTTTTTTCTTTTTAAAACCTAAAAAAAGAAACCACAATGATACCGAACGACGTCTAAACAATACGAAGTTTTGTTTTCAGCATGTACCTTTTGATGATTCTTCCTTTAGAGAGTTTAATGACAGCAGGGTTAGTGTATATCACTATTTAGCTATGATTGATGCTTTTTGTTGAAAGTTCCCAGCAACATTAATTGGGGAAGATCGACAGTTGAGTTTGTTCATATCTATTGATACATCAACAATCATCTCCTTTTACATTCTTTTTGGTTCTGAAGTCCTCTTCTTTATCTCCCTTTTTTTTCTTCTCCTCAAATTAACGAGCCTTTTAGTTTTCTTTTTCTATATGTTAAATTTTCTTTTATATTTCTTGGCCTTGATGAGTATTTTGGGAAAGAAGTTGATACTTACATTATCATGCGGTTGCGAGGTGATAGTATTTGAGTATCATTGAAGGCTAGGACTATGATTATGTGGGGTTAGGCTCAATAAAGTAAAAAAATGTGGGCTCCTAAGTTAATTAGATACATCCGTACTATTAATTTAGTTCTCTTTTAGTTCCTTATTGACTAAGGAAGTGTTTAAAGCCATGTAATAGCCATATGATGTAAATTTTTTTTAGTTGTTTAACCCAATGTTACTTAGAATAAAATTCGCTTCGATATGAGAAACGAAAATGTAAACAAAACATAATTTAGAGAGTTTCAAAAGCGTAGGTATACTTTTATGCTAGAACAAAAGAAAATGAGTGAAAAAGGTAAGAAAAGAAAATGACTAAAATTTGAAAAGAAAAAAAAAAAAAGAAAAGAAAAGGACTTTAGTATTAATAATTATTATATGTTTTTGGGCTTGAAAAGTTCATTGGGAATACAGATTCGGAAACCTTAAACTAGAGTTTTAGAAATGAAGGTTTTGAATGGAGATTCAGTGAAAAGTTTTCTGGTTTCCAGTAACGACACTTTAACATAAATACATGATTTTTTAAGAGTTGTGTTCATATTGTGTCTTCTGATTTTGAAAGATCCTGTAACTTGAGAGTATGAATATTGTTCGTATTTTTATTTTTGCCCTTTTGATTCATGTAAGATGACTATCAAGAATTTATTATAATATTTTGCTCTCTTGTAAGGCCATCTTTAGTTTACGTACATACCTTGCATTATAGGTGTGCATAATCGAGCTAGTCGGACTTTGTAGTTTGGCTTCTCAGTGATGTAATTGTCTTTGTGAACACAAGGTCCCACATTGACCACATCCGACTGAATCTGAAAATATTCCAATTGCACGCATCTGCCCTGTGGATACATCAAATTCATGTGCCAGCCATATAACAGGATGATGCCTTTCTCGTGTAATTTAAAATCCTGGTTTAACCAAAACAATATTGTTGTTACATGTCTAGTTTGCCCTATAACAGGATATCCTGGCATATGTTGTTGTGGAGGACTTAATTTGTCTCCGGAAAATATGAACATGTGATGTATGATTGTCATATAGGGAATTGATAGGACGCAATGGAATTTATCATGTGTCATATAGAAAATTTTACTATCTGTTCTTTAAAAAAAACAGTTAAAGGTGTATGACTGCAAACCATATCACTGCTAATTTGATGAACCTGTCATAATATTTAGATCTTTCTTGTGATGTATGAATATGTGATGTATTATTATATATAGCATGTTGTACTTGGTTTCTCAGCATTTTCCAGTAAAAAGGCTTTGTACTTTTGACTTAGATCTTTCTTGTGTTTTACAGAATGAGCTTGCAATTCTGGAGTTCATACATTTATTGGTAGAAACCATGGATCGACATTTTGGAAATGTGGTGAGTATCAACTCATAAAACATTCAATTTAATGATTGGTCTAAACTCTAAACTAGTTAATCACATCATCTATGAAAATATCGACGCAGTGTGAGCTGGATATCATGTTCCATCTAGAGAAAGCTCATTTTATGTTGGAGGAGATGGTGATGAATGGCTGTATTGTTGAAACCAACAAGGCCAACATTTTGGCCCCCATACAGTTGATGGATAAAGCTTCTTAATTGTTCTTGGACGAGGTACCTTCTTAGGCACACTGTATATGTTGATACATTATCGTTTTAGTTTAAATTGCCATACTGTAAACTCAAACAAGGACTCAACTGTCTATTTGTGTTTTTACCAAGCCTATTGAATGTACGACCAGTGTTCCTATTGAAATAGCTTTCATTGTAATTTGTCATAAAATGCGATCTGATGTGATGCTTGCAGTTCTTTTCTTATCGAACTTTGATGCATAGTTTATAGCTTATTTTTGCTCTATGATAAGTAAATAGTAAACTCATCTGAACTGAAACATTTTGGTTTGCCTGGCCTCTGGCTTAGTTTTTAAACCACGCCTTGAGAGTAGGCTTTTAAAAATTCACTTTTTAGGCTCATTTAGAAACAAAATGCTTGTGCTCTTGTGTTCTTTTTTTTTTTTTTTAATTTTTTTTCTTTTTTTTTCTTCGTGTTTTTCGCCTTGGGCTTTTTATATTTATGTGCTTTTGATTTTTTATTGGAAGAAAACATTTTTGAACATTTCATGGAACAATTAGACTGAAAAAAGTTAAGAGACAGAAAGTTAAAATAGAATTTGTTTCTGGGGAAAATAAGGATTTGCTTATAATTCAGGAACTTAGCGAGCTTGTCTCTGAGTGCCTTCACAAGGTACCTTCTTTTTCTCTCTTATTCGTTTTTGTGACTTCTCGTCTTTTTTTACCTGGATTTTTCATCTCTTTTCTTCTCTTGTGGCTTCTTTAATCTTCAATCTTCTAGTTTGATCTTTCAATTTTTCGTTTCGTAAATTCTGTCTAATTCTTCTTATATTGTTCTTTTGATTTTCCTTCTCTTGTTTCTTCTATATTCTTCATTTTTCATCCTCTTGGTTTGAATTCTTTCTTTAACTAGGTTTGTTATTATTGACTTATTACTAATTAAATTAGATTTATTTTTACCAATTTTTATGACCATTCGGAGTACTAAAAGTTAGCTTTTTAACCTCAATTCTTGAAATAAAAGACAGCCACTAATAGTAAGGATTTTATTTGAATTAAATCATTATTCGGAATACGAGATGGAATTTGAAAATAATTAAACTAGGAGTATTTGGGTTTTGATTGGGTTTTTCTATTAGGATTACAATCACCTTATATACAAGAATTAGTAAACTAATTAAGGAAATACAATCACTACTAATATAACTAAAATAAAGGTGAATAAAAAAATGATAACATTATCTTAGCCTAAATTTGCTACTCTTTTCTATAAGCCCCTCAAATTGGGTTGCAGGATCTCGAACACTCAACTTGCACAATGTTTCTTCAAACGCTTTAGCTTCGATATCCTTTGTGAGGATATCAACAAGTTGATCCTTTGACCTTATAAAAGGAAGACTAATGATCTTGCTTTCAAGATTCTTTTTTATGAAATGTTTATCAATTTTTACATGTTTTGCTTGATCATGTTGAATAAAATTCTTTTAGATGCTAATGGATGCTTTGTTAACAAGATATAGTTCCCACATCACTCTTGTGGAAAATGAAGTTCTCCCATTAACTTTCTGAGCTACAAAATATTTGTTATTTCTTAAACAATTCTTTTTGAACTCTGCTTCTACACTTAATAGATCAAATATCCCCTGCTTCTTACTCTTATATAACAAGATTTCCACTTACTAAGGGTAGAATTTCTAGTGTCTTAATCCCCTTCCCATTTGCATCTGTGTAGGCAAAGAAAATACCTCTACTACTAGTTCCTTTCATATACCTTAGACTTTTTATTGCTACCTCCATATGTTGAACTTGTGGAAGGTGCATAAATCTGCTAAATACTGCAATTGCATATGCAATGTCAGGTGTAATGTGAGAAAGGTAGAAAATTTTCTTACTATTCTCTAGTTAAAACCTTTGTTAGTTAATTTTGTATTTTTAAGGATCTGGAGTCCATAGTTGGCTACTATAGGCGTCTCAGTAGGCTTACAATCAAGCATGCATGGATCTACCAAAAGATCAAGAATAAATTTTCTCTGACCGATAAAGGTTTACTGTTTTGACCTAAGAACCTCAATACCAATGAAATATTTGAGGTTCCAAGGTCTTATATCCGAATTCTAGGGACAACTTTTTATGGTCTTTGATCTCTCTTACATAATGTCTTGTAATGATTAGAAAATTTGAAATCCTTAAGTCAAAAAATCAAAAAAGTGAACCAAATAATCCAATTTTCAAACTTATTCCAAAAGTAAGCGTGAAATTCTTAAATCTGATGTTTGGGGCTGTTCGCAGTTAGTAACTGCGAACAGCATGCTCCACAAAAACAAGTCAAAATAGCTGTTCGCAGTTACTAACTGCGAACATGTATTTTGTCTTTTTTGACCTGTTCGCAGTTACTAACTGCGAACAGCCCCAAACTTCAGGCTTGGAAATTTCACGTTTATTTTTGGAATAAGTTTGAAAGTTGGATTATTTGGTTCATTTTTTTAAATTTTTTGACTTAAAGATTTCAAATAGTCTAATGATTACACTTAAGTCAGCATCCTTATCCTGTTAAAAAATCCCTTGAGAAACTAGAAAGTGCTTTTATATCTTTCATATATATACTTTTTCAATTTCCCTATGAAAAAAAGACATTCTTCACATCAAATTGGTGAATTTTTCAGTCTTTGTTTGCAACAACTAAGAACAAAACTCGAATCATATCAATCTTTGCAATAAGCGAAAATGTCTTTGAATAGTCTACTCTATAGGTTTTAGTATACGTCTTTGCTACAAGACGAACTTTGTATCTTTCGATTGTTCCATCTACATGATAATTTACTGAGAACACGCACCCAACAAATTTCTTTCCTTTAAGAATAACACATTTCCCAAAGTTTAATTTTTTTAGAGAGCAATAATTTTCTCTTCTATCAATGTTTTTCATATTTTTTTCGTAAGGGCCTCTTTAGTTGTTTTTGAAATATCAGGAGTATAGAGCAACAATAAAGGCCACAATAATTCTAGATTGTTGTGAATGGGCTATGGCAATGGTGAAGAAAGAAACACAAAAATAAAGTACAAAAGAAACAACAAAAACAGAGCATAACAATGGAAGACTCAAAATACAAGATATATGAGGTATCTAATGATACCTCCCCCTCAAAACAAGTATCTTATCATTAATATACTCAACAATACATTAATGACTCACCTTACAAGCTTTAAGAACAACCTCTCAAAAGCAAAGATTGAATCTTTGATGTCAATCTCTCTCAAATATCCATATACAAGGTTGAAGAACTCTTATGGTGTGAACCGTAACTTTTACTCTTGTATGTGTCTCTCTAATACCCTAATGATGTTCTAAGACTCCTTATATAGCCCTAAAACATATTAGGTAAACCTAGGACAAAAGGCTTAAAAGCCAAAACAAAAATGCGTACTGTCGAACAGCTGCATGTCGCTCAACCCGAGCAGCATTGCTTGACCAGTCGAGCACACTCACAGAAGCTGCTGTTTTCCTCCAGACGAACTGCTTGATGGAGCCACAGCTGCTCGACCAGTCGAGCGGCCTTCAATCAAAGTTGCTGACTTGATTTAAGCGTGTTCCTTGATCATGGAACATTCTCCTCGACCCATGCCAGGATCAAGACATTCCATCCCTTGCACAAACCTATTCAAATCATCATCATTGATCACTTGATTAAGTGACCCAAACCTTAGCACTCCATATCTTATGGTACACTCCGCACCACTCTCAAGTGTGCAAGACATGACATGAGCTACGAGGTGCTCAAAGTCATCATCAATAAGGTGGGAATTGACTCTTGATTCAACATAGATAAATTTCTTTCTAACAATCTGGTTAATGGGGTATCTAGTCCGCATCATATTGTTTGGGGAATGGTACCCCTTGAGGGTAGCTGGTATCTTTAGGTGCTTCATCACCGTTTATTTCACTCATATAATTTTCATGTGCCATAACGTCATTTTCCTGTGTCACAACACCATAAGTATGACATCCGATCTTATACTAGATGTTTTCAGTCGCTCCAAGTTAGGATGCCCAATAGAGGGATTATGAACATACATATAACATTCAGAAACACGGGGAAAAGAATGACAGGAAGATACGGTTGTGAAGGATCTATGGTATCAACAGAAGTCTACAATTAAATTTTTACAAACGCAAAAGTTGTATATTTTACTCCATATGTTGTTTTTCTTAATGTTTAAGTGGCTTCATTTAAACAATAAAACTTTAAACGACTATTTCAAATTGTGAAGTTTCATAACAATCCAAAATTTGTTGAATAATTCTTGTTTGAGAATAAGAATTAATATGGCTAACCTTGATCAAAATAATTTATACATATAAACATAAAAGGTGAATCTACATAAGGGGACGGAGGGGGCCCGACTCTAGTGTCCTACTTTCATAGTTTATTTTTACGATATATTTTTCTAATACGTCCAACGCGCAAAATTTTCAATTATTTATTGCTTATATTACTTCATAGTTTTTTAACCCTTTAACTTTTATTTTCTGCCTTTGCCCTTGCATTTAAACTAATTTACTTTTACAAAACAAAAAAAAGTGTCTGACTTACAATTTGATACCATAAAAGATTTCTTTCGAGTCAGAAATCTTAATCTTGATTTTAAGATTTCACGTTAGTAAATTTTAATGCGGAGTGAAAATCTATTTTTGAGAATGTCATCAAAATTAAAGGGAATGATAAATGGTTTTTTGAAAAGGGGTAACTTTCTACTGAAATCAAAACACTCAGGCGTGTTTGGTATAGAACATAAAATATAATAGAAAGGAAAATGAAGAGGAGTAAGGGTAACCTATGAATTCTAGTTATTTATTGTTTGATATAAAAATATAGAAAAAACTTAATTGATTATAGAAAGGGATTTCGTTACTTGATATAAATAAATGGTAACAAAATAAAGGTATCCATTACCTTCAAGAAAGAGATTTGGATAACCTAATAATATGTTAAACAAAAAATTAGAGTAATGGTTATTGAATCCCTTGCTTGGTATTATAAAGTCCTTACCAAACACCCCTTTAATTCATAACATTATTATTGTTATAGAACGTAGTCTTTATTCCGGGAAGAAAATAATAACTAAAGCTTAATATTTAAAACACCACTACAAATAAGTAGATTACATGAAGATCATTGGCTGTGATATCTTTTCATTGTAATTTATATATTTAACTATTTCTAGCGGATTTTTTTGGTATTTAGTAGTAATTTATGCTTTCACCCACTTATTTGGACTTGTGCCACTAAACATACTATAAGAGTGTTCCGATCCACACTTCTGGTATATAATGTGAAGATTATACTGTAAGACCACATTGGTTCTGACCTCTTATAATCCTCATAAACCCATTCTCCCCATGAATTCTTCAATATCCAATAATCAGTCCCATCTGAATCAGTACCATACCCAATAAAAGTAACAGCATGATTCATCTCTTGGCCACAATTCCCATTAAATATTCTGCCATTGTAGTAAAAGAACTCATAACTGTTACGTCAATACCCACGGAAACTGGCTGCTGTGAAACTGCTTGCATAAGGGCATTCTCGTCGTATTGAGGAACATTTTCATAGCCATTAATGGTGACAGTTTGAGGGCTAGCTGTTGCTTGACATTGGCCTTTATAGGCTTGGTAAGAGTAGTCGTCTTCTGTCATTATGCCTTCGCTACTTTGTTGGATATACTCGAAAGCTTTAGGTATGGAACCACCACGACAACCATAGCCTTCTGGATTACAATCAAGTTGTTGTTCTGAAAGTGAGAGTATTTCCCCTGTATTTATTTGATTCAGTCCTTCTACTGCCCGCCCTCACTGCCGAGAATGCCCAGCAACATCCTGTTGTATGTAATACATTATTGTTTGTTTGATATTGTCAATGTCAATTGTTAATTATTTTTATATTACATAGAACTTTATGAACCGTATATCTCGCTCATACAAGTAATAATTAGGGTTTAGTGAGATTTGATAACGGCAAACCATACCTATATAATAAGAGGTAAGGAGCAGATTCTCGACTTGGAAAAATAAATAGAACTTATGAATTGTAAAAGGTGATTCTTGTAAAAACATCCTATAGGGGACTTTGGGGTAAAATAAAGTCCAAGTCTTTGTTTGTTTTCAGGGAATAACGAGACTAAAAATTGAAAAAGAACTCAAGAAAAATGTCTTGGGGAGGATTTTATTTGATTTGAGACTTTGATTCTTATCACTTTCTTCCAAGTTGGTAACATAACAAATAAGAAACAAGACTTTTTTTTATCTTAAAAGTCTCATATTAAAGTCTTACAAAACCCATTCTCTTGTGCCAAACACAAGAAATCTTTAATTTATATAGACCTCTAAAAATCTATTATTATATTGAAATGGAAGTATTGTCAAAAACTCTACATAAAAAATTAAGAAAAAAGTTTTTGTCAAAAAATATTTGCAAAAATATATTTTCTTATATGAAGGGTTTTTCTACTCTATGCAACCTGGTGACTACGAATTATCTCTTTTATTTTTCATTTCCAAAGAAATTTACTAGAAATATATTATGTATAATATCTTTGTAAATTATTTAATGGCAGAATAGCATGGTTTTAAGACAATCAATTATCATGGTGTACTCTTGTAAAATAGCTTTTTAAGTTGGCATTATTCAAAGTTAATAAAAAGGTAAAATTATTGTTAAAAAATAAGTGAAATATGAGATTATTTTAAAAAAATTAATTATTTTAAATATAAGAAAATGAACGACTACTTAAAAATTTTGATTAATTTATGTTAAAAGATAAATTTGTTAGAGGTCATGATTTTTTATTTTTAAATATTTTAACTGAATTGCATTTTTCAATTAAGACAAAAAAACATATGTTTTAAATATTCCTCCTTGATAAAAGAGTTGACAATTGAAATTATATGATTGTAGTGGTTGACTTTAAAACTTAATTATTCTTGAACTATCCAATTTAAAAATAAAGTTGGATAACTTTTTACGGTTAAAATAAATGTAAATCACAAATAGTTTTTTAATATGAAAATGATACGATATAGTGATTATAAGAAAATGAGATACTTTAACAAATGAAGTATTATTTTCATACCGCATGAGCCTTGGTATTTAACTCGAGTTACTGCACAGTAGTCTCTCCAATCGACTGAATCAGGCACATCTTCATTAGCAAGATTTGCATACCTAAATTCAGTTTGCAACAAGCTCCCATTCATGGATTCTATGGGAAGATGCCCTATAAGACCATTATGAGTTGCTGCAAATTCCTCAATAGTTCTATCACTAAAGGGATTAAAACCTAACGTGAACAATTTTTTCGACGATGATATTGCATTATTAGCATAATGAACATTATTAAAACTGTCTATATGCTCAAAATTTACTTTAAAAATGTGGAAACGTGTTTCTTTTTAAAATGATCCTTGTAGACTCTTCCATGTCGAGTCATCCAAAGCTCATGTCGAGCTCTCATAGACATGTCGGCCTTGGGATGGTCGATTAAACGAGCCAAAGTTCGGGAATTATATAGTATAAACACAAGAAGGGTTAAGGAAAATCTTAAAAAATAGGAATGTTGGTTGTTTTTGATGAAAGCCATCAAGAGTAGGGGTATTATATGTTGGGGAAAATAATTGTTCTTAGGTTTTAGTTTGGAACATAAAATGTCCTTAGATTGTTCGGCTTTTATAGGCAACGTATATGATAAGCTATAACATTTGCTACAATAAAAAAAAATAAAAAATTAAGTCATTTTAAAAGTATTATCATGAAATAATTTTAAACGAGATTAAATAGCTCAACAAAAATAATTAAAAAATCAATATTTGTACGTATAGTATTTGTTTTTAATTGTTTAATTTTTATCACGCCATTTTAGATAAAAAAAAAAAGTATACTTTAAATATTAAAACAATTACTTTTTTTTATATAGACTCAATATATGGATTTAAATTAAATATCAATAGTAAAGAAAGATTTGCACATAGTGTTCATTGACTTGGAGAAAGCGTATGATAGCATACCACGACGTGTTATCTGGGATAGCCTCAAGGCTAGAGGTATTTCTTCAGTGTACATTGAGGCCATACGGGATATGTATGACAGAGTTTCAACTAGCATTCAAACACCGGTGGGGATAACAAAGCCTTTTCCAGTTAAAGTGGGACTACATCAGGGATCGGCTCTAAACCTTTTCATTATTACTGTCATAATGGAAGAGATTTCTAAATCTATTTAGGAGACGGTAACGTGGTGCATGATATTCGCGGACGACATAGTGCTGGTAGCAGAAACTAGAGAGGAGGTTAGTAACAAATTGGATGAGTGGAGGGAAGCTTTAGAAGGTAAAGGATTGCGCATTAGCCGTACAAAAATCAAGTATTTGCGTTGTGACTTTAGTGGGACATTACCGGTAGGTGAACAAGAGGTGCCCATAGATGAAATAGTTGTTAAGAGTAAAACCAAGTACAAGTATTTGGGATCGATCATTCAAAGGGATGGGGAGATTGACGGGGATGTAAATCATCGTGTACAAGCGGGTTGACTCAAGTGGCGAGCAGCCACCGCAGTGCTATGTGATAGGAAATTCCCAAGCAAGTTAAAAGGAAAATTCTACCGGACGACAATTAGACCTGCTCTGCTATATGGGACCGAATGTTGGCCCGTAAAGAAGATTTTCGAACATAAAACGGAAGTTACAGAAATGCGTATGCTGAGTTGGATGTGTGGGCACACTTTGATGGATCAAATTAGGAACCAAGAGTTTAGGGACAAACTAAGGGTAGCCCCTATATCTGGAAAAATGCACGAAAATAGATTGAGGTGGTTTTGCCATGTGCAGAAAAAGACTTTCGACGCACCGGTGAAGAGGGTAGAATGCATTATTGTAGAGGGTAAGAGGAGTCAAGGAAGACCAGGAGAACTTGGGGTGAGCAAATAAGAGTTGACTTGCATGAGTTAAACCTCTCTGCGGACTTGACTAGGGATAGGAGCAATTCACTAGTGGAAAAAATCATATTTGCTGCGTGTCATTTGCTGCGGTTTTCCTTAGACGCAGCATTAAATAGCGAAAAAAAAAGGAAAAAAAAAGCTTTTTTAAGATGCCCGCAGCAAATAAGCTTTTTTTGCTACGGTTTAAAACCGCAGCATTTAAAATAGGCCATTTGCTGCTATCACTATTGCTGCGGGCCAAAACCGCAGCATATTATGGCCAAAAAACCGCAGCAAATAAGGGTTTTTTCACTAGTGATTTGAGACGCCATATCCATGTTTTAGATTACTGATGTCCTCTTAGTTTACCTTTTTAGTGTCCTTAACCTCATGCTTTTAACGTCTTCTTTCTATTAGCGCTTTGTTTTCTTTTGTATTGGTTCTTATTTTTATAGGCCTTTAAGTTATCTTTCACGTGTAAGCACGTCTCTTTATCTTCCTCGAGTCGGGGGACTCCTTTGGCCACGCTCTCCTTTACGGGTATGAGTTGCCGCCGTCTTTTCCTCCCCAGACCCTGGCCTTAGTTTCTATGAGCGGGATATACTGGGTAGGATGATGATGATGATGATGAACTACTTGGCTAGTAAGTTAGAAAATTTGCGTACAATGCGTAATGATTGCTAAGCTAAAATCTAAACTCTCAACTTCGATTTTAGAATTTTTTACTTTTAATCACTAAAATGCCTATTTTTATGTAAATATCATACTATATTTAGTTTTAGACGATGGCCCAAAATATCTGGAGATTTAATGACTTATATAATACCATATGTTTATGGTATAATAACTATTAGTTAACCTCGTAGAATTGGATTGTGCAGGCGTTTTTGAAAATGTGCAAGGTGATCGAACGTATGGGGCCCCCTCTTTCTCCTGTATACGAAAAAGTTAATAAAAAGAGAAAATATGTTAAGTTTATTAATAAAATAAATATATTTACTATAATAAGACACAAAATAAAAGGTTTGCACAAGATCTCTAAATTTTTTAAGACGGTTTTGAAATTATCTAATTTTAGTTGCAGTAAATACCAATTTTTCAAAGAAAATTTCAATTCAATTCTTATTTATTCATCCCTCCCTTAGCCTAGCTATCATCATCATCATCATCATCATCATAATACCCAATATATCCCGACCATAGAAAACTATGGTCAGGGTCTGGGGAGGGAAGGACGGCAGCAACTCATACCCATAAAGGAGAGCGCGACCAAAGAGTTCCCCGACTCGAGAAAGAATAAGAGAGGTTTTTGCAACGTCTAGGCCCAAGTGAGGCTGAAGGTAACTCCGCATGCTTGCATCGTATCGCCCAAGCGTAACCCTTAGACATAAAATGAAGGTAGATACAATGCAAATATAAATAAATAAAGTAAAAATAACAATAAAAGAAAACAACAACAATAATAATAGAACGAGCAAAAACCATAGAACAAGAACACCGACTAGTAAGTGAAGAGGAAATCAGTAGTCTAAAGTATGGATAAGACACTCCAATTACCCTTATCCCAGGTCAGGTCCACAGAGAGGTGTAACTTATGCAAGTCAACTTTTATTTGCTCATCCCAAGTTCTCCTAGGTCTTCCTCGACTCTTTTTACCTTCTACTATGAGGCTTTCTATCCTTCTTACTAGGGCGTCGAAAGTCTTTCTCTGCACATGTCAAAATTATCTCAATCTATTTTCGCGCATTTTTGCAGAAATAGGAGCAACGCCTAGTTTGTCTCTAAACTCTTGGTTCCTAATTCGATCCATTAAAGTGTTCCCGCACATTCACCTCAGCATACGCATTTCTGTAACTTCCATTTTATGTTCAAAAATCTTTTTTACGGGCCAACATTCTATCCCATACAACAAAAACCTCGAACGACACTCTGCACAACCACTGCCATTTGCACCGCCCATGTTCGCCAGTCCCCATCCGCAGTAACCACCACAGCTGCTTGCTGCCCACACCAGCTTCAATTTCAATTTTTTTTTCATTCTTAAGGATGAAGGGAAGGTGAAGATAGGAATGAATTAGCCATGAATTGAAAGAGTTTTATGCTTGAGGTACACTCCCACTCAAACAAATTTAATTGCTTGATTTAAATTTTTAATAAGTGAAATTTTATGTTTTATATTTGAATAATGTGGAAACTATAGAAATTAGGTCAATTAGTAATTATGGGGATTTAAATTGTTGTATATTGTTGAATGTTGATATTGTTGGCTTTAAACTAGAAATGGATGATTGTTATTGAAAGTTGAGATTTTAGTTAGTCTTACTTTAGTTTAGGTTTATTTGGAATTGTTAGAAAAAAAATAGGGAAACAAAATTTAGTAGTTCATGATAAGAGCTAATCGTACAGTATTATTCAATATTAAATTGATTTTTGATGCAAATTGAGCTTTTACGTGTTTACCTTGAAACGATTATAATTGAAGTAGAAAAGTACTCCTTGTTATTGTCAGTCTATTGAAGAATAACGTTGAATAGGGTACAATGTAAGAGATAGTGAGTTGATTAGAAATGGAATTAAGAACAAAAGTTGAAAACAAATTGTACTTGTAATTATTTAAGAAGCGAGAAGAGTTGGAGTTAGATTTAATATGGATAAGGATTGAAGATTAGATAAATAAGTATGAATCAAATACTATGAGTTGGTTTATTGTGTGTATGACGATTAGCATTTTCTGGTTAGGTTTTTATGGGTTGATTTCGTTCGTTGTGGTTATGAGGTGATTTGTTTAGTTGAGTTATGTATTGACCTTTGTTAGTTAAGCATTAGGTGATTAAATGTGTAAGCTAAGATAATGAGTTTGGGTGGTCAATTTGGATTTATAAATTATTTGTTTGTTCGGATATGAGTTGATTTTATATAGTTTGAACAATGAGTTGATTATCGGTTTGTATTGTGAAGTGAACTATGAAGTTAGTCATATGGTTAAAATTAAGTTAAGTTGTAGAATTGAATACAAATTATGTGTTAAAGTGACTAAATTAAATAAATGGTATGCCCACATTGTTCATAAGTATTATTTTGTTTACGAGTATGTATATAATATTATTGATTATATATTAAATATCAGAATGATTAGAATAACATTGAATCAAGAACTAAGAAAAGGTGATGCTCGAGATAAAGGGGAATTGGTTGTTTATGTAAATAAGATATATGAAATTAGCAAGTTAAATCTATTCTTAGTCATTGTTAAACCATATATGTTTATGTTGAAGATTTCGATTTCATTGAGAAACCGTATTGACTTCTTGCTGTAATTGAAAAGGTTGGATTTCTTTACATCTTTCAAAGATTGTAAACTCTAATATTTAAACTTTTGATAGAAGTCTAGTACATAATATAATCATTTGAGTAATTGATTATATTATCAACGTAATAGCCCGATATAAGTGTTAAGCTTCCGTATTAGTTTAAATTAATCCAGTTTAATTAGCTGGTTAGTTTAGGGTTGTTACACATCGGGTTACCAACTTTGAGGGGTATTTTCCCTAAAGTTGGGATTATTCATATCAATCAATAGGTAGGATCCTCTTTGAAGACCCTTCTTGAGCCGAGAGACTCTTTGACCACACTCTCTTCTATAGGCATGAGCTGTTGTCTTTCTTTCCTCCCCAGACCCTGACCATAGTTTTCTATGCGTAAGATACACTGGGTATGATGATGATAATGATGATGAATCAATAGGTGGGATTATTGTAGGAAAATCATGAAAACATTGGATTATTCTAGGTAATTTTTCCTTTGAATAATGATAAAAGTTAATTGTTTAAGCGAATTTCAAAAGAAGTGAATTATAATATAGATAACTAGTATAAAAGTCCGTGCAATGCACGGAAGTTTTTTACAATAAATAAATAGAGTATGATTTTTAAAGATTATGCAAAATAAACATACGATATACTAAAGATGAAGTAATATATGGACTATAGTGATATGACATACTTTATTTGTGTAATATGATAAGTGCAATCATTTGCACTTATTTATATCATTTTATACTCCTTAATAATGGTTCTCGTTAGTAACTTCGTGCTTATTTTGAAGATTTATGCTACATTACTCATTTTGGTTGTTCATGTTGATTTTGAGTGGTTTTGATTGTTTTAAACATAATTCTAATGGTTTTAACGATGACGGAGTTTATAAAGGGGATTTTAGCTCGGTTGAAAATGTTTTACAAAGAAAATGAGCAAAAGGGTAGAAGAGTGTTTATAATACAAAAGTTTTGAGGTGAAATTTGATACATGTATACTCTTTTGGTCATAACTTTTGATAAGAAGATTTTATTAATGCAAGGTTGAGCGTTGGAAATTAGACTTCAAGAGCTTTCCAACGGTATATCATATGTCTAATTCCGACAACCGAGCAAGAAATGGCGACCGTTTAAAGTTGTTATGATTTTCCAGCACAAAACGCCTACTCGACTTTCATGTTCTCTTTTGGCCAGTCGCCTCGGCTTTGGACCACTGTTTTGCTGCACGAGATTTTCACACGGTTGTTTTCTTTATTCTTTGAATTAGCTTTTAGGGTTAAGTCCTTATTAGAATAAATAGGCCCTAAAAATTGATTAGGGTTTCTTCACTTCATCCTTGAGACTCTCTTTTAATCCTTTTACCTTAGTTTTACTCTAGAATTCATCTTTTAGTTTAGTTCTTCATTAAATTTTGCCAATAATCTTCCATTGAGAATTGTAAGTTTCCTTTAATATTTAATTTTCTTTGTTTTTCAATTTCTTGTACTAGTTTGATCTTTTATTAGTGAACTTTAATTATCTTCAATTAATCATCCTTCAATAAAGAATTAGTTTTATTCTTTATAATTTGTCTTTTGATTCATTGTTGTGTTTCTTATTATTTAATTATTGATTTTCTTGCAAGTTTCAATATTATCATATTTATTCATGTTTAGCATCATTTTAGGGTTTGTGTTTATTGTTTCCACCATTAATAGTGAATAGATTTATTTTCTAGGGTTAGTGTTTGAACCTATAATTCAAGTATGATTTGATTATTGAATGTATCTATAAAATTAGGATTAAAGTGATTGTATTGTGCCAATAACCCTAAACTAAATATGCTTTGTTGGACTAGTCAATAGAACTAGCGTGTGAGATTAGGATCAACTTTGCTTTAGGGTAAATTTTAGTTAAGTTCTTATTAATTTATTCAATAAAACTAGCATGCGAGAATTGAATTAATAGGGTCTAAATCTAATAGTTAATCAATAGAGCGAAAGTTTGAGATTAACAAGATCATATTTAATAACATAATTAATTTGTTATTTCATAGACACTAATAAGATTTTGATCATACAAGAATTTAACGGATTCTCGATACCCTAAATCTTTTATACTATAGTTTCAATCCGTATTTTCATTGCATTTTTAGTTTATTAGTTAAACAACCAATCAACCTTTTTTCTCTTCAAGCAATATAATTAGTAGAGATTAGCAAGTTTCTTGTCCTAACTTCCTTGTGTTCGACCTGCATCTACACGTACACCGTGCGCTTGCGGTTAAATAAAATTTGCACATCATAATAAAATTAAATAGTTTGTAAATGATCTTAACATGAGGAATGAAATTGTCTTATGAGTTCTCAAAACAGATTGTCTTGTAAGTAAAATATAATTGATTCATTGATTCGTCTATTAAATTACGTATAAATTCTTGTTGATACATCTTGTTGTATTTAATTATCGTTCCCAAATTTTTGAGATTTGCAATTATAAATAAATTTTCCATAGAATACAAAATTAAAAAACATAAATAGAAAATTAATTAAAATGGTGCTAAAGATGAACTAATAATTACTAATATGGTGATATGACAACGGATATTTGTATAATAAACTTAAATAATTTGTAGATGATCTTACACATGAGGAATGAAATTGTCTTGTAAGTTCTCTAAAAAATAATTGTCTTGTAATTCAAATAAATATAGTATGATTTAAAATCAAATCTTATAATAAATCCCTAAGTATAACAATAAAATATGTTAAATTGATAATTATTCTCTTAAGTTTATTATTTAGGAATAATATTTTGTTGTCATAAGATCTTTAGAATAACTAACCTCTTTTATATAAATCCCTAAGTATGACAATAAAATGATTGTAAATTTTGGAAATTAGTTATTTAATTAATTGACACATAATAATGTGTTAATGACGTTTGGCAAAGCTCTCATAAGCTGTCATTTGTCATTTTACAGCAAAATTAGTAAATCGTATGATATTATGATTTAAAATAAATCACTAAGTATGACAATAATGCATGTTAAATTGATAATTATTCTCCAGAGTTTATTAATTAGGAATAATATTTTGCTGTCATAAATTTTTTAAAATAACTAACTCTGTTTTTTTTTTGAAAACCTGCTTAAAAATGATGTTAATTTTGGTAATTAATTGTTTAATTTATTGACACATAATATTGTGCTAACCATAATAATGACATTTGACAAAACTTTCATTAGTTGTTATTTGTTATTTAACAGCAAAATTATTAAATAATATGATTTGAAAGGTTTGAAGTTTTTAAGAAAAATTGTCAGAAAGTACCTAATAAAAATTTATTTTTTCCAAAAAGTACCTAATAAAATAAATTTTGCCAAAAAATACCTAACAAAATTTTTTCTTTTCCAAAGAGTTCTAAGTAATGTTTTCCTTCAGTTGACCGTCAAAATCAAAAATTCTTCTTCCTCATCTTCAATTTCTTTTACAATTTAATTTTGATTTTGAGTAAAAAGTAGAAGAACAAGATAATGAAGAAATTGAATTGGAAAAGAAATTGAAGATGAGGAAGACGAATTTTTGACTTTGATCAGTGAACCGTTATATTTGACGATCAACTGAAGGAAAACGTTAATTGGTATTCTTTGGAAATGAAAAAATGTTATCAGGTATTTTTTGACAAAATTTTTTTTATTAGGTATTTTTTTAAAAAAAAATTTCTTAGATACTTTTTTGCATTTTTCCCAAGTTTTTATATAATATGCATTGAGAAATAGTTTGGTATCATAAATAAGCTGTTTGTGTAAAGTTGTAACGATATCATAACCATAGAGTTAGGGTCAGCGTAGTTGTTTTAGATTATTTTTTAAAAACGGATAATCCATATGTGCACATTGTGTTTGATGGAGCTGCAAGTACTTTTCTCGAAGCACATAATCATTTTCCTTCTTCTCACTCAAATTAAGATCGATTATCTTATTTTTCATTTATTTTCTCATATTATTATATTCTTTATCATTTTTCTTTCCTTATAATTTAGCTTTACTTATCTTCATTTATATAGTCTATTTTTTATTTTCTCATTAAATATTTTACCGTTAATACGTCATAAATAATAAAAAAAAAAACAATTTTTACAATTACATTGGAACAATAGTTTGTTTATAAGTTTACATATTAACTAACTAATATATCTTCCACATAAAATCACAGCAAAAAATATAAATCTTCCACTACAAATCTACAATCAAAAAATTTGACATCGGCATATTATCTTAGTAATAATTTGCAAAGCTGGGGTCGCTTTTAAACATTTAAACATCGTCGTTCTAACACTTTTTAAGACTAAACTTGAGGAGTTTTTTTCATAAAATATCCAAATGAGATACTTTGTACATAATAATAGCATTTATGCCTGTTTGGTGTTTGTCTTTTCTTCACTTAACTCGCTCGCACTTCTCTGATTTAACTCAATCAAGGATTCCACTTCTTCATCTAATTCTTGTATCTACATTTATTTGCATGATCATAAATTATTAGAAATACGTGAACACAATTTGGACGGGAAGATTAATTACAACTTTAAAAAAAAATAAAAAATTACTGCTTTTAATCTTCCCGAACTGGGTGGGTTGTTTACTGTGAAGGCATCATCAACATTCAACTGAAGGGAAAGTCAACCATTTTGAGACTATTGCTTATTATTTAGAAGGACATAAACCCATATATATATATATATATATATATATATATATATATATATATATATATATATATATATATATATATATATTAAGAAGATCTTTGGAATACTATATATAGTATATATTAATGGGTCTCATCCTTTAATGAAAATAAAATTCCTAAGAAATGTCATCTTAAAAGTTTTACTATCGTCTAAATATGAAACATATCTTGTAAAAAACATAAACAAATATTTGAGTAATAATTTTGGAGATAAAATAAAAAAAAGAAAGAGGAAGGAGGAAGTAAATAAAAGAAAAATAATTCTTGGTCCTTTAGGAGCCACGGATGGAAAATAAAGAAAATTAAGAGTTTTTTCTTTATATTTATTTAATTTTGGAGAAATTAAGATCTTAACAATTGTCCAATTTTCTCTCCTCCTAATCTCTCTGTTTCCAAATTTATTATTCAAATAAGAGATTATTTGTTATTGTTAAATTAAATTAGACTTATGGCAATGGGAAGAAGATCTCTAATAGCTTATAAAACATGCACACCCCAACAGTTATTTTTTTTTTCTTTTATTTTGTTCTATCTAAACACATTCTTAATGATGAATGAAAATATTTTTCAAATTTTAAGAATAATCCGTACTATTAGAAAATTAGACTTAATTATGTTATGATCACATGCTTCTCGATCTAATCTCACGATGAATAGATTAAAAAAATATATTAGTAAACTAAAGGTGCGTAATAATCGAGAGTTATCAAGACGACCTGACCTAATATAATATTAGCCGGTGCCTGGTGGATTATTGTATTGCTATTGTATTGATTTGTATCCCTTAGATGTGTACTTCCATTTCTATTAATGTTCACTTACTTAAATATTTATAGAAATTAAAAATAATTGAAATGAAATATTTCAAAAGTAATATTCTTTCCATTCTTTTTTATTCTTTTCGTTTACTTTTTGCACAATTTTTAAAACAAAGTTCAAACTTCAATATCTCAAAATACACATAATAAAAAGTTATAATAAAGACAAATCTAATGAGATCTCATATGAACATATTTTATTTTCTAAATATGTGTCAAAAATATTAATCAAATTTCTTTCTCCTTAAGGTGGAATATTCGAAATGGGAAAACCATTAGAGAACGGAAAAATAAATAAATAGGCAGTAAAAAATATTTTTTACTAAATAATAAAATTTATGAAGGATTTAAGGGGAGCATACGTATCCATAAATATTTCAATAAAGTAATTTGTTCGAAAAATATATACTTCCTTCGTTCTATTGAATTTGAATTATTTTTCATTTTGGTCCGTCCCACTTAATTTGCATCATTTTTATTTTTGGGCAATAGCCCACCACTTTATTTTAATTTCATCCATACATTTTAACTCTCTTTTAATTTCAACCACACAATTCATTGTCATTTTTTATTTATTATTGCTTTTTAAAAACTTATCCACTTACTCTTTGATGAAATTCAAAAAGGACATATGAGTATATCACAAGCATTAATAAATAGTTACGTAAACGTAAAAGAAAAATATCAGGGTTTATAAGCATATAATATATAAACTTGATAATACAAAGGTATAATGAAAAACATATGAATACCAAAAGCAATAACATGTCAAAATTTAAAAGACCAAGGGTAGCTATTCATGAGCAAATAATATGACATTAACCAAAAAATATATGTGAGAACATCATTAAAAATTAATTAAAATGACAAATAAAATATTTAAAAGAAAAGAAAGAAAAGTGTTATGAATGGTATCATGAATGGTGTGACTTGAGTACACAATTGATGTGTGCATTCATGTGTGACTCTTGGGATGAAATCCCATGAGTGTGTTAATGTGAGTGTATTAAGTTGAGTCTTGATGATTGTGATTAAAAGTATGGATTAATGAGGTAATGAAGTGTGAGTTATTCATGGGAGTTATGGGACTTCATGAAGAAGTGCAAAGGTTTTAATTCAAGATGCTCTACTATGTAAGTCGAGCAAACTGTCAAAAGCACTTTAAAGTGCCGCTCGACCAGCTCACTCGACCGAGCAAGCTCCAGGATGGGTCGAGTGAGCAGACAGAATGCAACCATAAACTTTTTGTAGCCCGCTCGACCGAGCGAGCCCCTGTTTTGGTCAAGCGAAGTCTCTGATACTCCTAGGATGCTGTTTTTGACTCTTCAAATACTTGGGGCTGTTTTATTATCATTTATTCATAGCTTTAATGTATTTAATGTTACTTAGTGTGATCTCTCCTATAAATAAAGAACTCTCATTCACATATCAAGATACAACAAACACAACCCCTAAGCCAAACACATAGCCTTTTGTTTTTATCTCTTACACAATTGTAATACTTCATTTGTAAGAGTATTTTATACTCCATTGATATAATATAAACAGAAACTACGCACGACGGAAGACGTAGCCATCTTTGGGTGAACCTCCTTAAATCTTTGTGTCTCTTTGCAAGTTTACATTTTCAAACGTTGTTTTATTCTTTGTTGTTTGTATCGTTCATCTAATTTCTTAGCATCGTATCGATATTGGCAAATTATTTCAAAAAGGAAAGCAATATAATGATAATTAAGAATATCAATATGATGTAATATGTTGTCATCCAAACTACTACATTTGTAATTTAGTTTACTATAATTGTACGTATGACTTTGTAAATTGCTAATAATTTACAACTATTTAATTAATACCCTTGACAATAATATTCTTTAAATTAATTTGTAGTCTAATAACAAAAAAATTATAATAGAAATAAAGGTTGAAAAAGAAAGGAATATGGAGTAAAGCAGTGAAAGACAAACCTTGTCAATGGCTGAATCAGTAAAATGAGCAGCAGCTTCAACTTTCTCAGCAACATCTTCAATTAACAAAGCCGTCCTTTTAAAAGCTCCTTCAGGAAGATCTTTTCCAATATCCTCAGCTATCTGCTCCACCCCATCTGCCACTTTCTCCAACGTTTCTGCTATTACTTCTATTGTCTCTAGTTTTTCTTCAGCTTCTTCTATATTTTCATATTTATAAATAATTTCATTAATTAATAATTAATTAAACTAATCTCCGAAAATTAAGCAAACAATTTTACTGATTAAATAATAAATTAATTAATTACTTTTGAATAAGAGTAAGGGCCCCCATTTGTTCTTCAAAAACGGTAACAATAATGCAAGAATTGCTCCCGCTATCCACCCTTTCCTGCTGTTGATAATTAATTTGTTAATTAAATTTCCATTTAAATTAATTAGCACCAAAATATAATATAAAAAATATAAATATATCAAGTTTTATTAGATTTATAAAATGGGTTTGGGCATCAAGTCAAACATAGAAGAGAAGAGATAACACATAAATTCAAAGGAGGTTTAGTACTAAAATGGGTCTTGCCGTCAAGTTAAACATAAGGTATACATATTCTATATGTCAAAGAGATATGATTGTAAATCCATATGAAAATGGGTGAAAGATTCCAATAACTTAATTTATTAATGTGGGATAAACCATTTCAATATTTCTCTGATGTAAAACAACTCACATGTGGATAATAATATATTTAAACTTTAACAACTCTTACCCAGGAAATCCAGGAAGAGGATTTGATGATGGATTTGGTGGTGGCATTGGTGGTGGAACTGGTTGAAGACTACTCCTAATTGCTAAATGAAACCTTCTGTATACATCATCAGACATTTAAACAAATTATTTGAAAATAGAATATAATAATAATATATAATTAAATTTAACAATATATAATGAAAATATACATACCTTTCCGTTTGTGTAGAGAATCTTAGATCATAACTAAAATCATGCTTAAGATGTTGTAGAGGGTGGAAATATGATGACCTATTGAAGCATGTTGATGGTTTTGCCAAAACCAAGCTCATTTCCATGGAAATTTTGCTAATATTATTGTTGAAATAATAAGAATGTGATCAAATGATAAGATTTTGGAACATAAATATTTAATACTTCTATATACGTTGAGTGCTTCAAACTTAGAATATTAAGAAAAATGTGTAAAAAGTAATTAAGTCAATAATTAAATATTAGTGAGGAATGGTTAGTACACATCCATTAAAAATGGAGGGAAAAGGTAGAATATGTAAGTATTTGAGAAAATGAAAAGTATTCATGGCAACCTGGAGAGGAATTTTCCAAGCAGACCAACCAATGGTTATCTACTTATCTGTATTGTCAGACTTCAACAAGTTGGTCAAATTTAACAACTATTAGAATTGGTTGCAACTTGCAACTTGGCAAATAAACTTCCCTCCTATACACTCTATGATTTTAAAATTTTAGTTACTCTTAAATACTCCATGTTACTATTAGCAATGTTCAAAACTATTTGTGCACATACATTAAAACAATTACAAAGTTGCAGAGAAAAAATAAAATAAAATGTAAGAACAAAAAAAAGAACACAACAAGTTGTATAATGGGGAAAATACTAAATCCAATTGATCTTAGGACTATAAAGCTCCACTCAAAAGAATTGGAAGATAGTTTTATCAATGATGTTGAGAAGATAGTTTTATCAATGATAGTTGAGAGTTTATGATAACACCCTAATTTAACTCTTATTAATGCTGATTACATTTTTTTATAGGATTTCTGAGAAAAATGAAAATAATCTCTAAATGTTCTCTCACACTCTCTCACTCAATAATAATGTAACCTTATGAGGATTTTATAAGGATCATTCTTATGTAATCATGTATTATAATGGTTATGTATAAAAATGACTAGCCGACTTGATTAGTGAAATTGTCGCTCAAATTAGAAATATAAAACTGAATTCAATATTTTATGCTCCTATCTGATCTTTTGTTTTGAATACAACATTTATATACATTATTTTACAAACCAATATGCTCCGTCGAGCAGGTAGTAGTAATAAGAAAAAATTGTTTATATGCCCAAATTACAACAAGTGCACGAGTCTTGTAGTATACTTTTCGGGTCGTTTTACACAAGGACAATGTAATCGTATATTTCTTATGATTGTTTCTTTAAGAAACAAATGACTATGAATTTAAAGGGAAGTGATCAACTATTAAATAAAATGAGAATGGGGTTAACTTGCTTGTGACGGTTATCATATGGTTTTCAGTTTCCTTTGGTTTGATTGGAGAGAAGTAGGATACAAAACAAAGAGCAATCAGATCCCGAATCGGGCTTAGGATTGCCTCCAAGAGCTCCACCCTTCCTCACCGTTGTGAGTGAAGGCAAAACTCTCAGGCAACAATTGCCTACTATCCGTCAATGTTCCCCTATCGCCATAAGTGGAGGGAAAAACTCATAGTTGACGGGGTGATTGCAAGGTTCAACCCCTATTAAAGCCTTGCACCCAACTTCGCTCATGGAGAAATAATTAAACCTTCTTGAAATAAAACACTTGTTGGTATCTCAAAGATGATCCTAATGTCCCTTTAGCAATGAACGGAGCAACTCATCTCCTAAGTCTTCATTCAAACCAATATCAACCAATTGCTAGCCCCAACCCTAGAAAACTACTTACTACTTATAATAAGACTCAAAATCAACAAACATAATTATACACATAGATTGCAACATTGGATGAACAAATAAACATGAATAAAGTCAAACTTAAGCAATAACGATAACATCTACAAATAAACATAAAAAAGGAAATTAACCAGATAAAACTACTATTAGATAGCGAGAGATTATAGTTAGAAAGTTTAGGAATGATTGGTAAACAAAGATTAAAAACCCATAAATATCAAATCTTTAACCCTTATAGAAATGGCTTGAAAACTTAAAGTAATTATCAACAAGGGCTAATAAAAGCAATAAATAATAAAAATAAACAACAAAGGTTAAATTTTAATTGATGGATTTATTTCTAGAACTGAAAAATTAAAATAATAAAACTAAGGTTCTAAGCTTAGACAAAAAAAATTAAAAAGATATGAAAAATAGAAAATACATAACGCTACAACAATAATCTATTACGAATACTCGCTATATATACTTATTACAAATGAAATATTTAATTCCTAAAATAATGAGAAATACCCTTAAAATGTTGCAAGATGTACGAGTGGGATGTTAGGAAAAAATATGGTACAATCGCGTGCTTTAAAGGTGGCAGTCGCTGAAATTGAGCTATGAAATAGCACAAACTATGTGCTAGCTCAACTGGCCCCAAGCACTATCAGTAGTGGAAAAACCTTATTTGTTGCGGTTTTTTGGCCATAATATGCTGCAGTTTTGCCCCGCAGCAATAGTGATAGCAGCAAATAACCTATTTTAAATAAACCGCAGCAAAAAAACTAACTATTTGCTACGGACTTCTTAAAAAACCGCAGCAAATAAGCATTATTTGCTGTAGTTTTAAGAAGCCCGCAGCAAATAAGTGTATTAAACGAAAAAAGTTTTTTTTTTTTTTTGCTTTTTTCGTTTAATAGTATTAAATAATTCAATAATGTACAATGTAATAAACAATAATTAATCCAATGATAATCACCAATTAACACCAATAATCACCAATAATCTCTTTGTAAACTCTCGATCGTATATATAATATAATATAATAATATGTACATATACAAATTAAAGTCCTAATAAATCGAAGGTGAATAGTGGATTCGAGTTGAGAATTTTTGTCCTTCAAATAAACATCGACATGGCAAACTATCAATCTGCAAATCCAGCGAAACACAAATAAGCATTAAACCATTCCAAAAACATAATTAATTAACATCCTAGAAGTACATTAGAATACCAACTTAATCCTTAAAATAGAAAATGAATAATACATTATTTTATAAGTAATGTATATAAATTTCATTTCATTTTGAGGTTCTTTAAATCTCTTCAGTTTCTTAGCCGATTTTCGATAAGCAAAAGCCACTATTCTACTTCCAAATTTCTACTTCACACACATAATAAAGCAAAGCAGGTTTAATACCAGCAAAAATAAAGATTGATATATAATTAAATTACATGATTATAATCTTACATGATGTCGTTTACAAGAACAACTACCCATTGAACCATTGATACCACATACTTAAGTAATTATTCACATTCAAATATACAACTACATATATACATAAGTAAATTATTCACATTCAATCTACCCCAAAAATCCTAATTAATTAAAATTATTCACATTCAAATATTCATGTACATACATAAGTAAATTATTCACATTCAAATATAATATACAAACCTTGATAATGAGATATGATAATTTTGTTTCTAGAATAAGATTATGTAACCTATAATGAAAAAAAAAATCAAAATTAGTATAAAAAAGACTAAATCCTTATTAAAACACAATGACTTGAAAAAGAAAAAGACTAGCCATAATTTCGTGGCTTTTGAAACAATGGTGGGTTTTAGAACTTAAACAAAGATGGAGAAGGAAATTCGTGCAATGGGCGGTTATTGAAGCAACAAATTCAACAACACAGGAATTTGAAGAACTTAAACAAAGTCGTGGGGTTTGGAAGATGATGAACGAAATGAAGAGAAAACACAGTAAAGTCGTATGATTTGAAAAACTTGAAAAACTTGAAGAGATTTTTCTTGGATTTTTGAAGAAATTTTCTGAAATTCATAAGCTTGAAGAAGAAGACAGTCGTCGTCGTGGGATTTTTAAGAAAGTTATTTTAGTGTTTTAAGCAATTGAACGTCAAAACGCGTTTTTATATTTTTTTGAACTGGTTATTTGCTGCGGGCTTCTTAAAAAACCGCAGTAAATAAGCATTATTTGCTGCGGTTCTAAGAAGCCCTCAGCAAATAAGTATAAATATATATATATATATATATATATATATATATATATATATATATATATATATATATATATATATATATATATATATATATATATATATATATATATATTTAACTTATTTGCTGCGGTTTTATTAAAACCGCAGCAAATAATGCTTATTTTTTTATTTTAATTTTTTTTCGTTTAATAAGCACTTATTTGCTGCGAGCTTAATAAAACCACAGCAAATAATGCTTATTTGCTGCGGGCATCATGAAAACCGCATCATTTGTATTTTATATTTTTTTTTCTTTTTTTTTGCTATTTAATGCTGCGTATAAGGAAAACCGCAGCAAATGAGGTTTTTTCCACTAGTGTATGTTGCACGCATGCTGGAGGTATCGAGTTCGAGACTTTGTAGCTTTATGTTGCGCTTGTGTTGCTGTGTTGATTATTTTGACGCTAGGGAACGTGCAGTCGTTCCATATGGAACAATTAATCTTTCAACTTACTGTCTTCGATGCTCATTTTGATCGATCGTACCCATTTAGCACGTGTCATAACTTTTTCATTACAACTCCAAATTCGACATTTGATTGCTTAATTCGAAGCTAATGAACCCAATTTTAACATCCATTAGGAGATCCATCAAATTGTGGGTGTGTTGATCTGCATGAGCATTTAAGTGAGCCATTCCATGATCCATACTTTTTGCTTTACTTGGGTTGTACTCCTGTTTCACCTCTTTTCCTCATTTCTCCCTTGGCTTTGCTTCATGCTTCCTCCAAGGCTCTTGGATATTAGGTGGCATCACTCTAGCATGCTTTAAGGCTCGAGAATAGGTGATCAATCTGCAAAAACGAGCAACCAACTTAGTACTTTACGAAGGGCGTAAATCAAACCAAAAGCAATGGAAATGCTCAAAAACTGAGGAATAATAATTTAATAATGAGCCCAAATAATTGGTAAAAACAAGGTATATCAAGTAGCAAAGACTTTTGTCTTTTGTTTTGTATCGCGTAATATCATTTAATAATCTTGTTCCCGTCTTTACTTGTCAAGATGATACTTTTCATCATTAATACACCACACTAAGGATTTACATTATGAGTCACATCCACCTTGAAAAAATAATTTCAATTCTGCATATAACCATCGCGTCAATCAAAATTATTTAAGATTTGCAATTGATAACAACAACCATCCTCGAATTATAAGTTAAACTCTTACAAATTATTTCAGGTGTCTTGTCATGAATTGATATACAACCTCACACACTTGAATTAACATATATTACTTAACAACATAAATTATATAACATGCATTGTCCGTTCGTATATGTGCCTTGTAAGCACGATTCAAAACACAACACACTCCAAGCATAAATCACAACACAATACACTCCAAGTACAAATCAATTAGTGACCCTTTACGAATTGAGGTCCTATCAACAAATAAACACCACAACCACGTACTAGAGCATGCACATACATACACGTCATTACATACTACTAGTATACATCCATCCACAATAATTTTCATTTGTTCAATTGATGTGCTCGTTTTTAGAGCACATTTATCTCCTCATTGTAGTGTTGAGTCTCGCATTTTAGAATGTTTTTTACACACTTTACTCATGATTTTACCTTGCTCTTGAGACTTAGAAACTTTGATCGAAGATTAGAGGCGCGTACCAAAGCTTTCCCACGCATTCCAAGTCTTCCTCAAGGTCCCTGCAAAGTCCAGAAGGCATCTAAAGCTTCAAAAGACGAAAACAGGCCAAGAAGGAAAGCATTCGGCCGAATGCTGGTTCCATTCGGGCGAATTGGAATTGCTTCGGGTGAATGGATCTAAAACATCAAAGAAACGTGCTTGGACTTGCTGGATACCCTGAATAGAGCCCCATTCGGGCGAATTCACCTTCCATTCTGCTGAATTCAAGCCCCAGACTGCGCGACTTCTTTTCTTCACAAACCAAACTCCGAGGGCTTTTAGGGCTTTTTACCCCTTTCGTTCCTTAGCTTATAAATACCCCCTTGTATTTGAATAAACCCCATGCCTATTGTGAGAGCTCTTATGCCTCACTTTAGAACATCCAACATTTATTTCTTTTCTTAGTTTTAAACCCTAGATTAGATTTAATGTTCTTCATTTATACTTTCTCTACATTCATGTCACTTCATTTATGTAAGTTTATTTCTTTAATGCTTTGATGTCTTTATTGCTTTCCTCTATTGCTTTCTTCTATTGCTTTCCTTAATGCTTTCATTTAATGCTTTCTTAGTTTAGATTTAATGCTTTCTTGTTCTTCAGTTCCTTCAATGCTTTTCTTGTTTATTGCTTTTACCTCTAGTATGTTAGAGTAGTTTCTTTAGGGGTTTTAAGTTAGAGAAACCCTAGGTTTGGTCTTGTCTTCAATGATTAGGATTAGGGTTGAGGTTGATGATGGTTGTTGATAGATATTCGATTCGAATCTTGTCCTGCCACTCCTAGAGAGACATAGGGCGATTATAGGTCGTTCGTGTGGCTTATAGGGTCACCAACTTCCTCTCGATATCTAAAGTGTCTTGATTGATTATCGTTCGAACTCCCTTGACCTAGCTTATCTTTATTTCCAATAGACCATCCTAGGGTGGACATAGTCTACTCCCACTTGTCTTTCATTGTAGAGTTTCGCTTTTTATTCTTGTTATTAGTTAAGTTCACCCACCAACCTACCTTCCATATAACCTTCCCACACCAAGTCTTTAGTTTAGCATCCCTTGTCCTTGTGGTTCGACCCCCGACTTACCATTACACTCGTTGTAGTAGTATCAAGGTGATTATAAATATTGTTTGTATAGCCAAGGCTTTTAGTATTAACGACGTGCTAGAAACCCGGTTATCATCAATCATTCAAACACATTGTACTACATGTTTCAAAAACATGCAAAATTTTAAAGCCAAATTCTGATAGTTTAGGTATCCAAAACAAAAAACCAATTTCACTAATGAGTCCAAAAGATACCAATTACTTGTGCACCAAATTTCATAATTTTAAGCCCCATTTACTATTTTTACTTAATTTAATTGTTAATTTTTGTAGCAATTTTTGTTAGAAAATGTTAAATTTATCTTAAAAGTTAAACTTTTTTATATCAATGATCTGAATACATCATACAATCTAACATTTAAATTATAATACTTAATAAAATTTATTTTTCTACAGACTTTATAATTTTCTGAGTCGAGTTTTTAATATATAATTACACTTAGCATATATTTTCACAACTATGATTCATTCGCTCTATATAATGTCTAATATATTTTTTTTGAAAGATATATAATGTCTTATATTAATTAACTTAAAATGTTTCATACTATTATGTAATCTTATCATCGTAATTCAAGGTATTTTTACTTAAAAAAAAGGCTTTTTTAAGAATATAAATAAAATTTTAGGTTATTAACAAAATATTATTTATGAAATACTTTGGGTAACTAAAAGTTATTTTGAGCCAATGAATGATACTTATTTCTACCAAACTTTCATTCATTCAACTCTTCAACGAATTTACTGCATTAAAATTGAAAACCCTATGAAACGAATGATACTGTTTTCAAAAAAAAAAAAAAAAAAAAAAGCTCTTCAACGAATTTACTACATTGAAATTGAAAACCCTATGAAATGAATTTACTACACCTGCCTAAACAAATGTAATTTATTCATCCAATTATCATTCTCAATCCCTTCTTTCTCAAAGAATTAGTACATCGTCTCCACTTGTTTTGTCATTCATACATTAATGGCGATGATGATGGATTCAAATGTGCTGAATGAAGGATTCGCAGTTGGGTGTGTGCTTGCAATCAAGACTACTTTAGGTGAAGAATTTGAAGCAACAGTTATCACCTTTGATCGACTCTCCAACATCCTTGTTCTTCATATCCTTTATCTATTTAATTCTTCTATTTTTGTTTAAATTTCATATTTTGATGATTAATGTTTCTGGGTTTTGTTCATTTTGGTAGAATAATTTGTGGGTTTCCATTTATTTTAGCTCCTTAACTTGTATTTTTTTTTAATGGAATTTTACAAGAGGGTTCTAAATCAGGCTCTAGAAAGAATTTAAGGCTTTTGAAAGCTAACTATATTAAAGAATTTACCTTTTTGCACCAAGTTGAAGATCCTCTGGATATCAAAAGTTGTTATCTTGATCTTGCATCTGTTCAAGCTAGAGAGGAAGCTGCTATTAGGTTAGTTTCTTTGGCTTATTGTTTTTTTTTGGGTGTATCCCGAATTAAAGGTTTAGTTTAAGCTTATCATTTGATTTGGTTAGTTTCTTTGGCTTTTTGTTTGGGTGTTTTTGGGATTAAAATTTCAGTTTCAGTTTTTGATTTGACTATGAGGTGAGTTTCTTTGGCTTTTTATTTTGGTGGGTGTTTTGGGATTGAAAGTTTAGTTTCGGTTTATGATTTGATTAGATAAGTGTCTTTGGCTTCTTATTTTAGGAATTAAATTTTCAGTTTCATTTAGTATTCGATTTGTTGGTTTTTTTTAGGCAAGCTGAGATTGAAGCTGAGAGGATTGGAGTTGGGGTGACTACTGAGGCTCAGAGCATTTTCGATGCGCTGTCAAAAACGTAAATAGCTCTTTGATCCCTCTTTTTCTTGTTGTGTTTAATTATATTGTTGAATTTCTACTGTTTTTAATCGAGATGCATTATTAGAACTATTATTTTGATAATGAGGATGGAGTTGAAGTTAGTATTTTAGTTGTATGTGACCTTGAAGGTGACTTGGCAAGACTTTGTGCCCCATCCTAGTTTGAGAATATTTGGTGTCATTACTTGAATGATAAGGGGGTTTTACTTGCAGTCTTGTTTTGCAATTTGAATTGATACTCTGATAGGTTTCTAGGTTTTGGGATCAATATGGCTGATCCATAGAGCTTAACTAACTATTTGATCTTGCTTGATTAATGCATACATTTTGTAATTAGATACTGGATGTTATATTCGTCATTTTGTAATTGGGTACACTATTTAGTGTTGAAGGATATTTTGTCAGCATGCATCATTGTAGATGGACCTTGTAAAAGTTGTTCGTAAAGTGTTGATCCGGAAGAATTGATTGTTATTGGAACTAGTCAATGAATGCAACTTGAAGCATGTGATAAAAATTGAAGAAGTTTCACGTAAGCATGTTAGATTGTGCTATTCTCATGATATAAATTTTTAATATGGAATGTTGCATCAAACTCATGCCAATGTTAAACATTGCCATTTTCAAGGAAATAGTTTTGGCTTATTAATTTAGAATGCAATTGTTGCCCAATAATCTTTGCTCCAATCATTAAGTGCAGTTGTATGCAAAGTTACAATTAACAAGCTAAAATCACCTCCTCATAATGACCAAGTTCAACATGCTTGAGGAGGAATCAACATTTCAATTAGAAAAAATAAAAGTATTCGGAGGCTAACACAAGCCAACACATACCTATGAGACTTATTTTTCTATGACTTGGTTTAATTAGTGCCTGAAGCAGTTAATTTTTACATTTGAAGCTCTTTTCATGTGTTTGAGAGATGGAAATATACTTAAAACTCATAAGATGGCAAGTTAATGTGTTTAGTATTTGGATTGCATTTGGAAGATATTTTTGTATTTTGATATTGATTTGTAGGTCATTGGCTGTCTCTCATTGACAAGAGTATAAACGTTGTTAAAGGGGATAACAGAAAAGTCATAGATGTAGAGTAGTCAAGTTACTAGTGTTTCTTTTTGAATATGAAACCTTAGTAAAATCTCTTGCAAGCTTTATTTCCCCACCCATATAGTGAATACCTTATATTACATTTGAAGAGATGATCTTATTGCTTGCTAGCAAAGTAGCATGACTCAATAGATTGAAGAGTTTATGTTTGGCAAGACTGATGAAGTGATCCTAAATTTGGTTGTTACATTATGTGATTATGATTGAAGATAATGTATCCCTTGTCAGGGTACTATTTTATCCTTTAAGTGCATTTCAATATCTATAATATCTGTTGGAAAAGCATCTAGTCTTAGATGAGTGAATAAAGAAGCATGAGAATGCCTCAATGTTTCAGGGTTTGCTGTAGTACTTTAAGAAGTTATTTCAGTTCTCTTTGATTTCAGACTTACTAATAGGTATGAAAAGTGACTTCACACTTGAGTTCTTTTAGGACTCTGTCTAAATATTGATGATCATTTGTTATTTGACATGCATGGTGTTAAAACTCTTTACTGAACCTAGTAGAATTCCACAAGTCATACTTAGAACTATGTCTAGTGATTTATCTTGACATGTCCAAAAGCAGTCCCAAAGCTGGAAAACTTTAGTTCTCTACTAAATGCAGATCTTAGTTGACACAATACTTTGTTTTGATTGAGAAAGATTTGCTCTATAAGTTGCCCTATAGCTTGTTAGATTTAGTGGGATATGGAATATGATAAAGCCTCCAAGTTTACTTGATGGCCACCAAGAGTGTACATTATACCGAAATGTTGACTTGTGTTGGAATAGTATGTTGATCCATGCCTTCTCAAATCTTCTTCAACGACAATGAACAATGAGATGCCATAAAATTTAAAGAAAACTTCGCTGGAATTTGAAGAGAAGCTCTTGTGGGTTGCCGCCCATTGATTACACTTAAGTTTATGATTAGGTATGCATGAGAAGGCTTACACTTTTATTTGACACCCCTTTATAGAAAAAACAAAATTATCGGAATAAGTTAGAGAAAGCTTTGGTGCCTTTTAAAGGGAATTCTAAGGTCATTTAAACTCATTTTGGCAAGGTCAATAATGAGGATAGATAATAGTTAAGCTTCTTTTGTTTTGATTAATGATTGTGCTAATAATGTGAGGAAAGGATTTGATGAATAGTATTGGGGCTCTAATACAGCTCTTATATACTTGTTAGAAAACTATGATAGAGATTTATTTCTTATTGTGCTATACAATGTTATATTTTGGTTGTGTTACAAAAAACAAATGTTTAGAAAATTACAATTATACTTGTAGTTCTTGGTGACCTTCTACCCAAACCAAAGGCTGTTTCTAAGTAGTCTCTCTTTGACTTTGATGTTGTTAAAAATAGAGGAAGTACTTTAGATGAACAACCATGAAAGAAAGCTTGAACACAACTTTCGTATGGAAGAAGAAGAAGATGAATATTAATGATTCTGAAAATATGTGTGTGTGTACAAATACAAAGGACAGCTGCCCTATTTATACAAGAAAACGACAAAACTACTTTACAAAGAAATAAAGCAATAACAAACTAAACAAGGCAATAACAAACTATTACTGACGTGTACACTGTATTAACAAAATAATAACAAGAAAGATGCCTTCTATAATCTTCTAAATCCTTCTGTAAGCTTCACGTGATTGGACCACTGCTTTGTGTATATAACCATCAATAGGAATATGAAGACAAGTATGTATACCATCATTTGTATTTGTATGATGTAGAGTTGTATTTGCAACACCCCCCCCTGAAACTTGAGTGGGTGTTAACCACACCAAGTTTGGACATTAAAGGGTTGGACAAGGAAGCAGGAAGAATTTTAGTAAAGATATCAGCAAGCTGCTCAGTAGTAGGAACATAAGAGAGATGAAGAAGCACTTCAAGAACTTTTTCGCGTGTAAAATGATAATCAATGGCAATGTGTTTAGTATGGTCATGCATGACGGGATTATAAGCAATTTGTATTGCGGATTTATTATCACAGAATAAAGTAACAGGTTGAAGGTTGGAGACACCCAATTCTTGGAGAAGGCGAACAAGCCATGTCACTTCGAAGGCTGCGAAAGCTAAAGCTCTATATTCGGCTTGGGAGGAGGATTTGGAAACAATGGATTGCTTCTTAAAACGCCAACTGATAGGAGAATCTTCAAAAAGAAGGACATAACCAGTAATTGACCGTCTGGTGTCCACACAAGCTCCCCAGTCCGAGTCCGAATAGGCATGGAGATGAAGGATATCAGACCCTTGTAGAAGAATACCTCTATCCAAGGTGAAAGTAACATAAGTAATAGTATGGAGAAGAGCAGAATAATGTTCCTCAGTAGGATTTTGCATGTACTGACTCAGTGATTGAACTGCATAGGATATGTCAGGTCGAGTGTGGGTGAGAAAATTCAACTTACCCACTAAGCTTCTGTAAAGAGTTGGGTTAGAAAATAGAGGGGAATTGCTAGCTTGTAATTTAAGGTGAACAGGAAGTGGAGTAACAATAGGTTTTGTAGGGGACAATCCAGATTCACGAACTAGATCAGTAGCAAATTCTTTTTGAGACAGTAAAATGCCAGCAGAGTCATGAGTAACTTCTATTCCAAGAAAGTAACTCAATGTACCAAGATTGCTAAAGACCCTGTGTAAATGTGTCTTTAGTTTGTCAATACTCGAGATATCATCACCAGTCAATATAATATCATCCACGTACACAGCGGCAATAGTAATAGATTTGGATGTTCGTTTGATAAAAAGAGAATAATCATTCTTGGACTGATCAAAACCTTGGTGAAGTAACTCAGTTGTTAGTTTGGCAAACTATTGACGAGAGGCTTGCTTCAGCCCAGATAAGGATTTTTGTAGTTTGTAAACAAGAGAAGGAACAACATCAAAACCTTCAGGTGGGGTCATCTAAACCTCCTCATACAAATTACCATGTAAAAAAGCATTGTTCACATCGAGCTAATATAATGGCCAATGTCGATGAGTAGCAAGAGCAATAATAGTACGCGCAGTTGTCATGCGTATGACGGGAGAGAAGGTTTCTTAATAATCAATACCATACTCTTGGTTATAGCCCTAAGCAACAAGTCGGGCTTTGTACCGTTCAAGAGTACTATCAGCTTTGAGCTTCACCTTATATACCTACTTGTAGCCAATGGGTTTTTTGCCTATAGGTAAAGGAACAAGATCCCATGTATTATTGGAGATGAGAGTTGATATTTCATTCTGCATAGCCTGAACCCATTTGGAACGTTGAACAATAGATTTGTAATTTTTTGGTTTAACAAATAAAGACCTATGATCATGGGTAGATGTCATGACATTGCATATGTATTGTTGGAGATAAGAGGGAGGGTTATGTGATCTTGAGCTGCGTCCGGGTGGAGAGGAAATATTGGGTAAAGATAAAGATGGATTAGCTGTAGAAGTTATAGGGGTATTGTTTGGTATAAAGTCATTAGTAGTATGGGAAAGTGGAGCATAGGTGTCATTAGTAGTATTAGGAGGTGTAGCATGAATTGGGTTATCAAGAAAAGGTGTAGTTTTAAAGGTGTCAGGAGTAGGTTAAGAAGTGGGTAAATAAAAAGGTAAGGGTGTGTGGTATCCAAAGATTTAATATGGTATGGAAAGATTTGTTCATGAAAGATAATGTCTCTGGAAATGTGAAATTTTTTGGTTTTCAAATTGTGTATTTTGTAAGCCTTTTGGGCAAAAGGGTATCCAATAAAGATACAAGGGTTAGCTTGAATTGGGTTATCAAGAAAAGGTGTAGTTTTAAAGGTGTCAGGAGTAGGTTAAGAAGTGGGTAAATAAAAAGGTAAGGGTGTGTGGTATCCAAAGATTTAATATGGTATGGAAAGATTTGTTCATGAAAGATAATGTCTCTGGAAATGTGAAATTTTTTGGTTTTCAAATTGTGTATTTTGTAAGCCTTTTGGGCAAAAGGGTATCCAATAAAGATACAAGGGTTAGCTTTAGCATCAAATTTTTTTCTACCATGTTTCAATGTAGATATAAAGCACAAACATCCATAAGCTTTGAGATGTGTATTGTCTGGTTTTCTACCATATAGCTTTTCATAAGGAGAGATATTATTTAAGGATGCTAATGGCATTCTGTTTATGAGGTATGTAGCACATTGGACTGCATCTCCCCAAAAACTAATAGGTAAATTAGACTGAAAATTGAGGGCTCGTGCTGTTTCAATAAGATGCTGATGTTTAAGTTCAACAACCCCGTTTTGTTGGGGTGTTTGAACACAGCTTTTTTGATGATGAATTCCCTTGTCAAGAAACAATTGTAACATATCCCCTTCGCACAACTCCTTTGCATTCTGTGCGTACTGATTTGACATGAGAATTAAATTGAGTTTCAATGTAAGACAAAAAGCTTTTCATTATAGAGACACAGTGATCTTTATATTTCAAAAGATATAACCAGCATGATCTTGTGAAATCATCAATGATGGTGAGAAACATTCTACAGCCATTGTGTGTTTCATTAACGTAGGGGCCCCAAAGATCTAAATGTAAAAGTTCAAAAGGATTCTTAGTAGCAATAATACTGTGATGAAATGAGAGCCTAGTCTGGCGAGAGAGTGGGCATACAGTACATATGATGGAATCTTGAACATGTGAAAAATTAAAATTCGGATACATGATTTTAGCCTATTAAAAGGTACATGTCCATGTCTTAAATGCAACAGTTTTATTTCTTTCAACATGTCAAGAGTAGTAGCATTACTATAGTAGCTTTCTTTGGGTGTACTAGTAGTTTTATTGTGGTCTTCAAAGAGTATTGTCCAATGTGCAATAGCCATTGTTGAGTTTACCAAGATGAAAGTGAACTTATTTGGGTTAGTCCTGGAACCAACAACCAAAAGATGAGAAAATTAGTGATATATAATTATCAGTACACAACTTATGCACTGATATTAAATTGAACCGGATCTTTGGTACATATAGCACATCTTTGAGAACAAGATTGTTGTTAAGACTAATGTCCCCAATCTTTGTGATTCTCAACTTGCTGCCATCAGGAATAAGAACTTCAATTCTACTGCCATCAATGTTCTTTAAGTTCTTGAATAAACTGATACTGTTGCACATATGGTCCGTTGCCCTACTGTCAATTATCCAGTAGTTAGAGACATTTTTTGAAACAAAACAGAATGTACCTGCTAGCTTACCATTACTGATGAGATTATTTGCATCCTCAATTGTATTCTCCTTGTTCTCGGTAGAACCGTCACTTTTGTTGAGTAATGACAGTAAATTGCTCAATTGTTTAGATGTGAGACCTGTTCCTCCCATGTTTGAGATGTTGTCAACATGTTCACCATGTGTATTAGCAGCAATCTTCCTTCCTTTTGGGTCCGGATAACCATGAATCTTAAAATAGCGTTGAATCGAGTGACCTTTAATCTTGCAATGGTCACAAAAGTAATTGTTGTACCTCTTCCCTCCTCCATTATTTTGTGTTTAGAGTCTCTTATAGCTGTTGTGGCCTTCATTTGTTCTTCCCTGATCATAATTTTTTCTTTTATCACTGAGAAGAGCTAAGGATTCTGTAGGAGCAGTTGCCTTGCAAATTTCCTTGTGTCTCTCCTCTTGGACCAGAAGTCTATAAGCAGCTTGAATTGTTGGTAGCTCACTCATCATGAGAATTTTAGTACAAGCTTGGTGGTATTGTTCATCTAATCTCATCAAGAAGTGAATCAACCGTTGGTTTTGTTGACTCTTTAAGAATTGTTTAGTTAGACCACAAGAGCAACCATTACAAGAACACATAAGAAGAGGATAAGATGATCAAGTTCATCCCAAAGAGATTTTGCTCTTGTGAAATAATCAGCAATTTTCATAAAAGAGTTTTGATTAAGTTTTGTAAGTTCCTCTTGCAAGCTATACAACTGTGCAGAAGAAGATTTTCCAAACCTGTCTTCCAAGTCATGCCATATTTCTTCAGCATTATTATAGTACATAACACTCTTTGCTATTGTTTTATCAAGAGAAGCAATAATCCAACCAATTACCATGTTATTGCGCCGCTCCCAACACTTAGAATCAACAGAATTAGAAGGCGGTTTAGAAGATGTACCATCCACAAAACTGAGTTTGTTCTTTGTAGTGAGGCCAATAATCATGGACCTCTTCCAATCAGCGAATCCTGTGCCATCAAATGGTGTTGAAACCAGTTTTATCCCGGCATGATCAGAAGGATGAAGGTAGTATATACTTGCTGGATCTTGAGTTGGATCCACATTAGAGATAGCCATATTTTGTAAGAAAGAAAAGTGATCATAGAACACAGAAAAAAAGAAATAGAGAAAATCAGAAGGAAAGTAGCAGGATAGCCCACTCTGATACCATGTTAAAAATGGTGGAAGTACTTTAGATGAACAGCCATGAAAGAAAGCTTGAACACAGCTTTCGTATGGAAGAAGAAGATGAATATTATTGATTCTGAAAATATGTGTGTGTAAACAAATACAAAGGACAGCTGCCCTATTTATACAAGAAAATGACAAAACTACTTTACAAAGAAATAATGCAATAACAAACTACACAAGGCAATAACAAACTATTACTGATGTGTACACTGTATTAACAAACTAATAACAAGAAAGATGCCTTATATAATCTTCTAATTCCTTCTGTAAGCTTCATGTGATTGGACCACTGCTTTTGTGTGTATAACCAACAGCAGGAATATGTAGACAAGTATGTATACCATAATTTGTATTTGTATGATGTAGAGCTGTATTCACAGCAGATGTGTTTGTGTGCGTGTATTTTTCACACTCTTTTATGCTACTTTAGCTAAATACTATCACAAATTGTGTACGTGGAAGATCATTTCTTTTGTGATAGCACACAAAAATGGCACTGATTTCTGACAAAATTATTCTGAACACTTAATTTGCTGCAAAACACGCTTTTTCACACTCTTTTATGCTACTTTAGCTAAATACTTAATTATTCTTACCATTTAAACTGTATACATGATTATCTTGTCTAATTTATCTGATTATCTCAGTCAGTTTGGTGTACCTTAGCAAATGCCACTGCTTGAGGTTCTTTTGTACAGTGAAGCTTGCTAATTGGGTTAATGCTTAGCATAAAAATAAATGACATAGTAAAACCATACACTGACCTTCAAGTTGCAGTGAGATATGATGAAATTTCTGATGTGCTTGCTATAAATTTCTCTTGCTCCATCTTTGCTGCTAGTAAGAAATTATTCTGAATTTTTTGTAAAAAATAATTCTTTTCGCTAAAAAACATCGTAATGAAAAAATTAAGGTTGGACTTGGCCTGAAGTTTGAGATAATTACTCACCTTCTCTTTGAGTTGTGTTCTTTTGATTGATTTATATATTTCATCTATTTTAAACTCCATATGAGAAGTCGAATAAAATGGAGGTAATTAGCTGCACACTCCTGTTAATAAGAGGACATTCTATTAGATATTCCAAAAAGGAGAGATAGGAATTACAGCTATTTGAACAATTTCTTCAGATCCTTTTTGCTTTGTGTGGGGTGTTATTAGTTCAAAGTAGTTAAGAGCAGTGAAATAGTCATTGATATAACATAGATAACTCATGAGACTAAGCAATTAACATACTATATATTCTTCCGGTAGAGGTTATAGTTCATTTCCTGGTAACCCCTTATAGACTACAGCAAAATATGAACAATGCACTCATAAGCCTTGTTAGGCATGTAATTTGGAGGTTTACTTGTAGGTTGCCTTATTTCCGATTAATTTGAGATGCTTTTCGAATTAAATGCTGCTGTGGCGTTTCATGACTCTTAAAAACTTACAGAAGTTAATTGAGTCGAATATGTCCATTGTCCTATGTCCAACACGAATTTCAAAGTTTATGTAGCAATTAGCATAGCTCTTTGGATCCTTATTTCTTTCAAATTGTTATTAAATGATTTTATGAGGTACTGTTGTCTTTTGCTTGCTTCCTTTCTCTATTGTGTATGAAAGTATGAAATATTGGAAGTTTGTTTAAGTTGATGCTGAGGCTTGGTGGCCGTCATTGTATCCTACCTTTTGTGTTGGCAATCTTCCATGTCAAAAACTGGAGGTACACTGTAGAGAAACTTGTGAAGGTAAATTCTGACGAACCAGGAGTAGTATTGTACATGTATCCCGAGTTTCTGCTTTTTTTAGAATTTCAAAATTTTGAATCTTATTCAGTTTTTTTTATAGCATTATGAATCCCTTGACAATGCGAAGTTTGCATAAATATTCATGCCTAATAAGTCCTTTCTTTATCTACTATGGGTAGCGCATCTCCTGTGATAAATTTCCTTAAATTACCTCCTCCACTTCCCATATTATTGTGATTAAAGCTTTGTCATTGTATTGTTGTACCTCCTTTCCTACGGCATGAATGTCAATTGGTCATAGCAACAATGTCAAAGCCTTACCCAACAATATATATGGGCTTAACTACATGAACGAAAGCAATTCGACATTGGAAATCGTCACTAACAAAGACTATACTTGTAGCTATTTAATAACAATGTTCATCCACACATATTTTCCTCCTTCATTCATTCCTAATTATTCTCATAAGCTCTCGTGCAACTTTTAATTTTCATTTCATTTAACTCTTGTTATTCAGGTCTTCTTAAACGTACCTATTCCTTTTCTAAACTCCTCAAAGTTTCAACCAACCACTCTTATAACTGCTGTATTTTTAGGTAATGTGACCAAACCAAAGTTAACAATGTCCTCTCATTTACCTTTAATATCAACGACTTCAAGATCTTTTTGACGCCTTCATTTCAAATATCCTTTATCCATCTTTATCCCTATTTTCCTACAACGATCTCTTCTAAAACGCCCAACATTCAGATTCATATAGTCGCACAAGTCTAATGGCAGTCCAATTTTTCCCTTTAACCTTATTGTTACACCTCAATCGCATAAAATTATGGTCCCAATTTACCATTTGCTTTGATGTTCGGTAAAATTTTCCCTTCAAACCTTAGTGAAACACTCTGATCACATAATATTCCGGTTGTAGTTTTCCATTTTGAGTCGCGCACACTGAATCCTAAGTGACTTCTAGTTCACTATATGCGCCCATGTGCAAAATTGGTCTTAGATATTATGTTGAACTAGTTTGCTTACTCCAAATCTGAATGTAATGTATAGGTTGGAGCCACTAATGGTGTTGTGGTGATGAAATGTAATGTATGTATAATTTTGAGTTCATTTACAATAAGTTCTACAGCTCATTTGGAAGTCCCATGTAAATGTTTAGCAAAAAGTCTACTGTAAATGTTTATTGTAATGCGTCTCCATCCTAAAACCTTTTTGTTTCTGCATAATTTTTCCTTACTACTTATAATCACTATTAATGACCATTCAGTTACAGTTAAAGTCCATGTAGTTCTTGGGCTTTGAGAAGTGTTGCTAACACTATTGTGTGACAGATTTCTTTGCTCTTTGAGCCAATCATTTTGCCGAATTGGGTTCATCCTTACTAAAGAAGAGCTTTTGCACCTTCCATTGCAGTGATGTGCTTTCATACTTTTATATGTAGGCTTCCTGTGCATTGGGACAAGACTGTTATAGTCGTGATGGACCAAGTACGAGTTAGTAGTCCTTATAACCCTGAATCTGTCACCGGAGGCACTCCAGCAGCAAATGATCGCGTTAGAAAAGTGGTAAGACCCCAAATCTTTACTTTCTCGATGCCCGAGTGTAATGGCACTCTACACTTTCAACTTGTGCCTCTGTATTCTCACTAGCTTGTTCTTTTTCTTCTTTAGCTCGAACTTGAGAGGAAGAGGCTGCATTCTCGTGGGTCTGCTTCATAATCACGTTACCGTTTTGATCAATATAATTGCTGTCAGAAGAAGACCAAAGGTATGATCTAGGAGGGGCTTCATTTGCGGAATCTCCAGATGCTCCCGATGCTTGAATGAAGGATGCTGATATTTAAATCGCTAAATCTTGTAGCTGATGTCAAGATATCTGCACGAACCGAATATCTTGTAAGGCATTTTAAGATAGTCTGAAACGGAGTGAGAATTAATTTGCTTAGTGTGTTGCATATGTTTCTTCTGTTTCTCTTTATCTATTTGCACAAGGACGGCAGGACATGAACTGTGATTAATTTTTCGGATATCAAATGTTGTACTGTTGGAAAATCCAATATATCTTTTGCGTAGGTAAATATGCACAAACTGAAGTATTGCATATGCTAGAAGTATACATCGCATGTGATGTATTGTCGTGGCCTGTGGAGAATTCAAAAGAGTTTAGACGAGAAAGGTGACGCCTTTTTAGCATGAGATTACAACTTTTCCGACTGCATCCCTTGCTGCCTTTGCCGTGTCAGTTTGATTCTAATCAAAAGAACGATCTAACGTAGAAACAGGTATAGGCAGCCAATGCTAAAATCAGTTCAGAGGCGCCATGTCTTATCCGTCAGTTCATTTAAAATTTCTTGTTATTGTTTTTGAGTGGGAGCTTCTAATTTGGGGTGATCTAAAGTTGAGAGCTCTGAAGTTTTTGGAAAAAAGGTCCAATGACTAGTGTATTCTCAATTTTAACGCCAAGAAAAATGCCTTTTACACTTCAAACAGGTAAGAACTCATATTCATCGACCACTACCCATAATGGGTAGGACTTTTCTTATTTATATCCACTGGTTACCCACCAATATCATATCCAATCATGGGTAATGATCAAAAGATTAGTTTAATTCACAAATAAAGGATAATAACAGTATTATGGTTATTAGGTTGAAGTCTTCAAAGCAAAAAGATGACTTGGAGACATGTTTTCTTAATTTTTTTTTTTAAGATTTCTTTTTAAAAATTATTTCTTGTTAGCCAAGGTATAAATTAGAAGTTTTCAAAAAGAAAAGATATAAATTAGATAGATTTAGAAAAACGTGGGGAAAGGTTTTCCACTTTTCCTGTTTGAGGTAAATATAAATATAGAAGTAAAAAAAATAATAAACGTAAGCCCCAAGCATTTTTTTTTCTTCATATATAGTATCAGCCTTATAAATACAACTTACTAACTCCACCCTTATTTAATTTTTGAAAAAGAAAACAAGAAAAAGAGCAAACTGATAAAATCATGCAGATCTTTGTTAAAACCCTAACTGCTAAATCAATCACCCTTGAGATTGATAGTAATGATACCATCAGCGATATCAAGGCCAAAATCAATGAAGGAAAAAGAAGTGTGGACATAGCAATCAACTAAGGAGTAAGAAGATGTTTCAGACTAAGAACCGCGGGGATTAAGTTTTTATTGAATTATTTGTGATTTTATGAATTAATGCATGCCCTAATATATATATATATATATATATATATATATATATATATATATATATATATATATATATATATATATATATATATATATATATATATATATATATATATATACAGTGGCGGACCCAGGAATTTCAATTTGGGGGGGCAAAATCCGAACGTCACGTCGTTCGAATAATTTGATCGTCGTCCGAATTTTTTTTTTTTTAAAGAAAAATAGAAAAATACAAGAAAAATAGAAAATTACAATTTACAATATCAAATCCGATGTTAAAAGTTTTACAATCCAAAATATTAAAAAAAAAATACAAGCGTTCAAATGAAAATTACAAATTAATCCTTCGAGTTTTCATATTTTTAAAGCGATCAATAATCTTTTCATCAGAAACTTGTAGAAACACTTCCTTCTCAATGTAAGTAACCAAACAATCATTCACTAGTTGATCACCCATGCTATTTCTCAACTTATTTTTGACAAACGTCATTGCGGAAAACACTCTTTCTACACTTGCCGTAGCAACAGGAAGAATCAACATCAACTTGATTAGCAAATGTATAAGAGGAAAAGTCTCATGTCTCCTTGTTTTAACAAGCATCATGGAAAGAGAATTGATATCTTGCAAATCATGAAATCTTTCATCATTTTGCATAGAATCCAAGAAGACATCAAGTTGAAGATCAAGAGCCGTTAAATCAAAACATGAAAACTCTTCGGGATATAAAGAAGCAAGTTTAAGTATCCTCTCTTTATCAAAAGATGAAAAGTTATAATATTCAATGATATATATATATTATATTATATATATATATATATCATTGAATATTATAAGTGAATATATGCATATCATGGAAACTATTTTTACAATGAAAAATATCCTTGATTAATATTGATGAAAAAAATATTTGATGTTGATTGTCATTGAGATTAATACATGTAATTAGGGCTGAAAAAATTATATGATGATCCCAAAATTTGATGATTAAGTCCGATATCCGATTTTGAAATTATAATTGAAATAGGATATTCGATTCGAAAATTCGGATATCGGATATAGATTTGGATATCAATGTTGAGATTTCAAATATATATAAATATCTGACATGTTTAAAATATTTAGATGTTGAATATCAGATATCAAACATTATTTCGTATATTGACTTTTCGTATATTATAAGTAGATTTAGATATCCGATATTCATAAGAATAAAACCATTTTAACTAAATTCAAAAATCAGATAGTTCCAAAATCCAATCTTAATATTGTCGTATATCCAAGTCAGATATGATATCTGGCATTAGATATGTTGTTTTTTGGGATTTTGGATATCAAATTCGATCACTACATGTTTCGAATCGGATACCTGATTGCATGTAGTATATAGTGTTCCCAAATATTCGATACGAAATATCCCGGTATCTACTTTGAAAAACTGGATAATTTATTTGATCTTTCAAATGGATATAGGATCCGTCTCAGAATATCGGAAAATCGGATATACAATTTTCCTTTTTTCTAATATAGATATAAATTTTTTTTATTAAAAACATTTTTTATGTTGATGAATTTACTAATATATGCAATTCTTTACTATAAATAAGTTGCATAACTAATTTATTATTAATTAATTTAGACTTTTAAACTTCAAGTATATTCCCATAATGATTTGTTTTCATACTTTAAAAGCTAAGCTTGATTAAAGAAAAAACGCAAATTGTTTTTTAAAAAGCAAAAAAAAATTATAAGAATTTAAAAGTTTGGTATTCGCTATCTCATATGCATTAAGCAGGATATCCGAAATCCAAATATCTAGATTTTTCGAATCGGAATCGTATCATGATTTTCACTACTATCTAGATTTTCGGATTCAGAATGATTTGTATTCGGTTTGATCACCCCTAGTATATATAAATTGATGTTTACTTTGCCCCTAAACTTTTAGAGGGAAAAAAGATTAATGTGGAAGTGATATATGTACTTAAGGCCAATGTATTTTATATGACGACGACGACGATAAGGAAGAATTAAGTAGAATAATCCAATATTTTTTTGATTTTCCTACAATAAGCCCACCTACTGATTAACCATAAATAATATCAACTTTATGGGGTATTTTTTAGGGTAAACGCGATAATTAAATGACTTACTATAGCAAGTTTTATTTACTTTTAAAAAAAGATAAATAAAATTAAAATGTTGAAATAATGCAAAAAAAAATGTAAAAAAATTTTTTTTCAGATTTTTTTTATTATTCATAATTTTTTATGTAAATTTTCAATTTTTTTCAAATTTTACATTAATTTTTAGATTATTGTTTTAATAATTTACATAATATAGAAGGTCATCAAGTTACCCGAGTTCACTTTAGGCAAATACCAACTAAAGTTGAGATTATTCATGGTTAATTAATAAGTGGGATTATTGTAGGAAAATCATGAAAAGGTTGGATTATTCTAGGTAATTTTTCCTAATAATAATAATAATAATAATAATAATAATAATAATAATAATAATAACAATAATAATAATAAGGCGTGTAACGTTAAGCTTTATCTTAAACATCATATTGCGAGTGACCCTTCTTTGTTCTGTTCTCTGAACATAGCTCTTAAAAAGTAGGATATTTGGCTTTGTGGGGTGAGTGCGTACGCATTCACTCATTCAATAAGAATTGTAAGCATGCCAACGACTCCATGATTCCTGCTCCTAACTCAAATGATGATGCAATTTATGGCATCCCTTTCCTTTGGTTCCTGTCTATGTATCTAGTGTGGCTGACGAGGCTCCCAGTTTGGGTTCTTCTATTGGTTGCATTTCCCCTACTTTTGATGTTAATCTTCTTGAACGTGTTGTTTTTAAACCTTTTCGGACGGTCAAAAGTATGCCTTTCAAATTTCTTCTTGGCTTTCTTGCTCTTGATGCGGTCGTGACTTGCCCGAGTGATGATTCTTCTAGGTTGCAACTTCATATTTTGCCTTATTGTGTTTTGGTACCTTTTTTTGCTAAGAACAGATCTGAACGAAGGTCGAGTTCGAGGGAGCAATGCCAATCTGATAGTATTTCAACTATCGTTTCTAGTTGGCGAGATCCTGATGACAAGCTTTGTTTGGCTTTGGATCATTCAACTAAGGTACCTCCCGCCCTCTACTAGTGCTACGAAGGTTAGTAGCCTTGAAGATTCCAATTTGTATCGAAGCAAACGTAAGCTTGGGGATGGACATTTTACCGCCGACATTAAGGTGATATCTTTATCTGGTGGGACACCTTTTTCCCCGGACATCCTTCAAGTTCTAGAATTGTTGGGCTTAGAGCTCAATATCTTGTGGATATGATGAGAGGTGCCGCATCAACAATTGTTGATAGCTTGTTGTGCTCTATGATTAAGGTGGTCAATTATGATGGTAAGTGCCCTAGCGTGCTTAGGGGCTACAAACCTAGTGCTCCTCTCACCCCTTCGGTTAAGCCATGGGGTGGTGTCGATCCTATTGTTGTTGGCATGTTGTGGCGTAGGCTTGTGTCTAAGGTTACCACTATATATAGTTGTTGAGAAAACCATGAATACCTATTTTGAAGATTTTTAATTTGGGGTCGGCACACAAGGGGGCGGTGAGGCTGTTCTTTATTCTGGTATCTCTTTGCTTTTTGTGGATTTTAAAAATGCTTTTAAACTTGTTGATAGGAGTGTCATATTGTTTGAAACAAGGATTCTGTGCCCCTCTCTTGCTCCTTGGGCGGAGTTTTGTTACTCCCAACCTGCTAGGTTTTATTATAGTTACTCTATTATTTGGTTTTGTCAAGGTGTCCAACAAGGTGATCCCTTAGGCCCTTTGTATTTTTACCTTTATTCTACATCTCTTGGTTTTGAAAATTCATCAATCCTGTAAGCTAAACCTTCAGGCTTGGTATCTGGATGATGGTATTATTGTTGAGGACACCCTTATGGTCACCGAGGCCCTACATATTATTAAGGAGAATGGACCATCTCGTGGTTTGTTTCTCAATGTGGATAGGACTGAACTTTTTTGGCTTAAAGAGGATCCTAAAAGTAGAGAGCCAAAAGTCTTCCCACCTAACATTTCTCGTCCTTGTGCGGGGGTGAAAATCCTTGGTAGGCCTGTGAGTATATATCAGATTTTTTGTCGTGATTTTTCCTTAAAGAGTATTTCTAAAACCATTGAGCTCATGAAAGTTGTTAGCAAACTCCATGATCCACGGTGTGAGCTTCTCCTTCTTCACAATTGTGTTGGGTTTAGAAAGTTTTTTTACGCCTTGAGGACTTGTCCATCTGATTCATTTTGGGATGCACATATACAGTTTGATCTTGCTTTGCGCACTTCCTTGGAGAAGATAGTTATGGCCTCTGGTCTGGATTTTGGGGATTGACATGGAGGTTAGCCATCCCTATTAAGATGGGTGGCCTTGGCTTTTACTCAGAAGGTGATGTTATTAACTATCCTTTCCTTGCTTCTCATCTTCATAACGGTTTGCTTCAAGCTAAGTTTTTGGCTAACAGTGATCTTTTTTCCCTGGATTTGGCTTTTGAACAGGCGTTGCTTTCTTTCTTGTTCTTTGTGCCTCCAACGCTTTGACGAACTCGTTGCCCCCATATGATGAAAAAGTTGACATGGGCATATTTTGGTGTTTTTGACAAAAGCCTTGCGTCTAGTTACATGCTCACCCCAAGCCAAGTTTGCATCCTTAATTCCCGAGAACCGCATGCCCCGGATTTCCTACTTACAATCCCTATTGATGGTTTGGGACAGAAAATGAATCATCGTCAGTTTTGCTCTGTTTTATGCTATCAGTTCACCATTTCCTTGTTTACCGAGGGTAGTATATGTCCAAGCTATAACACTCCCAAAATGGACAAATAGGGGGATTATATTGTCCGTTGTTCTAGTGAGATTGGTGTGAACTTTTGTCGTAGTTTCATTCGGGACATAGTCGTTGATATCTGTTACAAAGCTGGTATTTCGGCTCGTAAGGAGGCGCCGATAGAGTTTTCTTCGGAGGCAGGGAAAGATCTTAGGCTAGTGGATCTCCTACTATAGTAATGGAAGCGGGTGGGATATGGAATGGGTCTAGATGGATGCCGATCTAGATTGTTTTCATAGACCAGACCCAGATCTGGATCTAAATTCGCGAGTCTCAATTTTTAGGGAATAGATCCGGATCCATGGATCATGCGGATTCAATATAGGATCCGAGTCTAAAACGGGTCCAACTTATTTTGACATGTTTGGTGATTTTGGATTGTATTGAGATTGCGATAGAACTATATTCATTGACTAATAATAATAATATATACAATTACACAATCTGTCCTCCAAAATAACATTATCCTGTAGTGAGCAAACTCGCTTAAGAGCTAGTTTACAGGGGTATGTTCGGTATGCAAATAGATAATGAAGTAGTCGAAGAACACACAATTAAGTTGGCAAAGTTCCTTGATGTTTTACGTTGCTCGTTTGTTGGATGAATGTCCTCATGTGAGTGCTTTGTGCAAGAATATCATGGTTCGGCCTGTTTCAGATTAAGTTTTGAACATGGATAAACAAACATTATGTCAATTATAGTTCATGATAAGTTGTGCTCTAGTATTATGAACTTGTAATTTACCCGCAGTATTGATATTTGCAAATGCTTTATCTTACGTAGTAACTATGGTTTTTCTAGGCAAATAGGTTTGATATTATGTTTTTATTTTTGTGAGTTTTTATTTGTGAATTGTGATGTATCAGGTTAATAATAAGAATTGTGACAAGGAATAAGTAATTTGCAGCCCATTAATTTAAAAGGTTTTTTAAAAATAAAACGGGTTCTTAGGATCCATGGGTGTTTCGGGCATTTTTAAAATTACAAATGAATCCGGATCTAACACGGATTCATCATGTCTAAAATTTTAGGCCCCAGACACGCAAAAAGGATCTGGATCTACGGATTTGGGTCGGGTCTTGGATCCATTGCCATCTATATCCTACTATTTAATTAGGTTCATGGCCAAAATGCTTGTGTGGATGTAATCAGAGGTTCGCCCTTTGTTGGCACGAGAGTCTCCCTATGGGCCCCTGGTGCCTTTTTAGCTAATGTTGCAGAAAGAAAGAGGAAGAAATACCCTGCTAAGTGTGAGAAGAATGACTAAAAATTCATCTCCGTTGCTTTCTCCACTTTCGTCGAGTTAAGCAAAGACGCGTTTGACCTAATATCAAGGATTACATCGTTTTCTTTGAGTAACTCAAGTAGTACCAAGTCTAGGGCACACATTTACCACATATTAGCTTTTTCTATTTAAAAGGGTGTGGATACTCAACTTGTCGCTTGTCTCTCCATTAACTTCTTATAAAGTTTCTTTATATGAAATGGAATAATAATAATAATAATAATAATAATAATAATAATAATAATAATAATAATAATAATAATAATAATAACAATAATAATAATAATAATAATAATAATAATAATAATATTATTATTATTATTATTATTATTATTATTATTATTGTTATTAAATTATTATTATTATTATTATTATTATTATTATTATTATTATTATTATTATTATTATTAGATAGTTAGATAAGACAAAATGAAAAAAGAGTTAAATAAGCCATGAGAATTAAGAAGTGTGACATAATATCTAAAATTAAAAAATAATAAATTTAAGGATAAAAATTGATATTAATAATTCAACCTTTTACTCATCTATTGTGAATAATCTCAATATTTGATTAATTTTTAAAAATTAAACCTTTGCACTTAGTTTGCTGTCTTCATACTAATAGGGTACGCTGATAGCAAACTAATGGCAATGGTTGAATTATTATCAAATAAAAAGTAATGCTAATAATAAACTAAAAGCAAATGTTGAATTATTAAAAAATAATCCAAAGGTAGAATTTTTCATAGCGAATGGGTGAAAGGTTGAATTATCAAAATTAATTTTCCTAAATTTAATCAATCAATAATCAATAAAATATACTAATGAAGAAACGTCAATAAAATGTGCTAATGAAGAAACGATTTGAGACACGTGTCACACTGTCATTAAAAATTTTCCCCCTTTTTTCTATTATTGATAGAGAAACTTTTGATATTTGACTTGATATATAGGGAAACAATTAACTCAATAAAACATGTAATATTTGTTGATTAACTATAACTATGTGATGATATATTGAAATACTATATTCCTTATATAAACCAAAAGAATAATATACATGTAAATCTTTATTTTAACTTATATAATAATAAATCATCATCATATAATGAATAAGCTAACTATCATAGTTGAAGATTTTTTAAATTTTATTTGTCTCAATTATCAATAATTGAGACAAATAAAATTTAAAAAGTCTTCATGTAACAGACTCAAAATTCTTAATCTTAATCTTAATCATCCGATCAATTATCTAATCCTTTGGTTATCTATTTCAAACCATCTTTAATTCGTAAACCTTTTCTGATTTTGTAATTTTTTCGAATATTAAATTTTAAAATATTATTTTGTTTAAAATCTTTTTATAAGCACTAAAATATTATTTTATTATTTTATAGTATGAAAAGTAAAATTTTATTATTATATTTACGGTTTTGTAAAACATTACGTTTTAACTTTCTTCCTTAAACTAACATTACTACTTATTATTTTAACCTTATAACTTTGATTTAATTATTTTATACATAAAAATTAGTTGTGTTTTTATTATTAACTTTAAGTATAGTTTTAAGCAAAATTTTCTAAGTAAATTACATATTTATGATCAAATTTACCCATTATTTTAAAGTATATTTACTTGTACATATTAGAACAAAAATTTGACGAAACAAAATCCTTTCTACTTAACTCATGATGTTTATTACTTACACAAGCTAACCTTCTTTTATACTTCAATCTCTTATACACCCACTTAGACACTCCAACTCTTATAAGTTTACTTCCACACTCCAACTCTTACACATACATTTACATACTTCAAACCACTTACACAAATTAGCCTTCTTACATACTCTTAACATTCTTATTCATAAACTTATGAACTAAAGTTGCCCAAAATCCATAATAAATACCCCCTTTTTCCATGTGAACACTTCCACCTCCATCATCAAATCTTTCTAACATTCTTTCTTATATCTTCTCTTCACTAAAATCTTACTAACTTAATACCTTTATTAATAGTTGAAGAAATTTATGAAGATAGAGCTTAGAACACTCTTTATTTAGCTTAAATCATAATCATTTTAGAGCATTATGAGGTTATTACTGTGAGTACTTAATGTATTATTATTTTTGGAGTTTGGATTTATTTATTTTGAGAGCTTAGAAGATCATCATTATTTTGAGAGTTTGGAATAATTATCTTTGGAGCATTATTATCTATCTTGGAGGGTCTTATTTTTTATTATTTTTCTAATTAGTACTTAGTACTAATCCTTGGTGTGTTAGTATGGTATAACTTAATTCTTACCCTACTCTTTTTGTGCAATTTTATATTATATTTACTTTATAATATGCAAAGTATGAAATATGTTGATATGTTTTAGTAGGAAGTTAGTTTAATGAATTTATGATCAAGATTATATTAAGTATGTGCATGCTAAAAGTATTTTTAGTATGTTAATTTAATAATCTTTGAACAAGCTTAGAAAGTTGGGTGCAAAATCATATTCTAGTAATATTAAGTGTGATTTATGTTATAAACTAATGCTAGTATGTTTATGAATTATGTGTTACATTAGAAATGTTATTATATTTAAGAATTTTTATGTTAGAATTCTTTATTAATATGTTTATGTTAGCCTTCAAACAAGTTTATAAGGTAGTAACTTATTTTATGAACGTATTTTTTTAAGTATGGTTATATTAAGAA
>NC_080052.1:19505467-19632967 GCF_026212465.1 Amaranthus tricolor
CGTATCACATATCGATCCAATGGTTGCAGATATTAATTTATGTTTTGCTTTTTCAAAAGCCTGTAAAATAAAAGGTTCATAAAAGGCTATAGCTAAGTTTTAGCTTCTATAAAATCCACCATGCTTAAGATAATTAGGTATTTCCTTCACTTTGACTTGAGGGAAAAGTTTCTCAATAACCAATCGTTTGTTATAAGTTAACAAATTTTCACAAAGATCATTAATTATATGCTAATAAAAATTGCTTAATTAGAAAAGAAAAAGAGTAGAATTTTTTTATCATAGTTACAAAACCTATCAGAGATTTCTCCTTAATTAGTTAGAGATAAATGTAGTTTTTTATTTAAGGTAGATTTAAGTAAATAAGGTATGGTTTATATTAGTTTGCAAATTAATCAAATCAGTTTTATATAGGCTAACATCTAAAAGGGTTTTTATCATAGGTTAACAAACATTGCTTAATTAGCAAAGAAAAATATTTATTTTTATTTATAGTGTTAACCGTTTGCATTTAATTTTTAAAAATAATATTAAAACAATTATATGCATTTGTTTGTTTGATTTCAAACTTTATTAGTTTATATTTTAGTCAGGGCCCAGAGTCGGAAAAGGCCCTAAAATTAGAAAATGCTTATTAATGAAGTAAAAAAATTAAAAATTTGTAATTTATGAGTAGGTCTTTTATCATTTATGAATTATATGACACGTTTACATTTTTAATGCTAATTATAATATATAGGGTCCGTCTTTGTTATTTTTCCAAACACACATTTAAGTTCAGAATCGACCCTCCATAAAAAGGGTCCATTTCTTTTAGTTTACCTAGAGCCCAAACAATAATAGGAACGATACTAATTTTACTTTTTTTGGGAAGAATAATTCACACTAGTGAGGTTTTAGAATGTTTCATGCATGCAAAGTGTTTTTCTATTCATGTAGTGAAAATTTTTATATCAATGAAGGACAGGTGAAATTTAATTACATTTTAACAAGTGTTTTAATAAATATATATATATATATATATATATATATATATATATATATATATATATATATATATATATATATATATATATATATATATATATATATATATATATATATATAAAATAATTTTTATTTTATTAATAAATATATTAAAAGTTATATATAAATATATTAATGGTCATAAAATGTTATGCTATGTAATTAAACACTTATTTTACTATAGTTTAAAATGTTTGTTTTTTCTCTAATTCTATATACATTAGTATTTAAGAAGTGGTGAGTACGCTTTTATGCTTCTTATTGATGAGATAAATTTCTTACGTTAAAAATTTTCACACAAAAAAACTTATGTGGATGAGAGGAAAGGTGTAAATTAAGATTGATGAGAATCTTTTTTCTACACGTTTAAGAGTGCTATAAGAAAAGCCGGATTCTTTCTCTATGCTAATATTTTTGTTTGAGTAAATCCTCTATGCTAAATTTGTTCTCTTTATATTTGGCAGAAATTTTTTTTTATGGATAGAGGTTAAAAATGTTTAATAAAAAAAGTTAAATTTGATCATTAATATAAGTAATAACCAAAAAATAAAATTACCATAGATTTAAGGGGACTTAAAAATAAATCAATCTTTGTTCGATCCGCTGAAAATAAACCCAATTATTGTTTATTTTTAAATAAACCAATCTATTTGGCATAATTGTTGAAAATAAACTCAACTATTGTTTATTTGTAAAATATGGTTATAAACAATAGGTTGATTTATTTTCAACAAATATACCTAATAGGTGGGTTTATTTAATAATATATACTCCCTCCTATCCAACCCTATTAGTGCATTTACTTTTTTTGACATTTGCCGATGTAACATTTAATCTTAGTATCTTTAATTATGCTTAATTAAAAATTATAAAAATTTAATATTAATAATTCATACATTGAAACGAATCAAGCAAAATCTCAATTAATTATGTTTTAACTTATAGATTAAAAAAAATACATATTGAGAGTCATAGATAAATAGTAATCTAAAAATAAATGAAACTAATAGAAAAAATAGGAGAGGGTAATAAGTAAGTTTATTATTGAGTGGATTAAAGAAATATTAGTTTATTATTGACTATTTAACTTTTTTTAGAAAACATACTAAAAAATTAGGTAAAATTAATGATATCTAAAGATAGAATGGAAACAAAAAAGGAAAGCGACAGATGGAGGGAGGATTTGTCATTTGAGTAACCTGATCACGAGGATTGTTGTTTAAAAATGGAAAAGAAGGATTTATAAAGGACCAACTCTTGTGGACACCAGAAATTGTGGACCTCCACGTGTACGATGAACCAATCATTATACATGGAATCTGACTCTTCTTTACTGTTCTTCCAACACTAGCTTTTCCTGTTCCATGTGGGGTCACTCTATCTTCCACGCGGCGCTATCTCGGTTTCCCATCTTATTTTTTCTGTCTGCCTTGAAATACCTATCCTGCCCTCAGTACTTTAATTATTTTGCATAGACTGGAGAATTGTATGTAATGATCTTAAAATTACAAGCAACTATTTTAAAATTATAAATAATTATTTTATAAATATCATAAATTATTAATAATTAATTTAAAATATTAAATATTTATTAAACAAGTTTAATAGAAGTGAGCGCACTGTTAAATCCTCTGGAAATTTGTGAAACCCTTGATTACTCATATTTTCTCCCCAACATCTATTTTATTTTGTATAAGTTTATTTACTCTATTTCACTTTTAAAATTTGGCCGATTTATTATATTTTAGATAAAAAATTTACTTTAACAACCCGTTTGGTAGGTGATAATAAACGGTGGTTATGAAAATAAAAAACTAGTGTTATTTTGGTTGAAAAATATTTTGGCTACTTGATGGTCATGCTTGTTCAATTTTAATCATCTTATTTTCTTCATAAAATTCATTTCAATGTATTACTATTAAGAGAGGTGGTATTATGTGGTAATGAAATTTTGTAAACAAAAAACTTTTTTGTGAGCAAAGTTTCATGAGAATAATATATAAAATTTTACAATATAAATCATTTTCATTAGTCATTACTATCATTTAATACCTCTAACTAAATAAACTGTGAATTGTTATAATATAACAATAATGCAATATTCTACCCAAAACCTGGAGTAGTTCACATGGTGAACATAAAATGGGTTTTATTTTTAGTATTAGCATTAAAGTGATGATGAATGCATCGTTATTCTGATCAAGTTTTTAAAGCAATGATGGCTTAGACTGAAAGTAAGAGTTTGACCCATCCCATATATTTGTGGTCGTCGTAATATCCTCTTAAGATGTACGGGAATAACCACAACCATTCATTCTTATTCAACCAACTCTCGTGAGAGCTCATTGATGGCTATCAGGACGTCCATCTCACAAAAAATATTAACTAAAAAGAACATCAATTTGTTATTTTTTAAATATTACTATGGTAGAAATTTAAGGTATATTAAATATGATTTAGGATATATTAAGTAGTAATTTGATATATATCAAGTAGGTATGTGGGGTATATTAGTAGAAATTTTGAGGTATACTAGTAGGTATTTGGGGTTTCAAATAAGAATTTAAAGGTATACCAAAAGCGCTTGTAGTTCAATGGATAGAGCATTTGCATGTGAAGCAGAAAGTTTGGGGTTCGACCCCTGCTAAGCGCAGGTATCAGTTGGGGTTTCTTAACTGCGCGCATCTCTCTTTACTACCTCCTTGGGGGAACGAGTATGATTTGTCCGCATCTTTCAAGAAAAAGAAAAACCCTCCATCCGAACCCTGCCTTGTGTGGGATATTGGGAGTGTCCTTTAAATAAGAATTTGAGGTAAATCAAGTAGGGGGTTTAAGAAATGCCAAATAAGAATTTGGTTTAGGATTAAGTAGGTATTTGAGGTACACCAAGTAGGTATTTAGGATATAACATTTATGTATTTAGGGTATACTCAGTAGATATTTGAGATATGTCAAGTAGGGATTTGAGATGTATCAAGTAGGTAATTAGGATATACTAAGCAGGTATTTAGGATTGTCAAGTATGTGTTTGAGGTATATTAAGTATGAGTTTGAGTATGTAAAGTTGGTATTTGAGGTATATCAAGTAGTTGTTTGAGGTATATCAAGTAGTTTGGGGTATACCAAGTAGATGTTTGAGGTTTATAAGAAACAAGCGATTAAAAATATCTACTTGACAACTTCAACACGATAAAAACACCTACTTAACATACTGTAAAACCCTACTTGGCGTAGCCTAAATGACTACTTGAGGTATCCTAAAACCCTATTGTGTAAGCATGCAGTTACACTATATTTTCCGTTTTTTATTTTTAAAAAAAATGGAATGGGCCAGCCCATTAAAGAGTGCTCTTTGAGAGACCGTCTCTCACAACAATTAGTATTCTTATTTTGATCAAGTTTTATATTATTGAATCTTTTTAAATTTTCTCCGTTTTATTTTACTTACTACATTTGACTTTTTACGTAGTTGAGTGCGTTATTTTGATTATTTATTTATTGAACTATGGTTACTAAAAAAATTATGAAAAGACGATTTTAAACAATATCTTATTTGACTATATTTTTTATACATTAGTCATAAAATGTAAAATAAGCTTGAAGAATGAATAGTATTAATAATCATAATATAACAAATATCTCAAAATGGAGAAAATAATAATAAAGAAAAGAGTTGTTTGTAACGCTACACTACAAACTCTAATTTAAAGTTCTATATTGCCTTTGTTTCCTATTTTGTTTTCATTAGAAATATTCATAGAAATTTAAAAAATTGAATCTTTTAGATTATTGTAAACTGATTTATGAACCTTTTATTCTCCTTATTTACCTTTGACTCACACAATTAATTCAATCCTGTTAAGTATTATCTAACTCATCTACTTTCAATCACACTTACATATTCATTGTTTCTCTAACCTTCAAATTTTCACAGCAATTTCATCAATTTCTTTACTTCTTTCGGCCCTCACAAACCAAACCCTAATATTTTCTCTTAATTAAAATGATGATGCATACTTCTGGTTATTAGAAATATAATGGAAATTTATAATAAAAATAGCAAAGTACAAATTTGTATTCTTTGTGTCTATTATAATAGACTCCTTGTATTTTGACTATTAAGTTGTAAAACACCTTGAAGATTAGATTGCAACAATGATCATCACTCGGAAACTTCATAACTAGTTCTAGGCGTATGAAACTTTCCTATATTGATTTTTCTCTCACACCATAACTTGGGAATCAAAGATGAAATTTACACTAAGATACAAATAATTACACTATCACACTGTAGAATAAATGATTATGTGTTTTTGTAGATTGTAAAATCAAAAACTTAGAAAGAAGTTATAGGGCTCTTTGAATGTTCATGTGAGGAAGAAGACAAGAATACAAGAATTCTTAAGAGAAGTAAAGATAAAAATACTAATCAATATCCTTTCTCTACATGTGACTTCCACTATATAATATAAACAACATGCTTTCATCCTAACCATTCCATCACGTAACGAATTTTTTCAATTAGTATAGCATTAATGAAGAAACATAAGGCTACGTAACTTCCATTAACTAATATACAATTAGATTCCTCAAAAAGACCCGATTGTAGAGGGGTGCTTTGATGAGCACATATAGTGCTAGAATGAACACATGCCAAAATACTTCCAGAAGCATTCTACCTTGATACTAACCAAGTTCTCGAATGAGCAACAAGTTGCTTGAACAAGCAAGGATCTGCTCGAACGAGCAAAGCTCTTTTTAAGCTTTCGTTTGTTTCGTTTGGTACTTATTTACTTTGTATTTAGAAGCATATGGAAAGTGTCCTCATTCAAAATGTCCAACATTCCTCCACCATTAGAGCATTTTACGACTTCTTTCTCTTTACAAAAAATTGAGTTCAAAATGTCCGACATTCCTCCACCATTTGGAGCACTACCTAATGTGGAATTCAAGGCACAACGTTAATGGAGTCTGAATAATTAGGCTTTCCATTTGGTTTTGGTTGACGTAAACCGATTGCAATTGATGTTGGTTCAATTGAATTCTTACTCATAGTTTTAGTGAAAAAAATCAACCAACTTCAACTTAGTGTTCACAATAAAGAGTTATGACCCTTTAGTGATAAATTCTAGCATTGGGTTGTGCTTAAGAGAGACGAGATTAATTAATATATACTTGACAATTAGCCTTAGCCAAAGCCCTCTTGCAATCCAAATGAATTTCCACCGGTGATATAGACTTTGGTACCTGAAGACTCAACTCTCTTAAATAATGATAATTCAAAACTCATATTGATTAAACAAATAAATTAAGTAATTACATTCACATGTTTAAGTTGGTTTAAAATCATCTTAGATATAAATTTAATAATTGATATACATGTTTAAGTCCGAATTGTTGGAATATGCTTAAATAACTAAAGCTTATCTTAAGGTTGAATTTATAAGTCTTGAAATTAGTTTCAATGTCTTGAAGGTGATTATGTTTATAATAAGGTTAGTTTATCTTTAAAATATTTTAATAGGTCAACGTTTATTAAAATTAACTTTGAAATATTTCAATAGGTTAAGGTTCATTAAAATTAATTTTGAATTATTTCAATAGGTTAAAATATAAAATTAAGTTTGTTTATACGTTTGTTATTAACGTTTGAATATTTTATTCGAATTTAAAATATGTGCTTAAAATATTGGATGATTAAATATCCATAGTACAAGATAAACACGTTTTGTTATTATTAGTACACGTTAATATTTGAATTTAAATATGTTGTTAAGCTAATTAAAGAGTTTCCTATAGATAAGATGGTAATTTAAATTGATACTAAAAATAGGAAATGACAATTTAAATTGATACTAAAAAAAGAAAATGACAATTTAAATTAATGCTTAAAATAGGATTAATTTTGAATATTATTTTACACGTTGATTTATCTAGTTTTTGCTGAGTTTTCAATATCTTGTATGAGTTCTAACGTGACAACATAGCATTATTGGTTATTAAAAACAAATTACAGCACACAATGACGAAATTATATGAGCTGTCAGTGCAACGTCAGTTTGATTTAAAGCTCAAGGTCTTGAAGACTGGCACAGAATATCCAGATCAACAAAATTAACGGATGAAGTTTTCTTGCTCTTCAAGGATATGTTGAGACGTAACATCTATATATACAAGGCTTCGTTCAAGAATTAAGGATGCACCTCTTCTTAGAATTTTATCTCTTGACTTAAGATTGATCATGCTGTAAATTAATCATGCTGGTGTAGATTGATCATGCTGGTTAGAATTATGTTCAAAGTCATGATCAAGTGGTTCAAATTAAGGTTCATTGTTTCATTTAGAGATTGAATTGATTTTTACAAGTTGACAGGTGGATGCTTCTTTGAGATATCATCATTTTCACTTTCATCATGAGAGGTTTTATATAAATGCTTGTTTTTAAATCTATAAAACCTTCACTCAACACACCAAAGTCAAATTCATCAAATACAACATTAATGGTTTCTTCTAGCTACTACATATGCGCTTTTATTTAAGACTCTATATACTTTGTTATTTGATGATTAAACAAGAAAGCATTAATTTTACAAAGGTTGTCTTTTCCGTTATTGTGAATAAAACATTTACCTCCAAAAAGTCTAAAACAAAATATTTAGTTTCTTGTATTAAAGAGCTTAACTCTAGCAACTTATACTTTTGTTCATCATCTTCCACATCTTTTGACCCAAATTAACTCTCAACATCTTGCTACCATTGTAGGTATTTCTTAGGGTCAACTGTACCATGAAAGAGTTCAGCACCAATTAAGCTTCTGGTCTTCAAATCAATAAGTACACGTTGATTGTCTTTTTGTTCTTGGATAATTAATGAGCCATCGAACCTATAACACTATTATGTAGCTACTTCTTAGTCTTTAAGAGCCTTGCTTGATTTCCCTCCATAATTCGTAACCTTGTTTGACATTTTTTTATTAGGAATAATTGGGAAGAATTAGAATTTATTTGGAATAATGGAATAATTTTAAGAAATAAAGAAAGTGATCGAGAATTAGAATGGTTTGGGAATGAGTTGAGGAATTATTGAAGGCATTTTATGGAATTTAGGGGTTACTTTAGATTATAAGAAATTAAAGAACTTGTATGGAAAACTCACTTAAACAAGTTAGCATATATAGGCAAGTTATCCTCACTTAAACAAGTTTGCATATGGAAAACTCTTATAATCTTCAAGAAGAACTTGAAAACACGTGCGATCCGTTCGGTTAGTGGTACTAAAAAGTGGTAATGAGATTGATTTATAGTGCAAAATTATTTCATCAAAAGTTCTAAGTTATTCCCATGGTGATGAATCTTTGATCACAAAAAGGTTATTTTGTTTACAAATTTTTATTACCACCTAATATCACCTCTCCCAATGATAATGCATTGGAATGAATTTTATAAAGAAAATGAGATGATTGAAGTTGGACAATCGATGTAATCAAGGTAATTAAGAAAATTTTCAATTAAAATTACACTGATGTTCATTCTCATTGCCACCGTTTATTATCATCTACCAAATGGGTGGTTACACTTTCACTCAAGAGATTCTTAGAGAAAACATGCATAAGTAAACGACTTGTGTTCAGAAAACTTGGATGGAAAGAACTACAAATCAACCCCTATCTATAGTAAAAAAGGAAATGCCTGAAATAAAACACTATTAATGAAATAACCACACACTATTTCAAGAGTACATGCATGTTTTTAAAGCAAGTAGTAGCTTCTTCCACTCTTGCAAGCTTCAAGATTCAAGCTCAATGCACACATGACTTCCATGTATTAGTCAAATACATCCCCTTTGAGCGACGATTCATACCTCTTGTTTACTTTATTAGGAGTGGCAAGTTAGACCACACATTGACCCTTGACTTTGACCCTTGACTAGGTCATATTGAGTTTGACTTTTGACAAAGTCAATATTTACATCAATTTTCAAGACCATTGCTAGCATTTGGTTACAAACATGCGTGTTTTGGGATATTCATATTAGAAGCAATTTGAGGTTAGATATTGCCTTTATTTTATTATACATAAGGAAACATGTTTGAGATGCCATTGTTGGGACATTATTAAACATGTCTGAAAAAACAAAAAATGGGTCAAATTAAGAATATATACGACAAGAATGGTTATCCCCATTTCGAACATAAAGAATGTGGGTAACATAAGATTTTATCTCCAGCTTGTTTTACAATGTTAAAATAAGGAAAAGCAAGCTATTTTTAGTCTTTGCACAATATATAGGTCCCATTAGCTATACTAAACTTTAACTAGCTCGTATCCATGATCGATCTGTGTGTAGCTTTTTCCACACTATAAATAGCAATGTGATTAATCCAGAAATATAAGGTACCTTATAGCTTAATTGAATTGCCGAAGTCTCAACGTGAAGGAGGTTTGCGAATTGCAAGTTGTGGTACCATTGAAAGGAAAAGAATTATGCTAGCTTGTTGAAGAAATAACAAAAAGCCTATACTTTTTGTGTTGTAAAAGAATATTGACTTTTTAGAAGTCAAAATCCTTCTCACAAAATCATGTTCCGCCGATGAAAGAACATAATGCCTCATTTGTGAAATGATTTAAAGAAATATAAGGTTTGTTAAGGTGTCTTACATATGGGTTTATTTTATAACTTACATTCCCATAATTGTATCAATAGACCAAACTTGACTCGAAACCTAAAAAAAAAAAATAAATGAGTTATGACTAAAAATTTATGACCCCTAATTTAAAATTAACCCGAACAAAAAAAACAAATGTAATTCGAACTCAATCTTTTTCACAAATTTATCCAACTTTGTTAAAAAAAAAATTTTATATTCTACATCATCTCACTACATTATAACTTGCTTTTAGTGAGATATATTTAGCGACATTTAATCTAGATGTCACTATTTTAAATTTCTGATGGTATATATTGTCGATTTAGTAACATTTATTAGAACCTTTAGCAACAAATTAAAAAATCATTCTAAAGTTTTTCGTGACATAAGATCTAGTGACATTTCTCATAAATGTTACTATAGACTATAGTAACAATTACATATGTCACTAAAGGCCAAATAAAGTATTCTTAAATCACTTTATAGTGAAACTTAAAATAAAAATCAACAATTATTATACTAAAAAATAAAATGTCGCATAAAGGTAAATTTATTGTAGTGTCTGTTTTGATTAGAACCAACTAGTCACTATTGTATTTCAGGTTTAATTTTTTTGTTGAAGCCATGAAACGGTACATATATTGTACTTGAATTTTTAAGATAAGATATATCTTTGTAAAATTTTAAAAAGTATTTCGCAAGTCTTCTTTAAAACTTTATTAATAGTTTTCTTAATAGTTCAAGGCTGGTTGGATTGACTGAATTCGCCCGATATAAAAATTGATTGGACTAGAAGTTGGCCAATAGAATAAAATAATGAGAAATTTTCCTTTAATTTATTTTAAAAGTTTACCTTTAATTGAAGTCACATGAATATGAAGTGTTGACATGCTGAATTAAGGGGACAAATACAATTATAAACCACAAAAAATTGAATGCTATCGAACCAAAGTTAGGTTGGAGTCATGAAGTGCATGTATGCTCAAATCCTAAAAGACAAATTCAAAGATTTTTATAAAGTAAAAATATTTATTCGCTTATCGGGTCTATTTTGGATTACTTGTTTTGGATCGTCTTAAAATTTGATCTTGTTTTCATTTTTATTTTTACATAATTTTAAATTATTTTAAAATCGGATTAAGTCGATTCAATTATAAGGTCGAGTAAATATCAGGTAATTGAATTTATTTTGAACAAATCTAATTAAAAGGCCGAATTTGCATTGATAATATGAAGAAAATGTTGAGAAATGATTTTAGCGTTGACAAATTTAAAGGCACACTTATCCTCAAATATGTATTGATATTTGATAGAATTAAAGATGATATTTTTATACTATAGGGTACGTTGATGCAAAAAGAGTGATAAAGTGATAATGGAAGATACAATTTTCTGTGAAAAAAAAGTAGTATTTGCTATAAATGAAATACCACTCTATTTTTTTTATTAGTTTTATTATTTATTATCAATATTTTTTTTCCCATTGTTACAAGATATTGCCTTTTTTTTAAAAAATAATTATCTCAAAATTCACTATATTATTGAAGGTGTTAATTTTGAACATATTTTGTGACTTGTTAACGAGTAAAACTAGGTTAACTATCTTTTTTAACCTTTGTTCTTCTTTCTTTTTTGACCACCTTAAATAATTTTTTTATTAGAAAAGTATCTTAACATTTTGGTCAAAATAAATACTTAATCTACTATTTTGTGGCATACAATTTGAAGAGATATTAGACGTCGATTTCAACCCATTATAACATTTTTTTTGAAAGTCAACATCGTGATTAGAGCTGTGCAACGGGCCGAGAGCCTATTGGAGGCCCTTATGCACCCCTTAATTTCAAGGGTTTAAAAGGGTCGGGTTGAAAATAAAACGGGTCGTAAACGGGCCTTACAGATGCGGGTTGGATAAGGGCCGTAATGAAAGTTGACGAAGGGTTGTATGAGCCGATAGTGAGTGAATGCCTGCTGAAGAAGACATGAGCAATGCAAAAGTATTTTATTGTATCTCCTTATTACGGTACCACGTGGCCAGTAGCCGCTACTGATGACAAGAATACATATATTCTTATGACTTATATCTGTGATATTAATAATCTTCAAAAACTAAATTTTTTGTTTCAATTTTTTTTTTGTTTCATAATTAATTTTTGATAATAAAAAAAAATATAATATATGGGCCGAGTCGGGCCGAATTGGGCTTTATGTGTCCAACCCATTTTAAACCCTTGTTTCTTTAAACAAGGCCCGGCTCGGCCCTGCTCAATTTCATAAAAGGCCGATCTGATTCTTATCCGGTCCGTAATCATGATGATCCTTATATAAGAATAAGTGTTCATTTCCATTGGATTTTTAAGATACACGTGATGCCATGTTCATTTTTCATAAAAATCTATATAATGGTTAGAAATAGTATTACATGCTTCCTCGTCTTATGTGAAATTCGGTCGAAATAAATACTCACTCTATTATATTTTGGGCACACAAATCAAAGGATATTCAAGGCCATCATAATACATCGTAATGTTTTTTAAAATAAACATCGTAATCGCGCATATCTCATGAACTCAGTTAAAATAAGTATTTATTCACCAATAAGAATAATCAGAAATCATTTTCAAAGGAAAAAATTTAGAAAGAATTAACTAAGGAAAATCAATATTTAAAACTCTCACACTTACCATAATCAATAATAGAATCCTTTTGATTAATATGTAAACATCTCACATTTATATTATTTATCCATCTTAAGTACTTTTCACAAACATTACGTGTTAATATACGTTCTTGTGACCTTACATTAATGCAAATACGTCGTGCAATAAAAGTAAAAAGTTTAGGTGTAGTTATACATCTTAAATATACAACAAAAACAACTAGAAAGTACTTTAGATGAATAAATGATGTAAAGGTGAGATTCTTATATATTAGGAAAAATTATTTCTAAAACCAACCTTTTGGCTATCTGCAAATAAAGGGTCAACGTTTCATTTATTCAATAAAAAGACAATCTTTGTCTCATTTTTGCAATTAAAGAATAGTTTATTGGTAATCGGTTAGCATTTATTTCGCATACTGATCCATACATATCTCTCTCTGTCATCACCACTTTATTTCAAAATTCACAAACATCTTCCAACTTCCTTGCAAACCCACGAAAACAGGGCTACATCTTCCACCTGAATTTCGCATCTTTAACCCACGAAAAAATCAAATGCTGCATCTTCAACCCCTGGTCAAACCAGTTGCTGCATCTTCAACCCAAAAAATCGATCCTTTAATCTTTCTCCAATGGCAACACAAATGCAATTTTAGGGCAAAGTTAATTTTCACTAAAATATCACAACCTAAGTAAGTTTATAACTCTAAATTTCTGCAATTGATGTCTCATTATTGATAATTGTTGATTTGCTTAATAATTGTTGGAATTTACTTAGTAATTATTTGAATTTACTCTCTTATGGTGGAATTTTGGTTAAAAACATTAGAAATTAGGATTTTTGTGTAATTGTGAACATAATGAATGAAAAGGTGTGTATTAGAATTTGGTATAGGGGTAAATTCAAGGAAGCTAAAGGTAGTATTAGTTATGTTGGAGGTTTTGTTAGAATAATGGAGGTAGATCCAGATGATTTGTCCATGGATTACTTGATGAGTTTAGCTAATAAATGAATTGATTGTTTGATAGCAGAATCAAGAAACATAATCAACTAGTTTGATGGCAAAATAATTTGATTTATTCATTAATCAACTAGTTTACTACATAGTTGTTGCATCAAACAATGCCCATCTAAACAAAAATGCAACCCACAAAGTTGTTGCATTTGACAAACAATGTTCATCTAAACAAAAGTGCAACAACTACAAACTTCCTACTTTCACAATTCCCTTACGATATGTACATTACTGAAAAAGATATGGAAAACATAGCCCATGAAACCAACAATGAAAAAAAAGTTATTTTTTTCTAACACCAGCTTTTAGTAAAATCTGCTGCGTTTGGTCCCTTATGAACAATTTTCAATTTAGCTTTCAATTTGTGATAATATTTAACATTGCCTGAGTTTGCACTGTGTCCACGGGAAGAAGAACCACACCTACTCATTTGAGCTTCAAGGAATAGGGAGATTGAAGAGAGAGAGAAAGAGAGAGAGAGAGTGAGAGAGTGAGAGAGAGAGAGAAAGAGACAGAGAGAAAGAGAGAGAGAGAGAGAGAGAAAAGTAGAGAAAGAGGTTAAAAGAAGATTACAATGAAGATGAAGAATTTATTAAATTAAGAATTTTATTTCTATTTTTTTAAGGAACTCGAGTTAATCGATCACAGCAACGTTGTTTTACCTGCTATCTCTTTAATTGCAAAAATGAGACAAAGGTTGTCTTTTTATTGAATAAATGAAGCGTTAACCCTTTATTTGTAGATGGCCAAAAGGTTGGCTTTTTCGAAACAATTTTTTCTATATATTAATCAAAATGTGAATTTTTTTATTATCCGAGATGATATAAATAACATTTTTAAATTTTATTTTTTGTTAAAATAATGTTTAATTATCTTCTCAAATTATGCTGAGACTTGAGAGTAGAAACTCATTTCGATCGTTATTCTATCTCTTAAGAGTTTAATTTTTTTCGTGACAAAAAAAACGAAACTCCTTTGTTTTCTATTTTTAAGAGTTAAAAATTAATATAAAAAGAAAACAAAAAGGTAAAAGAAGAAGCTAGGTTAACTTGATTTTATAGTTTAACAAGTTACAAAGGATGTTAAAAGTTTACAACCTCAATGATTAATAGTAAGGTATATTTTAAGTGAGCAGAGAATAGTTAGATGCATTAGTAACAAATTTCCAAACATACAATTATTTCAAGCTTTACAATGATAAGGTAATTTAAGACCAGTTAAATTTTGACCCGATTCACATTTAAATTAGAATTCAACCGGAAAATATTGGGTAATAACCCAAAAAATTTAAAACACTAGGCATATACGACCAAAACTCAATACTGACCATTTTTGTCCGTTTTTAGTTTCACATCAATATTTTCAGCTTTATGTCGTTATTTTTAGTTGGGTCCACTATAGTTTTAGTTACTTTTATCAAATTTTAATTTAACATTTTTTCATTTGCCTGAAAATTCTTATATTGGTCTTTGTTAATATACCAATATTTTTTTAAAATTAAAACAAACTATTATATATTATTTTGGAAAGAATTTAACGATAAGAAAATTATCATAAAAGGCTGTGACATGTTGCCTTACCTGATGAACCTGACCCGAACTCGACCCGATTCCAAAACGAATCGATTTGAAATTAATCCGGCCAACTAAAATTAACTCTGACTCGGAACCCACCCAACCAACATTTTACAGGTCTAGGTAATTGTGTCCAAACATTTCGATTAGAAATCTATAATTAAAAATGAAAAATAAGTGTTCACCTATGTTGATAGAAATAGTTTTAACTAACTAAATTAACTATTTAAAATTTCCACTTGGTAAACGAAGTTGTTCTAAAATCCATATGATAACCCGAAGGTTTAGCAATTAAAACCAATTAAAACCTTTGTGATCGTAATGACAATTAAAAAAACTTTTGTTACCCACTAATGTTGAAATATCAATCTTACCCTTCATTCTCAAATGCTGACAATGCATATCCCCAATTCAATTTGTAAGATTTCAGTACCATCAGACTGTCAGATGACTATCCATATAGACTGTAGATTGGTCTCACAGACCAACACAAATCTTTTTAACACATTTTTGTCTCACTCTTGCGCATCAGAGAAAACTTCCTAAGAAGTCATCAATGACTACCCATCAAATGCAGAAGAACATGTTTATTATTTGAGTTTTGTGTTTTAGATTAGCTACACAATAAAAATTATTTTTTTGATTGAAATTTTCTGTCTTTCACAATTATCTTGAATTATTTTTGAAGGGTGTTCAAAATAGAAATGATATAAAATAAATTGGATGAATCAAAATAAAATATACTTCAAATTTCAATGTGATGAAAGGAGTACATGAATTATAATGCCACAACCATAGTAGTTTGCCTATGATATTAGGTTTTATTTCATCTCAAAAACCTCCAATTTTGTATCCCAATAAAAAAATCAAAATAGAGAAAAATCCATCAGTGTTCTAATAATAACGATTCCTTAAGACTATAGTTTAAAAATCCATTAGTGTTCTTATAATAACGATTCCTTAAGACATGAATTAGTTCATTGATTGGAAATTATAATGATGTATTATTTTCTTTTTATTTCTTTGTAATTAACTTTTACATTCTTGTAGGAACCCATTTCACCGTTATTTTCTCTAATTATATTTTCCTTAAAATTCCAAGAACTTACAACTACTATTTTTAGTATCTTAACGGCCCGTTTGGTTAATGATACTAAATAGTGGTAATGGCAATGATTTTTAGTGTAAAATTTCATCAAAAGTTCTATTTCATTTCCTTGATAATGAAACTTTGATCACAAAAAAAATTTTTTGTTTACAAATTTCCATTACCACCTAATACCACCCCTCTCAATGGTAATGCATTGGAATAAATTTTATGAAGAAAATGAGATGATTGAAGTTAGACAAGCATGGTCATCAAGGTAACCAAGAGATTTTTCAACCAAAATTACACTTATTCTTCATTTCCATTACCACCATTTATTACCACCTACCAAACCGGCCATAAAAGGTATATTTTACAAGAAGTACATATTAATTTAAAGATATTAAATTATTAATGCTCATATTTTGATCAAACAATACTGAAAGCGAATGGCTCGGACCCAACAATGATAGAATAATGGTTAGAAGATGAGTAGAAAAACGGAGCATAAACAAGAGACAATCAAACAAGCAAGACAATGTGTTTATGAGGTATCTAATGATACCTACCCCTCAAATAAAGTATATTATCATTAACATAATCTCAAGTACACTAATAACTCAACTTACAATAGTTAAAAGCTCACTCTTAACCAATAAAAGTTTCACCTTTAATGGTTAAACTCCACAAATGTCACTAATAAAAAGAAAACACTCTAATGCCAATGCTCTAGCTTCTCTAATGTATTTCCTCTCCTCTTCTTTTTAGTGATGTTCTAAGGCTCCCTTATATAGTCTAGCACATATTAGTAGGGCTGGCAAAAGCTGACCCGACCTGCCAACCTGATCTGAAACCGACCCGAAATTAGCGGGTTTGGGTTTAAATTTTTGACCCAATTAATTAAATGGGTCAACCCGACCTGATCTGTTTATTAAATGGGTTAGGTTCAGGTTGAATTTTTAAACCCGATAAAAACCTGTTTAACCCATTTATTAAATGGGTCATTCAGGTCAGGTCGACCCATATTTAACCCATTGAAAATTTTAAAAAAAGTCATAAAGAAATAAAGAATAAAGAGTGCGGCGCCATTGTTGATTTACTATTTACTGGTATATGAGTCATATACTGATATGACTCGTGGAAAACCCTAATTCCTCTCCTTCCCTCTTCCTCAATTCCTCTTCTCTGTGGCGCCATGCGGCGCCTTCTTCCTCAGTTCCTCTCCACTTTCCAGTCTTCTGCTTCTCTGTGCGACTTCGGAGTGCGCCTTCTCCTTCCCTCTTCTCTATGGCGGCACCAAGGTAAAAATTATTTCTTTGTTTTCCCATTTTTCTGATTTTTTTTGATCGATTTTTTCTGATTTGGATTGTGTTCCATTTTTTTGATTTTTCAGTTTAATCTAACTGATCTTCAATTCAATCTAACTGATCTTCAATTTAATCTACCTGATCTTTCAGCATTTTGTCGGGTATTCAATCAGCTTCTCTTTCTCTTTTTATTTTTTTTTTTTATTTTTTTTTGTGATTCATATGTTCTTTAATTTTTTTCTTGTTCTTATTTTCATGTTTTTTATTTTCTGATTTATGAAGCTGTGTTCAATTCTTAACTCCATTAATGGCTGAAAGTTTTACAGTGTTTTACAATGTTCAGAATTTCAACTCGATTTTTTCTTGTTTCTATTTTAACTCCAATAATGGTTGAATATAATATATGGGTCAAATGGGTTAAATGGGTCAAATGACCTGAAATATAGACCTGGAGAAAAAGCATGTTAAATGGGTCATTAGCAGGTTGACCCGACCTGCTACAGATCAGGTCAGGGTTTCAATTTTTGACCCATTTAATTAAATGGGTCAGGTTCAGGTCAAGGGTATATTGACCCATTTATATATGACCCGAACCTGAAAATGACCCAACCCGACCTGTTTGACACCCCTACGATATTAGAAGCCCTAGGACCAAAACCTTGAAGCCCAAAGAAATCCCGCAACAAAATAGAACACGTGCTGAAACTCGCTCGACCGAGCATGGTCCGCTCGACCAGTCGAGCACTACTCCAGTTGCTATTGGACTTCAATTATGCACCGCTCGATTTATTTTTTGACCTATCCATATTCACTCGACCAGTCAAGCGCCTCTTCAGTAGCTTCTGGCTGCTGCTGCCTTGCTCAAGTGACCATCATCACCTCGAGCCTTGTCTTGTCCAATGCATCTCATATGCACCGTACTCGAGTTCTTCGTTGCACCATCATCATGGCATCGCGAAGACCCTCCACACAAGGGTAATTTGGTGCTTGCTATAACAATCTCCCCCTCAAGCCCAAATCTCCCTCCATCAACATGTGACACCACTCTTGGTGTCCCAACCAACTCATAAACATATGATTTAGGACTTGGCTCCCCCTCAAGACCAAACCATCATCAACCTTCTTTGTGCACCACCTATCATTGTGGTCACAATCAACAAATGTCACTCTCCGTGACTTAGGCCTTGCACTCCTCTTAATATGATGCAAACCTCCACTCTTTAGCAACACATGGCCATTGTTGCCCATCACTCCCTTCAAGTGCACCAAGCACCCATTTGCCACCTTTAAGACTCCCATCACTTTGAGTGTTTATGGTGTACCCAATCTTCTCTAATCTCCTCAATGAGATTAGACTCCTAATCATCTTAAGAATGTATCTCACTCCCCTAAGCTTCCTCACAATGCCATTGTGCATTCTCAAAGGCACTTCACCAAGGCCTAAATCACAACTTCCTCACCACTAGGCAAGGTCAGTCTCTCATGCTCACAAGCCATCATCCTTGTAAACAAGCTCTCACCCTTGTAAACAAGCTCTTATCTCTACAAATATAATATGAGTGTACAGAGTCAAACACCTAATCACCATCATGATCACTCTTGGCCAATAGCACTTGACCATCATTAACTAACATCACCCTTGGTGTTCTTCATAAGACCCTCATCAATGTTTGGGCGCTCACCCTTTTCTACAACCCCTTTATTCAAAGTTGTTGCCTTTCTCAATTATTTAAATGGAACTTTTCTCTTCTTTCCTTTGAGTTTCTCTCCATTACCAACCTCTATTGTTGGCTTCTTTATCTCCCTCAAAAGTTTCAAGCTTTTAAGGTTCTTCTTGAACTTTTTACAAGTGTATTGAATATGGCCTCTCTTGTGGCAATGGAAGCACACTTTGTCCCCATACTCACCCTTTCCTTCTTGATTCCGATTTTCCTCTCTTTTGATGGATTTCTCTTAATGATCTTTCTATCTCCCATAAATGAAGTATCATCAACCTTCATACCAACCCCCATGGATGGTACTTCCTAAACAATGCTACTACACCTAGTAGCTCCCTCTACCTTTTCAACTCTCAATAAGAAAGACTTTATCATTAGCCTTTGCTCTACCATCATTGTTAATAAGCTCTCCTTCTCTCTTGAGAACTCCATTAATAATCTCTCCATCTTTTGAATACCTACTGTTTTTCTCTCTCCTAAAGTTTCAACAAATTCTAATGGTTTCAACAAAACAATCCAACCACTTCTCAACTTCTACCATCTCTCTTCTATCTATGTCTACGCCTTTCCTCACTCAATACCCTAAGAAAACACACCATGCTCTGATACCAATTGAAAGCGAATGGTTCAGGCCCAGCAATGGTAGAATAATGGTTAGAAGATGAGTAGAAAAATAGAGCATAAACAAGAGACATTCAAACAAGTAAGACAATGTGTTTATGAGGTATCTAATGATACCTCCCCTCAAATAAAGTATCTTATCATTAATATAATATCAATTACACTAATGACTCAACTTACAATAGTCAAGAGCTCACTCTTAACCCATAAAGGTTTCACCTTTAATGGTGAAACTCCACAAATGGCACCAATACAAAGAAAGCACTCCAATGGCCAATGCCCTAGCTTTTCTAATGTATTGCCTCTCCTTTTCTTTTTAGTGATTTTCTAAGGCTCCTTATATAGCCTAGCACATGTTAGAAATCCTAGAACCAAACCCTTGAAGTCCAAAGAAATCCCGCAAAAAAACAGAACACGTGTAAGAACACGTGCTGACGTCCGCTCGACCGAGCATGGTCTGCTCGACCAGTCGAGCACTACTCCAGTTGCTACTGGACTTCAATCATGAACCGCTTGACTTATTGCTTAACCTATCCATACTTGCTCGACCAGTCGAATGCCTCTTCAGTAGCTTCTAGCTACTGTTGCCTTGCTCAAGTGACCATCATCACCTCGAGCCTTATCTTGTCCAATAAATTTCTTATGCACCGTATTCGAGTTCTTCGTTGCACCATCATCACGGCACCCCGAAGACCCTCTACACGAAGGTGATTTGGTGTGTGCTCTAAAAACACTAAAGTGGTTAACTGATAATGAGAAACATGTCTTATCTTGAATGTAGCAAGTATAGTTTTTTCTAGACAAGATCGTAATCAAACTTACCTAGACCTCCTTTATGATCCAAAAAATAACTAACAGATTAAAACGTACATAACTAATATATAACTATGATTGTACTTGTATGATACCTATAATATATAACAACATTTGTCAAAAAACTATCTGTAAATAAATAAAACAATAATTACAATAAATTTTTAATCTTTAAATTAATAAAAAAAGACTGTATAATAAGTAAATAAAATATTGAAGAATATTAATCCTCATTTCTACTTGTCATACAACAAATTAAAAAATTTGTCAAATTTTACATGGCACTATTTCAAATGCCCTACCAAATGTCAAGGTTTAAGTGGTCTAGATATGTCTAAGTGTAAACTAAAGTACAACTAAGATAAAAGAATTAAGAAAAAAATAATAAAAAAATATTTATGACTGCATAAGGACAAATATAAATGTTACATTTGTTTTGAATTGATATTGTTTGTAAAGAATTTTGGCAATTTAAGCAATATTTAACATATATTAAAATAACATATTTAACACTTAAAATTTTAGACTAACCTATAAAAAATGCCTAAAGAAAATATCAAATACAAAAATGGCACATTTTAGTAGTCAAATCTGATAACCTTTTAAATAATTGGTATAAGAAGTTGGTCAAATAATAATTCATTAATAACCAAAATAAAACATTTAACTAACTATAATTATAGCATATAAAGAAACATATAAGAGAAAGATATTAATGGCAGGTAATTGTGATTGCTGCAAATTGTAATTACTTTGAATTTGATTAGGTGAAATATGTGATCCTACTAAAAAAATATTGTGTACAAAAAGATGTTTTTAAACCTCTAATTATTAGTTGAAATTATATTTAAAAATTCTTGCAACATTATATAAATCTAATTGTCTATTATCAAATCGTTAGATATTGAAATTTAGTGTCTGATAACAATAATATATAAGTTAATCATAATTTATAAATCTATTGTTATAAATGTCAATACTTAAAACTTGTGAATTGTACGAGTTTTTATAATAGTTCTAATATAAAATTTAATATTTTCATGTATTGATAATTTTTCTATGTATCATCAATGAACTTTGTACATTTAACTCTTTTATGTCTATTTAACTGAAAGAATATAAATAAATTTTTAATTAATGGTAATTTTTATAATGAAATAAAATAATAAAATATGCATTTTTAAAGTATATAAGAATGTGAGGGGAATTTATTCAATTAGTTAAAAGATTTAAAATTATTTGCAAAAAAAATGAATAATTAGGGGTTTAAAAGGTCCCACTAGTTCCATTGGATTTGGAAATATGGCGTTACCACAGGCGACCCGTACCCTGAATCAATGCTATGTCTTCAAGATTGTCAATATTTTTGAGGTTCAAGTCAAATTAAGCCCCACCCACGACTCAACATATCATTCTTTTACTTTTACTTTATTTTATGTTTCAACTTTCGACTACATCGTTATTCTCTTAGTTTTACTATACATTTTTTTAATAAAATCCTTACACCACACACATCTATGGTAAAACTCAAAACCACTCTTTACTGTACATGTATATATAGAATTTGAATTTTATATATATATATATATATATATATATATATATATATATATATATTTATACTTTGAACCACGACATAAATATAAAAAAGCGTTTGAATGACAATATTTGTCAAATGTGATTAGGATTGTACAACTTTAGGTAAAAACTGTAAACCAAACCACATTAAATCATAACTTAAGTATTGGGTTTATTCTAAAATCTTAAAATGCTAGTGCAGTTTTATCTATAGAGAAATTACAACTTGCCATTCCAATCTAGTTTTTATTTTTTTACGCTGGACTAGACTGAAAAACCTTAGTTCTACTTCGTCATAAAATTTATATTTTCTTTATAATGAAATTTGGGATTGATTTGCTAAAATTGTGTTAGAAAAGATAAATGTTCCACTTCAGTGTTTATTCAAAACTATTTTCTAAACCGGTGTCATTGTTAATAAGGAGCTATTTTCTTGGTTTGGAGACTTCAAACTTCTAGAATTTTTAAATACACATTATCCATTAATGCACTAGTCATTCTCTATTATTACTCTGAATATCAATGCAAAGGCTTATAATGATTAATTGGTGGTGAGAAAACCAATTCAAAAGGTCCATGTTATTTTTGTATTTTTTGTAATCATAATAATACAATTATAAAATTGCCATATATCAGTCTTTCTTATCACAGTATTGTTATACTACACATCCTTTTCGTAAGTTAATAAAAAAAAAACTATAAACAAAGAATGATATGAAGAAAAAGTAAAAAAGAATAATCTAACTAACTAAAATTTTATTAGATTAATTATTTTGGTTCATTATGTGGGCTATAATATTTGGTATTCGTTGCAACATCTTCCTAGCTAAATGCATCATGTGATCTAAAATAATTAAAAAAATTGATTTTCGGATAGTTTTTTTTGGTTTTGTTATATTCAAAGCTAAAGGCTTGAAGTTGTAAACCAAAATATTTTTCATGGAATACTAGAGTGAAGATTTTTATCTTATGTAATTCTATTATAACAAATCATTTGATATTTAGTGCTTGTTGCAACATTCTCTTCGTAGATATTGCCTAACTTACATTATAATTGAAATTTTAATGTTAAATGAGACTAAATCAGACCATATGAAACCATATATGAGATAATAAAAAATCTTGAATGATTGGTAAAAGTGATTGTATTTCTGAAGAATGAGAGTGAGTACATATTGGTAAGCCTAAAAGATGAAAGAAGAAAATATATAACCCTTGTGAATTTACGGCACCACTGGCTTTGAAGTAATTCAAATTCATTACACAAGAATGTTACCTTTTATATTCGAGTCTATTCCCATAATATTGCCAAATTTAAAAGTAATTCCCACTTTCCTTAAAATGGGAAAGTATTTCTCAGTTTACCGTCCACGTAGGATTGGTTTGAGAAAATTTTTTTTTTTTTAATGTAACCGTTACATGAAATGGCGGTTTTGTTTAGGGATCTTAACTAAACCGTTACTTAAAATGGCGTTTTGTGGTTTTTTTATTTTTTTTTTTAAAAAAAATTAATGTGGAGTAAACCGCCACTTGAAGTGACGGTTTGGTAGCAGTACAAAAGAACAGAATGTCGTGAGTTCTTCACTGTATTCCATTTTGCTCTTCATTCCATTGTTGCCGCCGGTTTTCCTAAAAAAAAAAAATTCTTCACTCTCATTTACTTCAAATTTACAATTCCTCTCATTCAACTAAGCTAATCATCTACATTCCCATCTTTTCCTTGTGTACTAGTTCATTTTGCTCTTCATTCCATCGTGTCATGCGTCAATTCGGTTTGGAGCAGGTAATTCCGCAAGCCTGTGACACCCAACCTCAACTACATACGATCGATCGGAGGACTGGGGACAAGAACTACCTCGTACGACATAGCTCTGCTATGTAGATGCGTGGAACGACCGAGCATCTAGATTGGTTGGAGGAGATAACTTCACAGGTCATAGCTCTGCTATGTACATGAGTTGGTACAGGCGTATCTCCATATTACGCCTAACGAACACCGCATTTGCGCAGCCAGGATCACATTACCATCCGACATCTACGTTACTGGTACGTTTTCTTTCAACACTCATAACAAATAGTAATAGTTTTAAGTAACTTTTTTAACGATATAATGATAACAAACAGGCTGAGCGCATCCGATCGGTGCTCATACAATGTAATGACACGATTCAAGGGGCCGCTACATTGCCAGTTGACGTGGGGTATCGGCTATGTTCTCAGACCTTAGGCTCCATTAACGCGTCGTTGACCGATGCATTGAGTCAGGCGGGTTATGAGTACCTCATGCCGACTCCACCCGTCATTGGCGAGGTAGATGACACATTCCACGCTCCTTCTCCAAGGAGTTCAGCCCATCGAGGTAGCTCTTCCGGAGGATCCAATTCTCGGTCCACAAGAGGTCGCCAGCGCTCATCTACTCGAGGTTGGTCTTCCAGATCGCCATCGACATCCGCTACTATGTCGCCGTTCGTTCCCCCGGCTTCCATCAACACTCCTCCTCCACATCCATCGCCTCCGCAAAGGATTATCACATATCAGCATGCTAGTCAACGACGAGCTCCTGCTCTTAATGTCATTGCGGAGGTTGACGAGTTCACACCATCATCATCCACCGGTGCGCAAAACAAAAGGGGGCCGGGGGTTATAGTTTAACAAACTTTGTATATTATTATATGACTTGAACTTCTTGTATGAGTTTTCATAATTGTAATATATCTTTGTCTTATTTTCATAATTATTTTTTTCAAAACAAGCCGGTTCGTAATTGATTATTATGGAATAGATGGTATTGAACTACTTTAATGCATGTTGCGTTCACTATTTTAAAATGAAAGAAAAAAAAAATCAGGCCACAAGCAATGTGGCGGTTTGCCTGGACCAAACCGCCACTTGAGATGGCGGTTTGCTTTGACCAAACCGCCACTTCATGTGGCGTTTTTGTGCTTAAGGCAAACCGCCATCTCAAGTGGCGGTTTTGTCTGAAAAAATTTTTAAAAAAATTAATTTTCCATGTGGACGGTATTGTGGGAAATACTTTCCCAAAAAATGCAAAGTGGGAATTATTCTTCTTTTTAGCCATAATCTGGGAATAAACTCTTTATATTCTCACTAAAACTTTTTCTTCAAATCACCAATTCGGTGTCAGTTGAAGTTCGTGTCGAGTTTCAATCGGTCTCAGGTTGTCATCGGTTAATAATTGGTTCGGATTTACTAGCTAGGTACAAATCGGATTCAGGTATTTTTCAAGTAGAATTCGGCTACAAATTACAAATTACTAAATTACTATTGATCGAGTCAGTATTAGATTAAGTTGTTGGTCATTTTTTATTTGATGATAAGGTTCCCTTTACTTAAAGCAAAATATTTAACATGCAAATCAATTAGTGATCATTATACATTGTTACTTTTACTTGTTTGACTGGAAATTAAACTTATAAAATTCTATCAATTTTCATCTAATTCGATTAAAAGTAGTTAAATAAACATTGATTTGATTATTAACTCTAAATATGTGAAACCATGTATTTATAAAATTTAATTTATTAAAATATTTATCACTTTATTAGAATAACTAATAAGATGATTGAATATGAATCGATAATACTTCTATGTTAAAAATTGGTTCAGGTTTACAGCGGTTTGATCTAAACTTCGTTCGGGTTAAGTTGATTTTTAGCCGGATCAATTTCGGTTTCGAGCATGATTTGGGTTGGATATGACTCGGGCCGGTCATTATTAGGTTCGGGTAATCTCGGTTAACAGTTATGTGTCGATTAACTTTCGGGTTCAGTTTTCCCATTTTTGGTTGTCAATTGGTTTGGGTATAACTTCGAGTCGGATAACATCGGTTCAATAAACCTAAAAAGGAACATATTTTCGAATCAATTTACTTTCAATTTCGGATCAGATTTCGGATCGTGTCACTTTTAAACAAGCTCTATAATTACAATCTACCACATGTCCTTCAAATAGCACCTCATTACTTAACCAACCAATACTTATTACCTTTCTTCTTAGTCAAGTCACGTATTGTAACTCTAGAACTTCCCCACTAGTCTTTCCATTTTTTCACCAATCACGGTAAAATCCATAAATTAATTAAATATCCCTCCTCTTTTTAAATGAGTTTTTATTTATCATTTTAAAATGTTTTATAATTGTTGAATTTATAAATAATTTTTAATTTATATCATAAATTTTAAATAAAATTAATTAATTAATTCGAATTTTATATTTTAATAATACTCATGTTTGCCACGGATTTTTCATTAATTTTATTTTCATATTTTTATACACGACTTTGATTTTCTTATGTATTTGACTGATTTTATAAATAAGTTTATTTTTCTCCAAAAACTTTCTTATAATATTTTTTAATGTTTATAATCCTCCATTATTCACTATTAAATTAATTATTCAATAAAAATAATATATTTATTTTCGAAAAGGTTCTAGTTATTCTGATTTTTGTAAATATTACTTGTGAGAATTTTGTTTTTTTTTTTTTTTATTATGCTTTAGGTATAACTTAACTATGGTTAGTTTAACCCTTTACATAAAGGTTCAATCTAGCCGACTTTTGCTATCATATCCTCGGACACGCACCAAAATATACTCCACTTTAACAACTTCAACTTCTCCATCTTACACCAAAAAGGAAACAAGATAATGATGATCGGACAAACTCACCGTCATCACAAGATTCATGTTCCTCCATGGAAAGAATCTGTCAATCCAACGGTACAAATTAATTCTCCTAATTCTTCTCCCCCGTCGTTACTGTCCAACGGGGTTAGTTATTCCCCAAACTCCCCTAGTTACTACGACGCCGTTTTATCTTCTTTACGGGGTTATCCTCATCCTGATGTTGGAGAAATAGATTCTCCGATGGCGGATGAATTTTCCGGTGATTTTGATTTTGTGGCTGGGGATTATGATGATGAATTTTTTATGTACGATTTTAAAGTTAGGAAGTGTAATCGGGCTCGGGCTCATGATTGGACTGAGTGCCCATTTGCTCATCCGGGTGAGAAGGCCCATCGGAGGGATCCAAGGAAGTATAACTATTCGGGTAGTGCTTGCTCGGAGTTTCGGAAAGGTGGTTGTAAAAAGGGTGATAGTTGCGAGTTTGCCCATGGTGTATTCGAGTGTTGGCTTCACCCTTCCCGGTTCCGGACCCAACCGTGTAAGGATGGATCCGGTTGTAAGCGCCGGGTTTGTTTCTTTGCCCACACGCCCGATCAACTCCGAAGTCCTCCGGGTCTGGGGAGTCCAAGAAGTACCCACGGTGGGTATTTCTCGGGTTCTGAAGAGGGCTCCATGAGTTCTCCCACGATAGGAGAGCTTGTGGCATCCTTCAGGAATTTTCAACTCAATAAGGTCAAGTCTATGCCGAGCTCCTGGATGACCCACCCTCTTCATGTGAATGGGTCCCCTGTATTCGGGTCTCCTCAGGGAGTAGCGGTGAGTCGGGCTGGGTTTTTTAGCCTGCCGACAACTCCAACCCGGCCAAGGATCGGGTACTGGGATAGCAAAGAGTTTGTCGACGAAGAGGACGATGGGCCTGTTATGGAAAGGGTAGAATCGGGTAGAGTGCTAAGGGCTCGTATGTTCGAGAAATTAAGCAAAGAAAACCCTCTTGATGGGCCGGGTAGCCCACTTTCAGTTTCGGTTACTGGACCGGATCCTGATTTCGGGTGGGTGTCGGATCTCATTGAGTAATTAGATTATTAATTTTTTCTTATTACTCGCAAATCGCAATCTAACCAATTATAAATTGACACATCGGAAATATTATCTCCCCAAGAGGTAATTTATTGGTCACGATTAGCATTTGATGTAGTGATTTGAGAAAAAATTTCATTCCAATTTTCCAAAAATTTTCTTGAAAATTCTCAACCAAAAAAATTTGAAAATTACTAAAAGCATTTATTTAATTTAATAAACTAGTACTATTTATTACTCCCTATTTATTTATCGAGTTTTAAACCACATAACTAATGAGATTTTTACTATGAAAAGCAACCATTTTTGGTGGCTGATATTGTAAACAAGTTTTTAAAAAAATATTTGATGATATTATTATATATACTAGATCTATTTTGAAAGATTTAGTAAAAAGAAATTAAAAAAAACTTTTATGCTTTAATTCATATTTTCTAGATGGGGACAATCTGGAAGGTCCTAGATTTGGAAAGAAGCAAAAAAGGAGGCAGTGGATAAATAAACTTATTTTGTATAGTTGAAGCAAAGGCTATATATTCTACTGCTACTTTTGGACATCAATCTGAATTGAAGGAAGATCATAACTGCAATATAATCATTTACTAGTATTATATCATATATTATTATTATTATATGATATATATAATATGACAAATTATATAATCAAGCTTTGGTTTGCTTAATTTCTATTTTTAGGTTGTAAATATTATATATAAATGTATTGTAATAATTCTAATGTATAATTATAATGATGGTTATTTTTAGTAAATTTTGCATATTGTATGGAAGTCTGTAGTTTTATTAATATTGCCAAAAACGGGCCTTAAATTCTAATGGCCTATTTTTGATGCATAAGAAGATTATTATTACTTCATTACTATCATTAGTAATTTTAAAGTGTAATTATTAATCTTTCTTATAATTTAATTCATAAAATTAAAATTATTCAATATCAAATACCCAATTTATTTTATATTTGCATTTACTATACTATGTTATTTAGTTGTTTTTCTTGGCTATTCCGATATGAATACCGCTCTATGTTTAAAGAAAATTACCTACACAGACTTTTAAGGATATAAATCATTAAATGTTAATTTAAATGGATTAATCCAAAAGTCGTATAACTAGAAATTAATGGACCGTTCCTTAAATGTTATACTATACTACTAAATGGATTAAAACGTTATACTATACTACTAACTACTCATTTAATAAATTAAACCATTTATAAATAACAATTTATATATTTTATTGAAAATAATGGTTACTAAGTTAGTTAACAATATATTGGTTTCTAACATCAAAATAATAAGACTTTTAGTCATATAATTAAAGTGTTTATTTTATCCTAGTAAAAGCTAATTATAGTAAACAATGACCAATATTATAATTTTAGTTACATATGACCCCTCACGTTATCACTTGTTATTTATAAATAATTTTATTTGACATGTAATTTAGTATACGGTTATTAAAAATTTGGTCATTGGACATAAATTTTGTATCATATAATATAGGAAAATTACCGTAAATAAATTTAATCGTAAAATAATGGGGTATCACAATATACAAGCAAGAGGTCCACATTTATTTTTTTTCACCGGATCTTACCGGTTCAACTTTCTTCCTTTCAGCCGTTAGATTTTCCCAATATCGATAACTCTAAATCTTTCTCACCCTCAGATTTTGACCCTCTATCACATTAGATCTTTTGCATATATATATATATATATATATATATATATATATATATCATCATCATCATCATCATCCTACCCAATATATCCCGCTCATAGAAAAACTATAGACAAGGTCTGCGGAGGGAAGGACGGCGACAACTTATACCCATAAAGGAGAGCGCGGCCAAAGGAGTCCCCCGGCTCGAGAAAGATAAGAAGAATTAGCTACATCAGAAAGATAAATTAAATGCATATAAATAAAATAAATAGGTAGAACCAACTACAAAAAGAAAAAAGAAAACAAAAAACTAATTCAGTATTCTAAACACATGAATATGTCGCCTCCAACTACCCCTATCCCTAGTCAGGCCCTCAGAGAGGTTTAACTCATGTAAGTCAACTTTTATTTGCTCATCCTAAGTTTTCCTGGGTCTTCCTCGATTCCTCTTACCCTCTACTACAATGTTTTCTACCCTCCTCACAGAGGCGGCGAAAGTCTTTCTCTGCACATGTCCAAACCACCTCAATCTATTTTTGCACATTTTTCCAGAAATAAGGGCTACCCCTAGTTTGTCCCTAAACTCTTGATTTCTTCGATCCATCAATGTGTGCCCACACATCCACCTCACCATACGCATTTCTGTAACTTCCATCTTATGTTCAAAAATCTTATTTACAAGCCAACATTTACTCCCATATAGCAGAGCAAGTCTGATTGCCACTCGGTAGAATTTTCCTTTTAACTTGCTTGGGAATTTCCTATCACATAGCACTGCGGTGGCTGCTCGCCATTGAAGCCACCTTGCTTGTATAAGATGATTTACATCTCCGTCGTTCTCCCCATCCCTTTAAATGATCTATCCTAAATACTTGTACTTGGTTATACTTTTAACAACTGCTTCATCAATGGACACATCTGGTTCACCTACCGGTGTTGTCCCACTAAAGTCACAGTGCAAATACTCAGTCTTCGTACGTCTAATGCGCAACCCTTTACCTTCTAAAGCTTCCCTCCACTCATCCAATTTATTACTAACCTCTTCTCTAGTTTCTGCTACCAGCACTATGTCGTTAGCGAATAGCATGCACCACGGTACCGTCTCCCAAATAGATTTAGAAATCTCTTCCATAATGACAATAAAAATGAAAGGGCATAGAGCCAATCCCTGATGTAGTCGATCTTTAACCGGGAAAGGCTCTGTTATCCCCACCGGTGATTGAACGTTAGTTGAAACTTTGCCATAGATATCCTGTATAGCCTCAATGTACACTGAAGAAATACCTCTAGCCTTGAGGTTATCCCAGATGACACGTCGTGGTATACTATCATACGGTTTCTCCAAGTCAATGAACACCATATGCAGATCTTTCTTTCGCTCCCTATATTTCTCCATCAGTCTCCTCAAAACGTGAATTGCCTCAATTTTTTACCTACCTGGCATAAAACCAAATTGGTTCTCTCTAATACCGTTTTCTGTCTAATTCTCCTCTTTATCACTCTTACCCACAGTTTCATTGTGTGGCTTAGAAGTTTGATACCTCTATAGTTCCCGCATACTTGCGCATCGCTTTTGTTTTTAAACAGAGGTATTAGTGTGTTATTCCTCCATTCTTCTGGTATCTTATGTGTCCTCAAAATAATATTAAAAAGGTTTGTCAGCCAACGAATTCCCTCTTCTCCTAAACCCCTCCACATCTCAATCGGGATGTTATCTGGCCCGACTGCCTTTGTTCTCCCCATCTTTTTGAGAGCTTCTCCTACTTCTTTTGTGGTATAATCACTCGTTGACCTATATTCCAGTGGTCTTTCAGCATCGGAAATTTGATTATCCGCCTCCTTTGGCCCCCTAGACTCATTGAGTAGTTGAGAGAAATACTAAAGTCATTTGGTTTTGATGTCCTCTTGTCTCAAGATGACTCGTCCTCCCTCATCCTTGATGTATTTCACTGTCTCTAAGTCTTGCCGCTGCCTGGACCTAGTCCTTACCAACTGAAAAATCTGCTTCTCCCCCTCTTTGGTGTCAAGCTTCCAATACAAGTCCTCATAACCACAGTTTTTTGCCTCCGTAATCGCGTTCTTTGCCGCTCGCTTTGCTTCTTTATTGCTCACTCTCTTTTCTATCCTATCCTCCTCTTCCGTGCATGCGATAAGTTCCTTAAATCTCTTGTTTTTATCCTTTATCTTCTTTTCCACTTCATCGTTCCACCACCACGACTCTTTGAACACTGTTAGTTTACCCGACAACATCTCCAAGGTCTCTTTTGCCACTTTTCTAGTGGTTTTCGCCATGTTCACCCACATTTCATTCGCATCCTCTGACTGACTTGGGAAGCCCAATAAACTTATCTTGTTTGACAGGGTTGTGACCATATCCCCTTTGAGTCTCCCCCACATGATCTTTCCCCTAATGTCGACCTTCTTCTCTAAGATTTTTTTTTCCTCATCCAAAATACCAATATTAAAAGCCTGTGTTGGGTAGGCATCTCTGTACCCAACACCACCTTACAATCCAAGCATGAGGCCCGATCTCCCTTGTGCACTAAGAAATAGTATACTTGGGTTGCATGCCCCCCGCTCTTATATGTGATCAAATGCTTATCTTTCTTTCTAAAGATCAACTTTGCTATAACCAATTCTTTTGCTAGCGCAAACTCCAGCAAATTCTCCCCGCTCGCATTCCTTGCCCCCAAACCAAACCCTCCATATACCAAGTTATAGTTGCTTGCATCTGTGCGTATATGTCCGTTAAAGTCTCCTCTTAAGAAAACTTTCTCATCTTCCGGGATAGTTCTCATGAGATCTCCTAGGTTATCCCAGAACTCGCACTTCACTTGCTCATCGAGCCCAACTTGGGGCCCGTACGCACTGACAATGGATATGATCTCTTCTCCCACTACTCTCCTAACTAGCATAATCCTGTCATTACACCTCCTTACTTCAACAATTGTTTTAGGATATCATTAGACACTAGCATGTCAACCCTGTTACGTCTGCTGTCTAGAACTTTAAACCTTTTGCTTTTTGCGCCTTCCACCTAGTCTCTTGAACACATGCTACATGAATCCTATATTTAGAAAGCTCATTGGCCAACTCCAATGACTTGGCTTTTAGGGTACCTATGTTCCAAGTCCCCACTCTTAGTTCTAGATCCTGCTTACGTTGCCCCACTTGACCCCCTCTCCTTGGACCTGACCTCCGGTGACCATAATTGTTTCCTAACTCTATATTCAGCTACTACGGACTAAGGTAAAAGATTACAATCAGATCACTAACCGAGATCAACACAAAAAAGCAAATAGACACAATAAATAAAAATTGAAACACAAAATATCGATTGAACACAAAGTTAGTAAAACAACAATGAAATGTAACAATCAAATTGAAAAAAAAAATAGAAAGGAATCAAAGGAATTTGAAAACAAAGACAAAATCTAGAAAATTGAAATGCAAGACAATAAAACACTAATGAAAAGAAAGACACAGATAAAAACCCATATTATATTGAAGAATTTACCAATTTACCAAACAAAAAAGGAGGAATATACAAAAGCTTAGCCTTGTTGTGATTTCAAGTTAAGAAATTGCTAACCAGGCCTCCAACCCGAACAAAAACTACTCACATGTAACCCACCTCTACCCAAAACTGTATAACCTAATAAGTAGACACTCTCCCACCTAATCTAAAACTAATTTTTTTGATAACATTAATGATAGTGTAACTAGTCTCCGCAAAAAAATTTTGATTTCTCTGCATCCATATGCCATGGATTATTGCTGCCCAAAAATCACAATGAGCTTTGCTTATTTGTCTTCGTTCTATTAATCTTTGTCATAATCTTGATTTTCTCCTCCTAAGACCTTACATGCCAGTTATTATCTAGGAAGCTGAAGATCCCTTTCCTGACTTGTTTTGCATTCTCACACTCAAAAAGAAGATGATGAAGAGTTTCTTGACCATTATTGCACAGGGAACAATCCAACCCACAATCTCCCATCCATCTGTTGATATGGTCTTTTGTAGATAATCTATTTTGAACGGCAAACCACGTAATAAATTTTGCACTTTGTGTTGCTCCGTTCCTAATCATGATGTTCCCTCGGTGAACTTTGTCTTCTCCTGCGATCAGTAGCTCATATGTGGAACTGATGGAGAACTTCCCTCCTTTGGTCACTGACTCCCAGCCTCCCAGACTAGTCAAGGGGTTCTCTTTGCTTGATGATTTTTTGTAGCTCCACGAAGCATGTACGGATATAGTGCATGATTGAATCTCTTGATTCTTCATATAGTAGTTGTGAACCCACCGTACTTAGAGATTTTCCTTCTTGTTGGCTATATTCCACATGTGTTTCAGCATAGCTGCTTTATTCCACCTATACATGTCCCTCAAATTTAGTCCCCCTATAGAGAGAGGGAGAACCATCTTATCCCACGCCACAACCGCCTTTCGAGATATACCCACTTGACTTTTCTTGATGAAGGACCAACACAAGTCTTCAACCATCTTAATCAGTTTTTTTGAACGCAAAAGATCTGAGCCCAGAAGTTTATAATACCCCCAATGACGGACATAACTAGATGCACCCTCCCTGCATAAGAAAGTAGCTTCGAGGACCAGAACTTAATTCTCCCCAGGATTTTGTCTACCAGCGGCCTGCACTCACGCGCCAAAATTAGAAGAGTGTTCAAAATAAGATGGATAAGAAGCATTATATACCATTGATTTCAATAATTTAAAAAATCTAAGGTCATAAATGAGCCAAAAGTTTTTAATTGTAAAAGTCACTATGTTACACAAAAAAGATAGCATGTCATAAATCTGAAATGTTCCTAATTTATAAAAAATATCTTTTTCTGTATATATAGTGACTATGAAAAATCCTTCTCATCATTCTTATTTTAAAGACTCTTCCTATTTGATACCACATCTACACGCACACACATACACGCACATACGCACACACGCGCGCACATACACAAAAATGTTGTAAATGTGACTTTCATTTTATTAATCAAACATATAAAATAAAGTTATATAAACTTACTAGGTTACAAAACATATGACAAGTTCAAACGTTTGCTTAACATACATCAAATGTGAACTTCATCATCGGGAACACTATATATTGAACATAGTAACAAGAAGATTTTGTTTGTGAACTTGATATTGATTCTAGGCGAGATGCTCTTTCCTAAAACATCATTTCCTCCTTACTACGGTGCTTGGCAATATAAATCGGAAAAATATTCTGAGATACAAAGAATTACACTAAATTTCTAGCATAAGGAATTAGAATCACTTGAGAAAACTTAAGTGGAAGAAGAAAATGGAAATTTACAATCGAGGATTGCAGGTTCTCTATGTAAAGTGCTAGAGAGGATAAGAAATTCAGAATTCACATGTATATTCCATGTACGTCTCATGTAAGAAATAACTTACACATGCCTTCTATATTTATAGAAAAGCATACAACTTTATGAAGTAATATGTCACTTCATGAACCGCAAAATCGATTCACAAATCATTATCGATATTAAATCAATTCATCCCAATTATTCAGTTAATATAACCATATTAATCGTAGGTATTTATTGCATAACTAACAAAATCGAATAAAACGAACATTGCAAAAACCAGCGTGAAAGTCGTGGGCGGTGACACAAGTCGCGAGCCATGACCAGGCCAACTCGCGAGCCGCGACCCGTGCTTATACCAAAACAGAAATTTTTGCAATATTAGGATATTTCCAATTAATTATTAATTTAATTAATTTATTTAATTTAATTAATTTATTATTTTCGATAACCATTATACGTTCTAAATGATAACAATCCTCCTCCATTTAGAGTATATAATCCTTTTCGTCTTTCGCGATCCATAATATCCAACCCACATGCATCAATACCAATGTCCGTCCGAATTGAATTGACACCTAGTACCACGCATCTTTACAATTTATCATATCCCCTAATGTCCATCTGTATTGAATTAAGTAGATAAATCCAACCAATTGAAGGAGTAGTACACATGAAATAATTCATTAAACTCACATCTGTGACACCTTAAAGGCCATGTGTCCATATCTATTCATAAGTTCAATGAAATCATAAGTGTGCCTCTTAATTTCATTGAGGCGGTCAAACCTCAAACTTATATAGGTAGCTTCTTCTAGTAACCATGCTTTCGTGAATAAACACTCAATCTAGGGATCTTCAAAACTCTAGAAATTGGAGACTTCGAGGAACTACTCTACTACCCCGTTTTTCAACATCACGAACAAAAAAATTAAGGATCACTTAAGTGTTGCTTTCCAACATTTGATGAGCGGTCAATCCACATTGAATTCAAGATTCGATGTTTTTTCTAGCGTTGAATTGGGTTTCACTCATGGTGTTGAAGAATGGGTATGTACCAATTTCATAATACCATGAAATTCCTAGACTTAGTAAAAATACTTTGTCTAACTTTGAACTTTGTTCACGTAGTCAAGAATTGTGATCCCTTCTTTGATAAGCCATAATTTTCAGCTTTGCCTCAATTAGATGTCATTGCATTATCGAAGCTACACTCGACTAACAATACTTTATACAAGCCACTTGTCAATCACACAAGATTGTTTTGTGCACAACTTTGGCTTTAAACATTACAAACATGAGTTTTTTTTTAAAACTATACAGTTTTCATATTTGTCTAAATCATGACAAATAACATTAATATCATATTGGAATAAGTTAAAACTTTGTTTGTTCTTGGGTGATCAAAACTTGGTACCTCCCTCACAAACACATACTTTGATCAACATAGAGGATGACCAATTCACTAAAGATCAAACTCACACTTGAGTACCTCTTCAAACTTGAAGAACTTCCACTATAAATTAACTAAATCCATTGTCTAAACATAAACATTTTGGACTATTCAAATAATTTCCCTATAAAGGAACTTTAAGTTGTACGTAAAAGTGTAAAACTTTACTTGACAACTATAAAACAATTTGAATCTTGTATAAGTCAAAATTACATCCAATTTATGTAACACCCAAGAAACTAGTACCACATAAATAAGGTTAATAACCTTGGAAATTAAGGCATTAACGTTCTAATTTTTAATTAGAACAAGAAGCTTAGAAACGATTAAGTTTATAAGGAAATTTTCCCCGAGTAAATTTAATTCGATTCCTAAAACGAGCTTACTTAACCCCACTCATGTCCAAAATTATGCAATGTAGGCATAATTACACTTTTTCAAGTTAGCTAAGGTAAGCAAGCACCTCAATGTACAACAATGTACACAATTAAGACCCTTTAATTTCTAATTCTTCATGTCTAGTATTTTAAGCCTTCAAAATGACCTTCTTATGTTTTAATTAGCCTTCAATACTAGCAAGTGTGTCAATATGTGACACCAATCCACCTAAGCTACCATGTGGCATGAACATAAGGGAGAACTTCAAGCCTAAGCAAATTCACCTCCTTGCCTCTTCAATTGAGCTGGCTGCACTTATCCATCTTATCCCCTTAAATTAGTTTCTCATCCTTCTTAATTAAGGAAGCTAAAGACTGTCCACTATTCTAAAAACTTTCCTCCACATACTCAAGCAATAAATCTCTTCAAATCTTGCACAAAAGATCACCAAAAACACAACCAAAGAAGCAACAACAACAGGCCTAGTAGGACATGTGTTTGACGAGTGGTTTCTTCAACCTTTTAGTGATTTTAACCCACGAATTAAGGTAACTAGCACCCATTCTAAGTTAGTATTTTTCATATATAGTATGTACAAATGATTTAATCCAAGTTTCATGCCTTAAAAATGGGTGAAATTGAGCAAAGACCAAACCGGGTACATGCTGTGACCTACTAAGCATGTTGAGACTATTTAGGATACTGAAGAAATTATTTTAGCTTCGTTCTTTTTAAATATTACTCCTAATGAAATTTTTGATATTACATGTTCAATTCGTGATTTGGGTATTTTTATGAGCATTTATAATTATTTTTATATTAACATCCTGTTTTCAGTGTTTTCTGTTAAGGTAACATGTTTTTGCCCTAAATTAATCAAACTTAAAGGACTTGTTACACTGCTCTAAATAATCTCAAATTTAGACATAAAACTCCTACTTATATTAATATAATTGAGTCCAAATTTAATAATCTGGGTAATTTTATAAGTGGTCTTTTAAATTGGATTTGTAGAAATATGCAAGCTGAAAAGTCAGTTTTACCTACTGTTAATAAATTAGACTTAGAGACTAATATGCTAACCCAAATTACGTAATTCTTAATGTTTTGAAAAGATTAAATATAGGCCTAAAACATATCCAAAAAACAGTTTAAAATAAGTTCATTTAGGATTCCTAATGAGCCTAAGAACATGACGTAGTTACACTTCGCGGAGTAGCAAGTGCTCAGTTTTTAGAGTATTAGTTGAAAAACAAGATTCATAATGTTTTAGCATATTTGACTTAGTTGGGGGCAGAATTAGCTCAAACTGTCTAAATAAAACTTGTAGGTCTTTTAAAGTACTTGAATTTAGGCTCAATAATCACTTAAATTGGAGTTGTATACGCTGAGTTATAGCCTTCATAATACACTGGACAAAGCAATTCTATTTTTAGGACAAGTTGTTATGTTTAGTGTTTTTCCCCAGTTATGGACTTAGAATCGGTAAATGCTTCCTTAATGAAAGGTAAAGTTTATAAAAACTTAACCAATTTAGACTCAAAAATTTCTTACTTTGAAGCTCTAAACAAAAAGTTATGACCTTTAAAAGTTTGGTAAAAATCTGAAGGAATCCACTAAAGAAGGGATTAAACTAAACCACCCTTTTAATGAAAAATGGTTGTTAACCTTATTTTTTGAGGATAATTATGCTTCATGTTTATTTTGATATAATATGTTATGGATATCTTATGATGCATGAGTTTTATTTCACCTGGATGGCATGAAGCATGAATTGGTTGCCCAATACTTCATGATGTCATTAATATATGTGATATATGTATAGAGAGGAAAACCCTTAGACTGCGGTTGATGGGTGAGACAAATGCCACCACCATTCGGTATGGAATGGTGATATTATAGGGTCCCACACACTCGGTATGGAGTGTGTTAGTGTACTCGGTATGGAGTACCATATCCTCAGGTGGTTGTTGTCGTCCGATTATTGAATTCGATATGGAATGTTAATAGCGGGAGTTTGGCCATTCTTAGACACAGTTAGTGCGCTAACTGAGGGATTGTAATCCCGGAAAAGCTTGAGAAGTATTACTGCGTGTAGTACTGGCGTTTGTTCCTCTGCTATAATTAATGTGTGATTTTACAGCTTATACTGTTATGCTTGCATATGATTACATTGGATACTGTTATCCGGCGCATGTTTACAGTAGAATATTTTATTATAAGGATTAAAATGAATTTATGTGTTGAATTATTGATGTAGTATTCTATGAACACAGTTATACTTCTACTTTATATGTTAGATATTACCTTAGAAGGACTGCTAGTTACTCCTCACTGACTATGAATCGTTGTTAATATTTTTAGGTGAAGATTATGAATGATATACTTATATATTTGTCAATCGGGCGTTGGGGCAACATTTTGTGAGCTTAGAGCCTTGCCTCTGAAGTTTTAATTTAGTGTCGCATGTGTTTTTAACTAGTAGAAAAAGTTTTTAAACAGTCCTCATTTTACTTATCTATCTGAGGTTGTTCTGCCTCACGTTTCCTTTTTGGAGTTAAAACTTTTAGTACATAATTTCTTAGGTCCATTGTTTAGCCATATGTTTATAATGTTGATTAGTTTATAATATTCTATTCCCTTTTCCAGCCTTTACTTCTGTGTCAACGTAATGCACCGTTCCATAGTGTGCATCCGCATCAGTAATTACAGGTTATTATGGGACGGGGTGTTACAATTTATATAACCATTTCAAATATTTAGGAAATAATTTCAATGGAAGGACATGAGGGTAATTTTGAAATTTACCTTAAGCATAATAAGATATTTATTTCTTAGTCCTTATAAACTTTTATGTTAAAATGCATTTCACATTTACCTCCCCCATTCCCTTCATAGAAGGAATATGACATGTTACTTTGTCAACTTTACTTAGACAATTCCAAAATAAATATATTATAATATATAAAACTATACATGATACAACATATCGAAATACAAACAATTATTTAACTATTTTTTTTTCTTTAAACTTATTGAAATAAATTCAATAATCAATCATCATATTAAGTATAATACCACTTAATAAATCTTGAACTTTATTATATGTTCATCAATCTTCATATATAATATGAAAATCTATCTATAACATATTGTTATACTTACTTGGAAATTAAGTTACTAAAATTCAAACATTATTTCCATGATGAACACATCATTAATTACTTCCTTTTAGAAAGCTTAAACTTATATTATACTTAAGTATCAAAATAAATAATCATGGGTAAACCTTCATATTAGTAATATGAATACAATATTAAAAACCTTTACTTTGAAAGCTTTTAACTAATCCAAACTTTGTTAAAAAAAATTTTCTTGATAAAACAAACTTATACTTTTCTCTTTTAGAAATAGAAGCTTTATAAAAAGATTAGTAAATCAATTAAAAAGATCAGAGTGTCATAATCATTTGTACAAACTTATAGGTATTTAAACCTATCTATCATTGAAAATAAATTTCCAAATAAATATTGCATCATTTGGTATTATAATTAAATATCATTGATATAAAATATCTCTTGTTCAATAATTAGAACTCATAGTAGATGTTATAAATAACAAATTTATATAGATGCATCCTTATCTTGAACCTTAAGATAATTCAAAATAAATTTTCTTTGTACAAAAATAATTAGGACCTTTCTATAAAAACAAACACTTTAAACAAAGTAAAACCTAAAATATCAACTTTAATTTAAATAGTTAAATTCTTCCCTAATTGTCACATCAAATCTATTTAGCGTTTATCCGATAATAGAAAAAACCATAACATACACATTAACCGAAATAAAACTTATTTAGTACTTTCCTCCAAAATAAATATTAGTATAAAACTTTACATATACTCATGCAAATAATACACATCTTGAAAATCAAAATAATAACATATTATGGAATTTTAATTACCATAATAAAAGTTAAAGTGTTGACGTATACTCTAGATCAAGAGTAACAAAAGAATTTCAATTAATACATTAATCAATGTAACAAGGAAAGAATTCATATCTTGCTATGCATAGCAAATCAACATGTATTCCATATAAGATGAACCCATTATATACATCAAAATAGAACTAGACAAACTTGTCATTATCATTTATTTGATATATAAATTACTTATATAATCATTAAACTCATTTTACTTATTTAACATTAAGGAACTTAACCTCCATAATAAACAACTTTAATAAATAAAATTTCGAGTTTAAAATAATGTTGACAACTTTCAACCTTTATTTAACAACATTATTAGATTTTCAAATTCTTGTTAACGTCACATTTACATTAATTAAAACTTACTTTTAATGAATCCTTGATGATAAACCTTTAAATTTATTCATGTCATAAACTTTGTACCCTTTTCAATATTAATACATTACTATAACCTTGGGTAAAATAAACATATGAGAAAATAATATTACCCATATAAAATTTATATGTTTAAATTTAAACAACATTGGTAACAAACCAACAAAGAATATATCATAAAAACTAACTTGAATCATGCATAATATCATATAAATAGTTCTACACATGAAACAAAAAAAATGCAACTTAAACTTTTGTTAAGAACAACATTGCAATAATATACTTTATACTTTAATTAACTTTATTGTTAACTAAACATGGATCATGCAACCACAAAATTATTATTGAAATTGGTCAAAAGACAACCAATCATGACTAACAATAATGCTTAACTTGCATAACAAACTTCATCATCTTGTCATACCAAACATGCTAAGACCAAAATATTTAACATATTACCATTAATGAACTATTAATGCAATTATAAATAACACTTATTATCTTTCTATAATAAAACAAAGCATGATACAAAATAATACAAGATAAACATATTAAAAAAATAATAGATTTTTTATAATCCTATCATGCATCAAAGAATACTTGGTAAGACAAAATAAAGCATAATCTATCCATCTTTGATGATACAATTAATCATCATAAAATCATAGTAAGTTATTTATACTTCCAACCATCAAATTTCTTTGATAAATAAAATGGAGCATCATCATTTACACCAAATGATACACATAACCAAAGAACCATAATCCCTTACTTTACCAATTTCCATGGATATAAAAACTTACTTAAACATGTAACATATTATACTTCACTATTATCATAAAATTAATAAACATATGAAATTCACAAAGAGAACTTGATAAATTTTACTTAATATAAATAGTAGTAAAGATCTTACTTGACTTGAAGATTTTATCAACACTTATATACTTGAGAAATATCATCTCTACCATGTAACTTTTATCGAACCAACGTGTCCTTTTATCGAACCAACATATTCTTTTATCGAACCAATGCACCATTTCAAAATTCTCTACGCTTATCTCATAACCAGATCATGGTGTAATTTTCATATAACAAACTTTAAAATTTTTCCAACAAATTTGCCAATTTTGACAAAGTTTATGGTTAAAACTTTGAGACTTGCCATACTTATTTTAGAAATATGATGTTTTAAATTGTTGTAAATGTGACTTTAATTTTATTAATAAAGCATATAAAATAAAGTTACATAAACTTAGTAGATTACAAAACATATGACAAGTTCAAACCTTTGCTTAACATACACCAAATGTGAACTCCATCATGGGAACACCATATATCTAACATAGTAACAAGAAGATTTTGTATGTGAACTTGATACTAATTCTAAGCAAGATGCTCTTTCCTAAAACGTCATTTCCTCCCTACTACGGTGCTTGGGAATATAAATCGGAAATATGTTCTGAGATACAAAGAATTACACTAAATTCCTTGCACAAGGAAATTAGAACGATATGAGTCAACTTAAGTGGAAGAAGAAAATGAAAATTTACAATCGAGGATTGCAGGTTCTCTATGTAAAGTGTTAGAGAGGATAAGAAATTCAGAAATCACATATATATTCCATGCACGTCTCATGTAAGAAATAACTTACACATGCCTTCTATATTTATAGAAAAGCATACAACCATTCATGAAGTAATGCGTCACTTCATGAACCGCAACATCGGTTCACGAATCAATAATCAGTTCATCCTAATTTTTCAGTTAATATACCATATTAACCTTAGGTAGTTATTTCATAACTAACAAAACCGAAACATTGCAAATACCAGCGCAAAAGTCGTGAGCCGTGACCAGGCCAACTCGCGAGCCGCGACCTGTGCAATTTTTTAAAAGTTTTGGTTACCACGTGAAAACCCAAAACCTCAGGGTTACCATGTGAAATTTTTCTTTTTTATTAGATCAGGGTGCTTGTTTGAGCACTTGAAATGCACGTTCGAGCAAAATTGTAATTTGGAATCTAGTAGCTAATGTACTCTCGTGCTTGTTCGATAATCCGGTGAGTGTCATCATCATCTCAATATCCCGCTCAACAACATAATTTGATTAGAAAAAGTAACGAATAATTGGTACCTACATCCCTTTTAGAGAAAGTTAAAAAATGCGATCAATTTTATCTCAATAATTAGAATCTTGTACGCGGGTGAGTGTGTTAATTGGAGAAAATTATCTTGTACCTTTTTCCAAGGCAATGATATTCTTCATGGCGCACTAATCCATAAACTACAAATAAGTATTTCCAATCAACAAAGCTACAAAAGTATTTCATAAAATCTTAAGGTTGTTTGGTTAATTGTACTTAGTGATGATAAAAATAATTTATGGTATAAAATTTTAAAATACATATCGAATCATTACCATGACAATAAAAATTTGATTATAAAAAAGTTTTTTTATTCACAATTTTTCATTACAATCTAATACCACATGTTTAAATGGTAATGCATTGTAAAGAATTTTGTGAAGAAATTGAGCTTGTTGAATGAGTATAAGTATGATCATTAAATTTATCATGAGATATTTTAACCAAAATTACACTAACATTCTATTATTATTCCCACTATTTAGGACAGATTACCAAATGGCCGTAATATCGACATCCACCATTATAGGAAATACTTAGAGGCGACATAAAAAGGATAAATTTTTTAATGGTCTTGTTTAATTTAAAAAATTATAATATTTCTCTAACAACTTTAAATTTTTAAACACTTAACATATATTTCATGATTTAATATTAAGGCGCCTAATATTTTAAGGCGTAGCATGATCGAACATGTTGAGAATGCTCATAATCTTCTTTTATAATAATAGTCCAAGCACATAATTAAGTTAAAATGTTAAATATCACAACAATAAAGTTACAAACTCTCTTCTTTTAATAACCCAATCCTGATTAACCTAACCCATTTATATGCTCTATAGTTACCTCTAACAATTAGTGGTGATCACCTTTTAAATGGTAGATTAAACAAGCACAAATTCAGCAAGATGTTACAATATTTCCGGGCAAATGGAGGTTATTGTCAAACAAAGGGCCAAAAATCTAAGCCATTAATGTACACATCATGTGATTTATTATAGAAAGCCAAATGTTGAAGTCTCTTGCGTAAGAGTATTCTACTAGTTTTAATTTTATTCAAACCTCATAATGATAATAATAAAAATTAGGAGTAATAGGGAAAAAAATAAATTAATTTGTGGTCAATCTGCTGAAAATAAATTTAACAAATATTTATTTTTAAATAAATCTAAATATTCGGTATAATTGCTAAAAATTCATTAAACTATTATTTATTCCTTATATTTTACTTGCAAATAATCTTTGAATATGGTAATAAAAATCAGATCATTTTATTTTTAGCAAATATATCTAATATGTGAATTTATTTAAAATTTAAAAATAAATAAGATGCAGATGAAACAATGATTTATTATTGACATTTGAATCTCAAATAATGTAATTGCAGGTTCTTTTGATCATAGACATAGTATTATAATAGGACTACAGGAGTACGATATGCAACAAATCAATATGGATGTGTGTATCATCATGAAAAGGATGGAATTGACTAACAATGCAAAATTACATGAGTGTTCTAATTCATTGATGTATACATACTCATATTTTATGGAAAAAAGTCCAATTACTTGCCTTTGTAGCGCATATAATTAATGGGTCTATTTTGGAAAACAAACCATCTAATTAAAGTAGACATTGTGATTGATTTTTATTTTTTACAATAATGCTAAAAACCTCAAACTTAGGGTGGAATTACAGTCTTAGGACCCACATCTAAGGATAAGAAAATCTAAATTATCTATTGATGTTGCAAATTTACCTTAATGTTGGTTCCACAACGAGGAATAATATAGTGCAAGCCAATAAAAAATTAATATGGATTTTTAAATGATTATAACCAGAAAACGTAAAAGGTAAAATGATAATCAATGATAAACAATGAAAGCAATAAAGAACGTTGTAATTTACGAGGTTTATCTATTTAGAATAATGTTATCTTGTCACTTTTTTATTGATTGATAAGTAAAAACTCATAAGTCGAAAAGAGATGTCTATCGTGGATTTGATGAGACTTTTAGACTTGTTGCAAACTTTTAAAGCTTCTGACTTTACTTTTTGAGCTTTTAAAACTAGGTTAATTAATATGGAGTAATTTCTTTATATTGATTAGAATCTTAAAGAAATGATCATATAAAAAACTTTTCCTCTAAAATATGCTCATAAAAGTGTCAAATATCAGAGCCACTAGAATACAGAACAATACCCAAAAGTCATGCTGCTAGTTGGAACACATAGAATGCTCGTTCAAGCACTCATGTACTCCTTCAAGCGCTTCTCTACTCATTTGAGCACTGACCTCCTAGAGCTTATGCCTACTTTTGTGCTTGTTTGTTATTTTGAATATCTAACTGCTTGTTCAACTTCTATTCTCTACTAACTTTACTAACAATCAATATAAGTTCTCCTACTAAGTTTTCCTACACTCTCTATGATACATGTGAAAGTCATGTCCGAGGATTTGATGTTTTTGGATTCAAGGTGTTGCACTAGTCAATGAGCATTCTTTGTAGATAAAGAAAAGTTTGCTTCTACAGTCTCTTTATCTATCATTATGCTTATGAGTGAATGGTTAAGCTACGGATCACAAACCCTTGTGATACATACATTCCTCCAATCATGTTGCCTTTCATTAAGCTTGCGAGTTCTGGCACATACATGCCTAGGGATGGCAACAGGTCGGATTTGGATCGGGTTCAAGTAGGTCCGGAACTAAATCAATTTTAAAAAGCTGGAACTAAATCTCAATTCGGATCAAATCCAGATCTGCATGTTTAATTTTTCAAGACCCCAATACAGATACGCAGGTTCAATTTGTCAAGACATAGATCTGAATCTACGGATCCTAGATCAGGTAAATGTCCTAAACGGATTTAAGCTTATTTTCGCTCATTTGAATGAATTTTGCTTTATTATGCAATAGTATTAAAGCTTTATACTTTTTTAATTGATAATAATACATAAAACTATTAATTAAAATCTAAAATTCATGCTATTTATTAATGTTTTCATGTTATTTTCTTCTTTCAACTACATTTTACACTTGGGTTGAAAATCATATCTTCAGTTATTGTGTAGGTTAAATCAACAATTATTTGTCAAATATATGATTTTATCATCATCATTAACCAGTATTCTGCTTGAAAATAGGACAATCTAAACTTATATCCCTTCAAAGAGAGGACAAATATGGTTAATTTTATCCTCAACTAGTGAAAACTCTACATAAAGAAAAATATGAGTATCATCGTTGCCTCAACAATAAAAACTGCTTAAATTAAAAATAATATTAGCAAAAATTAGAATTGAAATAATAGCATTAATACATGATTTTATGGAGGCATTGTAACAATCACCAAAGAGATGGAAAAGGCATGAAAAAAACGAGCTCAAATGCGGAAAATTTGAAATAAAAAAAAATCATAGAACAAGATTGAAATAAACTTATTTTTAAAAGTAAGCGCCTGATTCTCAAACTTGAGGTATGGGCCTGCTCGCACTTACTAACTGCGAACAAAGGGTTTTATTCAAAAAAAGACAAAGGAGCTGTTCGCATTTACTAACTGTGAACAGAGCTGTTGGCTTTTTTTTGACCAAATCAGTTGTTCACAGTTACTAACTGCGAACAGCTTGGATAATTTTTTTGACCAGTTTGCTTTTGTTCGCAGTTAGTAACTGCGAACAACACCGAACCTGAAATCTAAAGCTGGAGGCACTTACGTTTTAAAATAAATTAATTTTAATCTTATTCTATGATTTTTTTTAATAATATGACTTATCCATTTCAAATTTTTCTCAAATGCGCAAGTTGGCCCAATACACTTTGGGCATTTATATACTATACTACTTTTATGTTTTATTTTTTTCATGTTCTAGTGTTGTTCCTAGGCTATAATGGGTGAAACCATATTAGAAACTAGTAAGTATAGTTATTAATTTGAGTTAAACCATCGTTAAAATTGGTGATCATGATGCGCATGTGTCTTAGTTAGTTCATACATTATATCATACATACTAAAAAAAAATTGTTAGAAATTGACAATATATATATATATATATATATATATATATATATATATATATATATATATATATATATATATATATATATATATATATATATATATATATATATATATATATATATATATATATATATATTGTTGAGTCAAGCTGTAACACCCTCAAAATAGGTCGAACTTTTGAAAACACCTTTAATGAAAAACATGAACCAAAACCTACTCATGAGAGTGTTACCGCTACATCTATTTCTAATAAAATAAATGTAAGGCTTAACGACTAAGAAATAACTTAATAATTTTAAATCCAACAAAGGGTCTTACAACATAAGAAAAGACTGAAACGTAATCTGTGTCGATATAAAATTTAAACAACTTAAAAAAATTTAAACTGAAATACGACTATAATAAAAGCTATATTTCTAAGTGATCCTCACTCCACAATTCCCACGTAATCAATAACTTGCAACATAAGAATGCAAGAAAAACAAGGGAAAAACTCCCAAAATCAGGAAATTGAGTAATTCCAACTCCATCCCGTAAAACGATTAAATTCGAAAATGATTTTAAGAAAATAAAATATAATTAAATTGAAATTAATTTTAGAAATAAAATGTAGCTGAGTTTAAAAGAAAACAATTTGAGAAAACAATATATGTAATATCACATAAACTAATTTATTAACTTGATATTTAATAATGACAAACACGTAATCAATTTTTAATTTGAGGGAACGAGAACGCTAGTAGGCCGAGGCTTTACCCCTATACCTACTTCATCAAGAGGTTGTCACCCCAAATAATTCAAGGCCAGCAGAGTAGTCTCAGGCAACCCTAGTGTGCACACCCCTTCTACTTCGATCACAACAAATAGAAGGAAGACCAAACATCGTATCAAGTATCAGAAATAATAATACCTGTCGGCAGCTATACTAACCAAACAGGGCAACCTGTTCATCACCCTTATACTTGGATCACAACAAATATAAGAGCTTCATTTCCCTCGTGTTACGCTTTACGTGATTTAATATATTTTAATAATTAGTCGCGTGCACACAAACATATAATCAAACATACATCATACATTTTATTTGATGATCATAAATTTTTCCCAATAAATATATATCTCAGGAATATCCAACTGAAATCTCATTTTCCAAATCACCATTCTAACATCAATTGGTGGCAATAGGAATTAATATCACAAATATTTCTTTTCCAATTTAAATCGTATCTAATTTCGTTATCAAAATAATAATATAAATTTTATCGAAATAAAAATTATAAATTCAAATTTGACAAAAATAATAATAAATATAATTTGAGAATATATAAGACATAACATCATATAAAATAATGTCATATCAAATCATGCACCCATTTAAACACATTAATTATCACTTAGCACATAATACTAACGGGATAGTCCTAATTAGATGGACATTGAGAATTACCTTGTCACGCGATTCTAGACAATGTACGCTCCTAATAATCTCTGTCTCTGAATCCGCTGTCTACACGAGAAAATAATACTCCCTCCTATTCAGAAGAAGTGTCTCATTTGACTTTTCACGGATTTTAAGAAAAGTCAAAATGGGACCCTAAGGGAGGAGAAAGAGTAGTATTATGGGTTTTTAATTGTAAAGATTAAGGAATTAATGATTCCCACCAATTTGAGAATATATAAGACATAACATCATATAAAATAATGTCATATCAAATCATGCACCCATTTAAACACATTAATTATCACTTAGCACATAATACTAACGGGATAGTCCTAATTAGATGGACATTGAGAATTACATTGTCACGCGATTCTAGACAACGTACGCTCCTAATAATCTCTGTCTCTGAATCCGCTGTCTACACGAGAAAATAATACTCCCTCCTATTCAGAAGAAGTGTCCCATTTGACTTTTCACGGATTTTAAGAAAAGTCAAAATGGGACCCTAAGGGAGGAGAAAGAGTAGTATTATGGGTTTTTAATTGTAAAGATTAAGGAATTAATAATTCCCACCAATTTAGCCCAATTTAAAAGCTGATTTTTTTTGGCACCAAAAGTTTGAAAATTTTTTGCGCCAAAATTACATCGATAATTTAATTAAGTCCTAAATTACATAATTAAGTCCTACGTTTACAATAATTTTTGGAAATTACATAAGTTTCTCAAGAGTACTAAAAATTAAATACATCAATTATGGTATCTTCGAGAGCCTTCTCAATTCTTCAACAGCTTCGGTGTAGTTGCAGTCATTACTGATCACGTGAGTGCGAATTTTTTTGCGATCATTGACTTCAGATTTTCCAAATTACCCAAAAAATGCATTAATAATTTCTTAAATAGCCTCCAATTTATAAACAACCAATTTTTCAAATTGGAAAAAATCATCACAGTACCCAAATTAATTTGAAACCCCAAATTAAAATGTCCAAAAAGAAGGAATTCATTACATAATCAGAAACTGCCGCCAAGAGTTCAAGAAAATTTTCAAAGCACACAGCATAAATTGAGAAAACAGAAAGTATGGCCAAAAATGAAATGTGCAACAAGAACAAAAAATCAATCATTACATTACAGAACAGAAAGCATAAATAGACAATGACAATGGTCATTTATTACACATTCATCTAAAACAATGGCTCCTACAAAAAACTTAAGTACACAACAAAGAGAACGCATAATGCAGAAGCTGCTGTCTGCATTAAATAAGAAGGGCAAACCAGCGCAAGGCACAATCAACGCACTTGCGATTGAGTTTGAGGTTTGTAGGAAAACAATTACACGATTGTGGAATGATGTCAAGAAGCAGATGACAAACAACACCACAGTCATTAACCTCAACAGCAAGAGAGGGGGGAAAGAAGCAGCAAACAAAATAAAATTCGATGAAGAAAAATTTAAGGCCATCAAATATGAACTCAAGGGTACTTAGCATTCAGTAGCAAAGCAGATGGAAGTGTCACAATCAACGGTGTGTAGGTGGAAGAGGAACAAAGTAATAAGAAGGCAAACAAACGCAATCAAACCGACTTTGAATGAAAACAACAAGTTACACAGGTTAAGCTTTGCATTATCTAAATGTGAATATGATGAACAAAATGATGCATTCAAGTTTAAGCCATATACTAACGTTGTTCACATAGATGAAAAACACTTCTATCTAACCCGAGAGACACAGAGTTATTATCTAGTTCCGGGTGAAGTAGAACCACATAGAGAATGTCAATCAAAAAGGTTCATACCAAAAATCATGTTTATGTGTGCTGTAACAAAGCCTATATTTACAACTAAAGGTGATGTTTTTTTTGATGGTAAGATAGGCATTTGGCCATTTATTACACAGGAGCCAGCAAAAAGAAGCTCAAAGAACAGGAAAAGGGGGGAGATGGAAACTAAGCCAATACAATCAATCACAAAAGAGCACATTAGAGAAATGCTTATCACTAATGTGCTGCCAACCATTAGAGCAAAATGGCCTGCAGAATTGTCCAAGCATATTTACATTCAACAAGACAATGCCAAACCTCATATAGCACACAATGACAGAGGGTTTTTAGAAGAGGCAATGAAAGATGGATTTAATATACAATTAGTGCAACAACCTCCAAATTCCCCTGACATGAACGTGCTAGATTTAGGTTTTTTTAGATCAATTCAAGCTTTGCAATATCAAAAATATGCTTACAATGTTAAAGAGTTACTTAAGGCTGTGAATAATGCATTTCAAAATCTGAGTCCACAATGTTTAAGGTTTGTATTCATCACTTTACTAGCTTGTATGATAGAGGTCATGAAAAAACAGGGGGGGGTTTGACTATCACATTCCTCACATGAACAAAACAAAGGCAGCAAGGGAAGGGACTTTACCAGATTACCTGACTATTGACAAACAATTGGTTGTTGATTCACTTCAATATTTATTCACAAAGCTAAGTACAGAAAAAATGAATCAGCTTGTGGAACTCATTGGGTATGCAGGGGGATATGATGAAGGGGATTTGAATGTAGAAATCTCAGAAGTAACCAATAATCAAACTCAACAAATTTCAGCAGTTGCAACAGAAAGCATCGTATGAGCAAAAGAACAGCAACCAACAACATTTTTTGAGACACAGAGGAAAGCAACAACAGCACAGAAGATCAGCCAACACAACCATAACCAGCACAGCTACATGTTTGAAATGTAAATTCCTTTTGAATTTGGACATATTTTTGGGATCTTTAACATGTGATGTTTCAGATGCAAACAACAAACATTTTATGTTGTTTTCAATGAAACATTTTTATTCAAATATACATTAATGAAAAAATTGGTTGTTTTAGAACTCTCAGGTAAATTTTTTTTTTTTTTAAATCATTGAGTACAAAATCGAACATCTTTGTGCATTAAACGTTGGAAAACAATCCAAACCCCTTTTGTTCGATTTTTTGGTGGCTAAAACTGCTATCACTTTCAGATCACAGAGGAATGAAATTAAATGCATAAAAAAACGTTTAACTTAATCATCATCAGTCAAAATGAACATGCACCAACACAAACAGAAACTCACTTGAGAAAGGACCAAGCTTATCATGCCAATCTTCTTCTTCACAATCAGTATTCGAAAAAACAGCATCAATGGAAGAATATTCACGATCAGGATACATATCAGGCTCAGGTGTGTAAATGGGTTCACCTTCAGAGTCAAGTTCTCTTCCCCACTTAGGATCAGTCTCAACAGAAGTTGAGTCATCATTGTAATCATAAGACTCTTCCTCAAACGATTTCAGTCCAGATCTAGGGTTTCCATCATTGAACCCCTTAAAGTCTATCTTAGAAGGCGATTTGTAAGGAGATTTGGGGATTCTCAGAAGTAAAGAAGTACGCGAGTTAGGGTTTTTCATGGGTGAGTCGATTGTCGAGTTAGGATTCTTCAGGGGGGATTTAAAAGGCGAAGTGGAGTTTGCCATGACAACAACACGAAAGAAATTAAGGAATAAGGTGAAGCTTCAACCCAGATCTAGGGTTATCAGACAACTACACAGAAGAAATAAAGGAAGATGGTGAAGCTTCAACCCAGATTTAGGGTTTTCAGAGAAGAACAAGAAAGAAGATAAGGAAGAAGGTGAAGCTTTCAACCCAGGATTAAGAGAAAACGACAAGATGAATGGGGAATGGGTAGGGTTTTAGGTTTATAAAGGGAGGGAGTGTGTAAATGGGTGGGTATTAATTAGGATTTAAGTATGTTGATTAATTATAAGGGAGGGAAAATTAGTAAGGGTAATAGAGGGTATAATTGAAAATAGGATAAAGTACTAAGGGTATAATAGTCAAAAATCCATGCCAAAAATAGAAATGGGACATTTAAGGTGACTTGACCATAAAAGGAAATGGGACACCTGAGCTGAATAGGAGGGAGTATATCTCAATTTAATACCCCGATCAACCCACCGAAATAAATAAATTAAAAGACTCTTTTTCATTTTGTATACTTTATTTAAAAAGAATAATTTTAAATATGTAATTTAAAATTGTAAGAGTAGTATAGAAGAGAAAGGATTTAAATAACATAGTTAACTCATTTTATTATAAGATTTAAAATTATAAGGGTTAAAAAAAAAAAAAATAATAATAATAATAATAATAATAATAATAATCATAATCATAATTATTATATAAAAAAAAGAGTGGGTGAGTTCCAGGAACCCACGAAAAAGAAAGAAGAAAGGGAAGGAGGAGAGAGAAGGAGAAACGGAGAAGGAAGAAGGAGAAGGTGCCGGCCGGCGGTAGCTCCGGTGACCGCCATCTCACGCCGGTGGTATCCCGGTGACTGCCGTATCGCCGGAAAACTAAGGTCAGGAATATTTTTTTTTTTTCAAATGCAAAATGTGTAATTTGGATTGAAATTGGTAGAACAATATTATAAAGAGATGAGATTTCATACCTTTAATATTAAAATCTTGCGTTTTCTTGACTGAATTTTAAGCAAATGGGAGATGAAGGAAGTAGTTTGTAGGAGAAGGGAGTGTGAGTAATAATGTGAATGAAATTAAGGGTAATTGGTTTAATTTATAATAGGTAAGTGAGGTTATTAGTTATAAGGTTTAGAGAGAGAAGTGGGAAGTTATTTGTTAATGGGGAGTTTTTTTTTTTTCTGAAATTTATTTATTTACTTATTTATTATTATTATTATTATTTTTTTTAAAAAAAAGGAATTTACAGATGCCCCAAATCTCAACATGATGGAGGTGAGTTTGATCACCTCGTAGCGTACTCCTTGGTTTGCACGTTTGAGAACGAGGTTGTAAGTGTAAGGAAGTATGAGGGCTCATGTTTTGGATCACTTGATGAAATGATCAAAGTGGGAGATTTTGTGTGTCTTGATGAAGGCAAGGGAGTGCTCATGGAAGGTTTCGAGGCCTGCTTGAGTGGTCGAGCTTGATGGGCTCGGTCGAGCCAAGCAGGGGCAACAAGACAGAAACTACTGGACTCTCGCTCGGGTGGTCGAGCGGATCTTGCTCGGGTCAAGCAACGATCAGCTCCTCACAGTACGCGATTATGTTTTATGTCCGATTCTTTGTGGGCTTTTGTGGGTTTGTCCTAAGGCTCCCAAATATGTCATGGTACTATATAAGGGGTCTTAGGAGTGTATTATGGAGAGTGTGAGAGCCTAATACTAAGAGATTACTAGGGTTTAGCCAAGAGAGTTTTTCTCCACTTGTATTAGGGCATTTCAGGGAGATTGACATCAAGATTCAATCTTTTGCTTTGAGAGTGTGTTCTTGAAACTTGTAAGGTGAGTAATTAATGTATTCTTGTTTATATTAATGATAAGATACTTTATTTAAATAGGAGGTATCTAATCATATATTGTGTATTGTTGTCATTGTTGTTGCTTGCTCCATTTATGTGGTTTACTTTACATTAGTTTTGTTTGCACATTCCTACTCATATATAAGTCTTTAAATTCGAAGTTTCAACAAAAGATAGTTATTTTTTAACATAATAAACAAAACAACCCATTTAAGTTTTATAGATAATAAAACCTTAATTTAATAATAACTTCAATTTCTTTTGGAATCTTTCAAGAATGAATTTTAACTTTAAAAATCATAAACTACATTTGTAAGAAACCAGAGTGGTTATCATAAACATAAACGTATTTATAAATTTCTTTAAATCAATACATCATTTTCTCATAAGTAGTTTATAATTATACATCATAAACGATATTTGAAGGATAAGATTTTTGAGTTTTTAAGTGCGAAATAATATTTTCTCTTATTCATTATTATTGTCTTATTTGATTTTGACACATTTTTCAATGGATTATTTTAATTTTAAATATTTCTCATTATGTTTGAATAAAAATTATAATAAATTCATATTTATAAAAGTTACATTAAGAAGAATTGAAAAAAATCTCAGTTCACTATAATTTTAACTTATAGATTAAGAATAAAATAAAAAATTAAATATAAATTTTTTCGAAAACATTACTCAATTACATCAAATCGATCATAAAACAACATGCATGAGTTTAAAACATCAACCAACACTTTTACTTACAACATCAACTTAACCAAGATGTTAAAACCCATAAATCATCCATCTAACATCTTCATATACATGAAGCATTCTTTGAAATATAAATCATGTATTATTTTAAATTCTTCATTCAAAATAAATCATAAAACATCATGTAAAATAAGACTTTTGTTAAGTAAGAAAAAAAAGTATATTTAAGTGTACCTTCATCAAAAAATATTCTCAATATATTCTTAGATTAAAAAAAACACCACCTTAAAACTAGGTTGATTAGATCCCTGAAATACTTAGTATATGAGCTAATCTCAAGAAAAAATATTTGTGTTGGGATGAGTTATCCCACATCGATAAATTGAAAATGGTGTGCACGCTTTATAAGCTATTAGAGACCTTCTTTCCATTGGCATATGGTTTTGGGATGGTATATATCTCCTTGGCTTATGAAGTGTGTGCACCTCGTGTTCCCCCGTTAATATGCTGGCATTCACAATAAGTCCAGCCTAATTTAACATGGTATCCGAGCCGATGGTTCGATCAAAAATTTAAAAATGGTAGGTTCGAAAAGAACGGCGTTCCTACCCTAATTGATTACTCCCACATGCGAACTTAACGGGGGTTCGCATGTGAGGGGGGGTGTTGGGATGAGTTATCCCACATCGATAAATTGAAAATAACTTGACGGGGGTTCGCATGTGAGGGGGGGCAATGGGAAGAAGGTCTCTAATAGCTTATAAAGCGTGTACACCATTTTCAATTTATCGATGTGGGATAACTCATCCCAACAATTTGTGTGTACCTCGGGTTCTAACTAATGGAAAGATAAATGGAAATTAAAAAAGTCTTGATATGCCTCATTGAAGGATTGGGTTTTGAAATAACTTGTGAATGTCTCTCTCTAAGGCTTCTTAGGCCCTTTTATGAATCTTATTGTAATCCCCTTATTTTTAAGTTTGATCCCAAAATAATTCTTAAATAACTGTCTTCGTGTCCGAATCTTAAGTTATGTCTTGTTTCATTTTATTAAAGAAGGAACATGTTAAAACTGAAAAAAAAAATTACCATGATTTTATTCATTTATTAGTAACAGCGAACAAAAAAAAGACAAAAGCCATACTTTTTAAACGAAAAACACTTACAAGCAGGTTATTCGTTGTTCATAACAACGAACCAACACTAATGACTCTGAATTAATTTTTTTTCCTTTAATAAATTATGACTTTGTTTTAACAGCTAATAAAATTGTGGTAATTTTTTTTTGACTTTTAAAATGTTCTTCTCATATTCGCTGTTAATAACAACGAACATGTCTTAGTTTTAGGCTTCCATACGAAAACGATTATTTGGGAATTATTTTAGTAGGACCGTCTCGTATATTTTGGGGGTATGTGCCAAATTTATGTTATCGACTCTTACAATTTAAAGAAAAAACAAATCAAAATATTAATATATAATGATAAAATCTATTTATTGATTACATTATAATAATAATTGGCTCTTTATTACTTTGTTCCTCTTGTGTAGAATAGTATATATGTGTTTGCGGTAATTGAAATTATAAATCAAATAAGTATATGCATGCGGTAGTCCGTAAACCGTTTTGCACATACTAATGACATGTATTTTGGTACCAAACTTATTTTTTAGATTTTTATTAAAAAAAACTTGTTATTTTTCTAACATTTGGTATTAGAACCTTACCCTAATATAAATTAGTGAGTGAAGAACCCTAAAAGAAGCGATTGATGAGGTGCTCAGCACTAGGGTATTGAAGAAATTTATGATGCTAAGGACATAGGCAAGGGAAATTTGGCCAAGTTGTTTGTTCCTAATGAGGAGTTTGAACAAAGAAGTATGATCTACTTCACATAATCATATTTTCTTATTTTAGATGATGACAACCTAACAAGGACCACTCCAACCACCACCACAACCATCATCTCCACCCTTACAAGAGATATCCTTTAAACAGCGGTAAACTTATATAAAATTTTAAAGGGGCAAAGTTAACAAAAAAATTTTAAACTCAACTAAAATATAGTCAATTAATATACCAAAAAATTAACATAACTTAAATTTTAAATGAAAGTAAAGCTTGACGCTCTATTAGTACTTCTAAATTATTTATAATTTCATTTACAGTATGTCTTTACTATTTGTCTCTCAATCACTACAAGAAAAATAATTTTGGGCGTCAAAATTATCGATTTATGGGCGTCATATATCAATGTGTGGCCCAAGAATAACTAAGGGTGTCACACAAACCAAACGAAGCACAAAAGATATGTTTGAGCGACATATGCAGATTGTGTCACCCTAAGGTGATATTATGGGCCACACATTATTTATTATGTCGCCCAAAAACCTAATTTAAATCTTAAAATTTAGGTCCTTCCCAAAAACCTAAAACCTAAAATTCTAAACACCTTATTCTCATCATTCTACCTAACTAAAATCACACAATTCCATATATGTTGTTGCTTGGTAATATATATTTCGTATCTACCTCCTCTTGCGATAATTGATCGAAAACTATCGTTCTCTTTAGTTTTAGAAGAACTTGAGCCATTTGTCTATCCAGAGTGAAATGAAAGATATGTGATATAAATAACAAACATGTTTAGACTGTTTGGGTTTATTTTGAGATGGGAGCAAATTGTATGCAATTGAACTGGATATTGCTTTGAGGTCTAATGTTTTCATTGTATATAAATTAATTTGTGTGTATAGTTTATTGTATGTGTATAAACTATCGTTCTCTTTAATTTTAGAAGATCATTGAGTTTTATTTCTCTTAGAGAGCTAATTTGTTTGTATAGTTTATTGTATGTATATTTATTCATTGGCTTTGTGAAGGTGCTTTTGTATTAATTTTTTGTCCGCCGAAGTTAAGGTTTGTATGGCTATTCTCATTTGTATAATTTAATTATAAGACTAGATTCTATTGACATACTAATTTACATTTTTGAATATTTTCAGGTCAATGATGCAATGCTAAAAATGGCAACATTTTTCTTTAGTAAAGAAGTAATTTGATAATCATCTTTTTATATGTGATGATTATCTTGAGAAAGTACATAGCCATTATAATTTTTGTAATATTTTTGTGAGTTGAACTTTATGAAAAGAACTATTAATGTCACATACAAGCAAATTACTTGCTCTTTTGTATGATAAGCAATACATTATTATTATTATTATCATTATTGTGCAATTAATAATTATAGGTTTCATGACATTAAGTACCCAAATTACACTTAGTAAGACTTAAGCTACAATATGGGTAATATTATAAAGTGATTTAGGTGCACTTAACTATGCGCTACACATATAACTGTGTTGCCCAAAACATATAACTATGGGCTACACATATAACTGTGTCACCCAAAACATATAACTATGAGCTACACATAATTGTGTCTCCCAAAGCAATTAACTATGGGCAGCATAGATGTGTGTAGCCCAAAGCCATAACTATGGGCTTCGTGGGCGCAAGCATCGCCCAACATTCAATTATGGGCTACATACATAAGTGTCGCCAAAAGTAAAGCATGGGCGTCAGAATCAGCTGTGTGACACCCAAATATGTGCTGCGTTGATAGGGCGACACTTGTCATGTCACTTATTAGATTTGTCGCCCTAACTTTGGGCGACATGAAATTAAGATTGGGCGACATACTTCGGTGACGCCCAAAACCCTTTTTCTTGTAGTGAATGTATATCACTAAACTATCAGTAAGAAAATCATTGCCTATTTTGTTACGAAGTCTTATCTTCACTATCTTCATTGCCGAAAAGGCTCTTTCCATGGTAGTAGTGGAAACATGAAGAGTCATAATCAATCGTATTAATCTATCAACCAAAAAATATATCTTTCCATCTCTTGTCTCCACCAACTGTTAACAAAGTTATGATAAAGACGAAAGTGTACCCAATTGCTTTCTTCTTGTTTTGTTCTTATTGTTATATGATAATTTTATTTCTAATTTGATATTATAACTTATAACATATAATTCTTTTCTATTTATTCTCTTCCTATAATTGTGTTGCTTCTATTTGTTGGATTGAAGTCATAAAAAATTGTAAAATGACAGTTGTATACTAAAAAAAATTTTTCGAAAATCTCAGGAAGCAAAGCCCCTACCCGCCCCTTATAAGTTTTGCCCTGGCCTTCAAGGGTTTGCTTAGCAGTTTAGGGGTGTTTTATCACCTGAAGGTCATCTTGTCTTTGTGTTGTGATAGTTAATTTTCTTTTCTTATTGCTCAAAATTCAATTTTTCATGAACGTATAAAGTATATTGAAATTGTTTGTTATTATGTGCGGGATGGTATTAAAGATGATACGATGATATTTTGACTAGATAAAGTATATTGAAATTAGACATTTATGATTTTCATGCTCCAACTTGAATGGGACGAGTGTTGGATTACTTAGTACTTTGACCTATTATGTTTAATCATATATGGGCTATATATATAATAAAACTTAATGTGAATACTAAAATAGCTAGTGGTTACTGTCTTTTTATTGACTATTAAGAATAATATTATGTCCTATTAATAAATTAATTATTTCTTTAAGAAATATAATTATAGGAATTTTATATTAATATAAATTAAGCCCATTAGTCCTTAAGTCAACTATATTACTAAATCAAAATAACTTTAATTAAAAGTCAAAAAAAAAAAATCAAAATGACTTTAAATATAATAGAGTAATGATCCAAGATCATTTCTTTACAATTTCTCTAACTTTATAAGTGTTATAAACTCTAAGTTATATCACAAAAACTTGGGTGAGACCATCTCACTTGTGAGACGCGTTTTATTGGACCGTTCCAATTGTATATATTTTTTTTACAAATTACAATGTCAATTTCAAAAGTTAAAAGATCAATTTAAAGACTTAAAAACCAATTTCATTTAAAATTGACATTTTAAGTCATAAAATTTGACGATTTATGACTTAAAAGGTCAATTTTAATACTTAAAAAATCATTTTTAAGACTTTAAAAACCAATTGCAAGACATTAAATTCTTATTTCAACTTTAAAATAGGATGACTCAAACATTAAAGTTGATATTTAAAACTTTCGAATTGACCTTTAAGTCTTAAAATTGGATTTTTAAGTCTAGAAATTGTCCTTTTAACTCTTAAAATTAGCATGTTAGAATTTTTTTATAAAATTATTGGGCCTGGGCCAATTGCACAACTAAGACCGTCTCACAAAAGAGTAACTGAAATTCTATACTTCCACCAATTCAATTTAGTTGACATATTTATTTTTTGGCATATTCATCAATTATTCTTGATTCATATTTTATTCTCTATCTATTTGTTTGAACATATATAGTAAAATGAGATCTCGTTTACTTCGTATAAATGCGCAAATTACTAACATTTATTTTATTTTCTAATTTTCATGTTAAGTTAGAGATTTTAATGCTTGAATAAGTACATTGGCATGTGTGTAAAATGGTGAAGTGAATGCTAAATTGAATTGGAGGAAATATTTTAATTTATAGATAAAATATTATAATATCTTTTAAACACATTCTATATCAATTTAATAAATAATCAAAGACATTATTATAGGGTCAAATAAATAAACCCATAATTTATTTAGTCAAACCCTAAACCACCCACTTCGGTCCAATAACTTCCTAAAATAATTACCCACTACTCACCATAACCTTCCACTCAACCATCATACCCATGATTCCCACATTAATTCACCATCCAACCTCCATTCTACAATTATATTACATGTTGCATACATCATTTGCACCCGATTAAGCATATATATTCCTATTGCTACTCCATAAAAATACACCTCCATCCTAATTACAATCTATACTTAAATAAATATTCCTTCATGATCTGAACTCATTCTATAATCCGCTAATCTTACATTCATTAATTATTATATATTCATTACTTTCGGTTTCCCGATTTGACTTCAGCGTCGGAGGGGTTTTCCTGGAAATCACCCCCGGGAAAGGCTAACGTTGTATTACAGGATTCGAGATCTCATCACCAGAAGGATCATAAGCACTTTCAGTATATTGACAGTTGTCCCCGACTACATCTTATTTCCAAGTATTTTAAATGTCTTTTGCACTTCCTCGTTTCATTACCGAAATAATTTGGCTGTCAGTGGGGAAGTGTTATAAATACTTAACCCGAACAAAAATCCATGGCTCCCAAGAAGAATCCTACACAAACCACTACCGTGCACAATACAGATACAGATACTTGAGCGGGTCATGTGAACAATCAAGTTGTGACTCACGAAGATCTGGACATACTAGCACAAAACCTCACAAATGCCTTCACTGAACAATCCACGCCATTGTAAGCGCTAGTAACACTGCCCCTCAGCAGCAGGTATTGGCCAGCATGGCAAATCAGATCAAGAATCTTAAGGAAAGGATAGAGCCAAGTGAAGATGTCTCTACTCCTCAAAAGTCTAACGATGGGGAAATAAAAATATCTCGTTCTAGCAAAAGGAACAAAAGAAGAAGGAAAAGATCAAAACTCCGCAAAAGTCTGAGTAAAAGCAAATGGGAAAAACAGGGTGCGTCGAAGTCCGAAACTCGGGATGCAAGAAAACATCTGGAGGATGAAAGGCTAAAACAATTAGAAAGTGTCCAATCATTCATGGACAAAAAGCGAGATGAGAGGAAGATGACGCGACTTACTGGATTTAGCCGCCCTGTAAGCCCCATCGAAACTACGCGAGATGATTTTAGCCGAGGAGGCCCCAGCGAGGTCCCTATCTTGCTGAATTCCCCGTTATCCACTAAAGTTCTAGCTACACCTGATCCGACAAAGATCAAGGTTCCAAACATGATTGCCTTTGACGGAACTAAATGCCCAGATTAACATATAATGGCATATAAAAATTTGATGTTGCTTTACACCACTAATCCCGCGTTATTATGTAAGTTCTTCCCAACCACACTTACTGGTCTTGCTTTGATTTATTACACTTCACTTCCAGTTGAGAGCATTCACACCTTTGCCCAACTGGAGGCTAAGTTTGTTAGCCATTTCGTGGCATCAAAAGGACAAGAAAAGTCCAATTCCATTTGCTAGGTATCATACAACAGGAAGAGGAGTTTGTCTCCACTTACCTTCAAAAGTTTCAAGAGGCTGTTTTCGAAGTGACAAACTTAGAAGAGTCAGTCGCCCTAAATGCCTTCATAAACGGAATGCAGACTCCCAAATTGAAATTCCAGCTAGTTGAGACTTAAGTCAATACGTATTCAGAGGCGATGAGACAATGCCAAAGCTTTGTAACTACCCCTGAAATATGTCAGGCACATGATTCCAAGAAGGGGAAGCATGATAAACAAGGTCAGGGGAAAAATCATTCAAACAAAGCTCACAGAGACGAGTATTCGTCAAGAAGAGAATGAGGTTATCCACCTCGTAATCAAGGTCCTCCTTCCAAGATAGGGCCTCCGAGATCAAGACACGCCTATATCACAAAAGAAGAACCCCGGACAAGGAACTTACGGGATGAGGGCAATGATCCAAGGTTTAACAAAAACAGAAGAGACATCTTCCATGCTATCAGAGATGAGCTTCCAGTACCACCGCCTACTACAACCCCTTCCAACCGCCTTAACTCCAACTTGTTGTGTGACTATCACAAAGAACATGGGCATACTCTGTTACAATGTAGACAACATAAACACATTTTTCATCAACTTGCCGAGGAAGGAAAACTAGGAAAGTTCTTAAAACAGAAGGAGTATGGCTCTCGCAGTGACAATGAGAGAAGGCCAAACCATCCAAGGCATAAAGCTCCCAGAAATGAAGAAAGAAAGGACAATTCCAATAATACCCACGACATCATCAATATGATAACATGTCTTTTCTCGGAAGACTACCCAACTCTCAGAGCTGCGAAAGAAAGTGTACATACTTCGCTCAAGGGGCTCCCAAAATCAACTACGGGAGAAAGTTAGGCGAGTGCTCGTTAATACTGGAAGCACAACTGATGAAGTTTGAGGAAAAACATCTACTTACTATTGACAAACCCCTCATTGGCTTTGGAGGTAACCGAGATTTACCCTTGGGAACAATCATGCTTCCAGTCTGTGTTGGGGAAAAAGGTAGTTGCAAAACAATGTCGATTCACTTCATTGTGGTGACCTTAATTTGTCCTATAATGTTATCATTGGACTTCCTCTCATCAACAAGTTAAAGGCGATCATCTCTCCTCATCAACTCTTCATACAATTTGAGCAGAATGATGGAAAGGTGGGAATCCTAAAGGGAGATCAGAAGGAAGCTCATCAATGCCTTATCAATACATTAAAGCATGACGATGCTCCTAGAGTATCTTAGAAGAGTCAAAAGGGGAAAAGTTGCAATGTTTATGAAAGGGAGAACATCTGAAGAAATACTTCATTCGATCATCAGTTATCAGGGATCATTATGATTTCCAAATTGTTAATCTTTCATTCGAATATCCGCATCATCATGTTGCGTTACTTCTTGATTAGTTGTTTGTTTATTTACTAAGCATTGAATTCATTAGTTTTCTGAATTATCTATGCCTTTAGATTTCCATATCATCATGATACTTCCATTTTCAGTTGAGGTTTGATTTGATTTTTATATCATCATGATACTTCACATTTTAGGTTGCAAATCTTGTTAAATCCAATTTTCAAAAGAAATTCAAATCCTTATCATAAGTCCCGGGTGATTAACGGCTGGGCAAAGCGGATCTATGTCTGATCTGAATATTCATTAGTTCTTTCAAATGAGTCACCTAGTATGATTCCTTATCTTAAACTCCTAGGTGATTGACTTCTAGGCCAAATCATCATATCAGGCTCAAATGTCGGATCATCATATGTGGCTCCAAGGCCGAATTATCAAAAGTGGCTCAAAGGCAAAATATTTATAATTTATAGGGCTTCCACCAACATGGGCCCATCGAGGCTAGAATTCGAAGTTTATTTTATTTAGACCTTATTGCATGGTTTCTTCCGAACATTTAATTGGTCTCATCACAGGTATGATTTTTCCTTATAAAGACTGATACCCTCGCTATATTAAATTCCCTCATCTATCACTCTTCATGCGTGGGGCTAATGTTATATGGTCAAATAAAGGAACCCGTAATTTATTTAGTCAAACCCTAAACCACCCACCTCGGTCTAATAACTTCCTAAAATAACTACCCACTACTCACCATAACCTACCACTCAACCATCATACCCATGATTCCCACATTAATTCACCATCCAACCTCCATTCTACCATTATAAATACATGTTGCATACATCATTTGCACCCGATAAAGCATATATATTCCTATTGCTACTCCACAAAAATACACCGCCATCCTACTTACAATCTATACTTAACAAAATATTCCTTCATGACCTGAACTCATCCTATAATCCATTAATCTTGCATTCATTAATTTTCATTACTTTTGGTTTCCCGATCTGACTTGAGTGTCGAAGGGGTTTTCCGGGAAACTACCCCCCGAGCAAGGCTAACGTTGTATTACAGGATTCGAGGTCTCATCAGCGGAAGGATCATAAGCACTTTCAGCATACTAACAGTTGTCCGCGACTACATCTTATTTTCAAGTATTTTAAATGTTTTTTGCACTTTCTCGTTTCATTACTGAAACAGACATACTTTTAACGCTCCATTATATTTGCTACTTTTCACTTTTACACAATTCAATATATTTTTTTGATTCTTTTTATCTTGAGTTATGGATAAATAATAGGAAAAATTATTGTGAATAATCCAACTTATTTGTCATTGTCTGCCAATAATCCCACATTTTGAAATTTTTTTAATAATCCAACCTTTGCTTTTAGTTTGTTGTCAATGGACTCTTTAAAAATGACCTGTTATATCAGGTGACCTCTCATCTTCTCCTTTTTTATAATAATCCAACCTATTTCCCATTATCTGCCAATATTCCCACCTTTTGAATTTTTTTTAATAATCTAACCTTTGTTTTCATTTTGTTGCCAATGGACCCTTCAAGATGCTAAATACTCAATTTCTCTTCGCCACTAGTTTAAAGAGGTAGTATACTTTGAAGGGAAGTGAAAATCACTCGATTATTATTAAGTTTTATAATTATATTGATTATTAATTTTAACGTGTAAACTTCAACTTGATAAATATAATACATAACAGGTCAGCGAGTACTCGACTCAATGTATTTTGTGGCCCATGACCCAACCTGGTTAAGGCGGGTTGGGTACCCGACCCAAATTAGATTATTTTTTAAAAAATTGACCTTCCATTTAGGATGTGGATCAGCGAGTCAGATGTTTTGAACACCCCTAGTTGATGGGATATGTAGTGTAAAGACGGTTACTATTTATGCAATGATCAACTTCATAAGCTTGGGAAATAATAGCAATTTCATTTAGCTTCTTGAAGGATCCATTGGTAATAAAGGGAAAGCAAAGGTTGAATTATTAAAAAAAATTTTAAAGGTGGGATTATTGGCAAGTAATGGGAAATAGATTGAATTATTATAAAGAAGAAAGAAGATTATAGGTAACCTGAACAGGTCATTTTTTGAAAGGTTCATTGGCAACAAATTAAAAGCAAAGGTTGAGTTATAAAAAATTTTCAAAAGGTGTGATTATTGGCAAGTAATTGAAAATAGGTTGGATTATTCACAACAATTTTTCCTAAATAATAAAACTTATAAAAAGTGTATATTGTGAAAATATGCGACTGAACGATTCAAACAAATTTTCACTTGACTAGAATTTTTCTTACACTTAACCGCAATATATAAAATAAATTTATGTAATGAAAAATGTCAAAAATACTTGTGTAGCAATTATTTCAAATTAGAGATAATATAATATTATTAATCAATTTTAATACTTTCAAATATAACTATTAGATTAAATTAAAAAATATGGAACTTATAAAATAAAAATAATCAATAAAAATCATATAAGCAAACTACTGCAAACAAAAGTGAGTCATTTATTAGGGCTTCTAACAGTATGTTATTTGTCAACAAAACTATCAATATTAATGATGATATGATAATTATGATGATTATGATTATAATATATATTTTGATAGATTAACTATCCACAAATTAAAGTTAAAAATTATAAAATATATGTGTATTCATACGATGGTCTAGAAATAAAATGTTACATACGTGACTACTGACTACTACTCATTCACAACGCATGCATTGCTTGCTATTGACCCGAGCAAACCTGGGTATTATTATTGACAATGACATAATGAATTTGAATGGGTTTTGTCAAACTTGACTTGGCTAAACTCTAATCGATACTAAGAAATATTCCAAATTTTCAATCATTTACGCCGTCGTATGCTAATTAAATATTCTATTTAATTTAACACCAATTTTAAGAAAAAGGTTATAGACTACATGGCATGGGGTGAGTAAGTAAAGAAAAAGCCATAATTTGATGGTTTCTAAATAAGAAAATAACAAATTTCAAAGAGGGAGTATTATGTTATAATTAAATAAAAAAAATATAAAAAAAATAAGAAATGGTCAAGACTAGGTCAATCACTACTAAATTAAGGTCTTTATATATACTTTTCGTATTTTAATTAAATGTTCCACTTGATTTGATACCAACTTAAAAAAAAAGGGTAGGAACCACATGGGAGGAGTATGTATGGAATAATAGATTATTTAATGAATTTCAAATAAAAAAAATAAGACATTTAATTAAAATACGACGGAGTATAATAATCTTATAAATAGATAAAAGAAAACAATAAAATAACAAGAAATGGTCACGACTAGGTCGATCACTACTAGATCAAGTTCTTTACATGTACCCTCCTATTCTAATTAAATGTTGCATTTGATTTGACACGAACTTAAAAAAAAGTAGGAATCACATGAGATGAGTGTGTAAGGAAAAAAAATATATGATTTAATGATTTTCAAATAAAAAAATAACACATTTAATTAAAATAATAAGAAGTATTATTTTATAAATTGATAAAAGAAACAATAAAAAAAAAAAACAAGAAATAGTCAAGACTAGGTCAATCCCAACTAAATCAAGGTCTTTAAATATACTTGACCACCATTTAAAACCTAGAAAGTTTTCTACCTTATTCTTAAACCAAGCTAAGCTAAGCCATGGTAAGATCACCATGTTGTGACAAAACTAAGGTTAAGAAAGGGCCATGGTCTGCTCAAGAAGACGCATTACTCTTGAACTTCACTGCCACATTCGGCAATGGAGGCAATTGGATTTCATTGCCTAAAAAAGCTGGTTTGTTTTAATTATTACCTCTATTAATCTAATTATTAAAATCTTTAATTAATAAACTTAATTATAATTAGTCCATGTAATTATTTTGAATACAGGATTGAATCGATGTGGAAAGAGTTGCCGTTTAAGATACTTGAATTATCTTAGACCAGATATTAAGCATGGTGGTTTCACTGAGGAGGAAGATTATGTTATTTACAAGCTTTTTAATGCCATTGGTAGCAGGTATACATCGTTCTACACCTATTTACTTCATCTTGTGCCAAGTTTTTCTTATCCATTCCTCACTAGTATATTAGGTATGGTTTTTTACTCGTTTTCTATATATGGTATTATAAACTTCTTTTTAATAAATTTGTCCATTTTACACTAGCACCGAGAATAAAAAGTTAAATATAATATGTTAAAGTAATAGTGCATTTTGAAATAAAAATTAAGAAATTTCAGTACTGAGCTCTTCTATAAAATAGAAATTATGTAAATTTATTGGGATGGACAAAAATTAAAAAATGAGACAAATTCATTGTGACTCGGGAGCATATATTAATAGGAGTAGTTAGCCATTCAGCATCATCATCACCATACCCGATGTATCCCACGTAAGAAGTAGTTAGCTATTGAAATTGTTATTTAGATAATTAATTATCTTGTTTCAATTAAAGAGAATTAAATTAAAGAATTACTATTTTTTTAGATAAAATAAAATAATAAATTTAATTTTCATGTAATCTCTTTATTCCTTCGGTATACACCATAAAGAAAAATCATCCACTAGCATACGTACGTAGTAGTTAATAGAGTATATAACAAACATTAAGGCCTCAACCAAAAACTTACGTAGACGGTTAAGGCGTCAATACATGTTATATACGCTATATCATGTCAAGAGATCAATTCAATTTAAAATTCAAACTGATGATTGAGTTTTCAATATATGTATATATACTGTATCAATCAAATCACAAAGGATAGCACTTGGTATGCCCCTTGTAGGAATTATTCTCTCCTATTCAGCCTACATGTTTCATTTACCTTTTTACACTTATTGAGATAACATTTTAACCCTTAATATCGCTAATTGTACATAATAAAAAATTATAAAAAATGTATATTACTAATTTTTGCATTGAATCGAATGAAATTATATCTCACTTGACTATATTTTAACTTATAGATTAACAAAATAAGAGAGAATAGTGGATAGTAACAAAAAAATAAATTTAGTAGGGATGGAGTTTATACTTCTACTCCCTACGTTTTATAATGTTCTTCCCGTTTAGAATATTCTATTTCAAAGAAAGAAATTTGATTAAGATGTTAAGACATATATAGATGATAAAATATATCCATGTGAGATCTCGTTAGATTTGTTGTAATGTATACTTTTTATCATATATTTTTTAAAATATTTTTTATAATGCTTGTTTAGAGAAATTAAGACTCAAAAGTTGCTTTGAAAACTTGCACAAAGTAAATGGGAAGAACAAAAAAAAAACGGAGGGAGTATTACATTAACAGCTCGTCTTGGACGAGACGGCCTCATAATGAGACCGTCAATTTAGGCCGGGCCAATTCGTGCGTGTAACAGCCTGGGCATTTTTTTCGTTTTTTAGGCATTTTTCAATTTTGATCTTAAAGGTATCAATTTTGACCTTAAAGGTGTCCATTTTCAAAATCGATACTTTTAAAGTCAAAATTAATAAATGCTCAGAAAATTGAAATATTGTTACACATGCAAATTAGACCGGTCCAAATTGACAATTTCATAATGAGACCGTTTCGTGCAAGTTTTTGTGTTACATTAAATTAAATAGAAGTATAAAATACTATCAATGGTAGTTCAGTTGGTAAACCACTAAACCGTCTTATAACATTGTAAGAAATAAAGTCAATTTGTCAAATTTTGCTCCTAAATTTTGCTATTTTATAATTCTAAATTGATGTCTATGTTCCTTAAGTCGCTTTAAAACTTCGGCTTTTTAATACATTTATTGATCATGACAGCCATTTTCTATTATAAATGGAGTATAAATTAAGTTTTTCACCTTAATTTGTTGTTATCTTATTGAAATAAAGAGTAAAAATTAAGCTTTTAATCATTTTTATTTTAAACACATTTTTATTGGATCTGACCCGTAATTATAGACAATTGTTATTAAACATGTTTTTTTTGTAAAATAAATAATAGGTGGGCAATCATTGCCTCAAATTTACCTGGAAGAACAGATAATGATGTGAAGAACTACTGGAACACTAAACTTAAGAGGAAGATATCATCCGGAGAATTCAACATTATTAATAATCCCATCAGAAATTGTTGTAAAAAACATAATAATAATTCCCAAATAAGTAATAATGAAAACATAACCAACACTATAGAAAAGGACAGATCATATTATGAAATTGAGAGTTTGAACATGGTCGAAAGTAAAGAAAGCACTGAAGAAATTCCAAGTTATTATTCAGAGAATTCATCATCAAATTCAACGGATTTTAATGGAATTAGCGGCGAAGAAGACGAGTTTTGGATGGATTTGTTAGCTGATTCCTTTGATAGTTCTGTTGTAGCCGTAGCATCTCATCAACTTCAGGAGAAAATGAGTGAGATTGCTTCTCTACTACATGATAGTAGTTAAAGTACCAAAATTAGGGTTATGATATTTCTTATAGGTTCTAAGATGCAACTTGTTAGAATTTAGAAAATAAATCTCGGCAACTTAAATAAGGAGAAGAAGAAGAAGAGATAATTCTCATACAAATAAGGAGAATTTCACTATCAAAACTAATTGCTAGTGATAGTTATGGGATTACTCTTCGAATTTATAAAGTGGTACATCGTCTTTTCTTTTATCGATGTGGGTCAACTTACATATGGATATTAATTGATATTTAATTTACATAAGTTGCAAGTTGTAAATTGTAATTGAAGTTTTTTTTGAATTTGTTTTGTAGTTATGGCATCCTAAATAACCACAAATTAGTGAGGGATCAATCTATTGGTGTATGGGATAACATATAAAGTGTGTCAAATTCAACAAAAAAAAAAAATAATGTTATAATTGTTCAAAATAATATTAAGTCAAGATTTATGATATAATAATGTGTTAATCAGTATTAATGATATAGGAGTACTATATTGTGGCATAGTATTAGGGAAAATAGAATTTTCTTATTTTAAGGCTAAAGATTTTCTAAGTTCAAAAAGTCTTAAATTATTTTGAGTTTGGTTTTGGAAAATAGATTTTAAGCTTTTGTTTGAGCATTTAAGGTACATATAATATAACTTCCTTGACTTAGGAACATAGGAGGTTCTGAATGTGTTCAACTATACAGATCCTCGAAAAAATAAGAGTCTTAATATTAAATTATGTAGTATATGTTACGTGTTTAAAGAAAAATTTATTAGAAAAATATTATAAATTTCATTATTGTATAGGAAATTTAAAAAATTTATCATTTTTATTCCGACAAAGTTCCCAAGTTTTGTTTTGCTAGGTAGTGGAAGACCAAGTCTTCGTTACTCAGTAGTCACCAGGTTGTTCCTATTTCCTTGGAACGAGTCAGTTGTGGAGAAACTTTTTCTTCTGATCTACACTTAACTATTATGTCTACTAGCCTAAACTTATATGTTAGTAAGTTATTTCATGAAACTTTTTTATCTCTCACTAATTTTACAAAAAATTTAATAGAATAGAATATTGTGCATATCTTGTAAATCTTTATATTTTGGTAATTATTTTGTAATTAGCTAATTTTCTTATTCTCCAAGATTACTTTTATAGCTAGTTTCCTTACTTTCTAAGATTACTCTTGTATCTATTCTCTCACTTTGAAATGAAACGGTAACCAATCATTCTACCAATTCTATCATGGTATCAAGAGCTTAGGTTCTTTTTCCTCTCTTCAACCCTTTTTACTTTCTTCCTTACTCCTCAAGACAACCATTCCCCACCTTTACCGCCGCCCCCCTCTCTTGCTTCTTCCTTAGCTTCTCCTAAAATTCATCCCACCACCGACTCCTCTCCGACATGGTCATCTTCCTCGCCGGACTACTTTCCGACGAATATCAATCAAGCTATGCATACTCTCTCTTTGTCCTCTCCAGATGAACATTTCTACATGGGTACCGGTGCTACTTCCCACACACTCTCAAGGTAATTTTCTCAAATATTTTTCCATTGCAGCATCATCATAATAATCACAATTGTTGGTAATGGTAATATGATTCTGGTTCAAGGTCACGGTGATTTACCCATTTCTCCTTCTAATCCTTCCCTTACTCTAAAAAAATGTTTTACATGCCCCTAAACTCATTAAAAATCTTATCTCTATTCGTAAGTTTACTCGTGATAATAAAGTTTCTGTTGAATTTGATCATTTTGGTTTTTCGGTGAAAGAATTGGGCACGGGGAATATCCTCTTACGGTCTAATAGCACTGGTAATCTTTATCCTTTCCATTCGACACATGGAGCTACCATCCCGTCTTCTCCACATTCGACTTTTTTATCTTCTAATATTTAGCATTCCCGTTTAAGTCACCCGAGAAATGACATTTTGCATTCCTTATATTCTTCTAATTCTATCCAATGTAATAAAAGTTCATCTTTTATATGTCATTCTTGTCCTTTGGGTAAACATGTTAGATTACCTTTTGTTAATTCTCAATTTGTGTGTACTAAACCTTTTGATATTATTCATAGTGATTTATGGTCTTCTCCCGTTTCAGGCCCTTCGGGATACAAATACTATGTCCACTTTCTTGATCACTATACAAATTTTTTATGGACTTTTTCGTTATTTCACAAGTCTCAAGTGTATGATATTTTTTTGCAATTTAACACCATTGTCAATGCTCAATTTGAGCTTAATATCAAAACTTTTCAATGTGATCATGGGGGTGAATTTGATAATAAAAACTTTCACCATTTTTGTTTTACTCGGGGTATCACTATTCGTTTTTATTGCCCCTAAACTTCATCCCAAAATGGAAAATTCGAAAGAAAAATTCGCAAAATAAAAAATATCATTCGTACATTATTGTGTCATGCATCCCTTCCCTCTTATTTTTGGCCTCACGCCTTGAATACAGCTACTTATCTCCTAAACATTCTCCCCTCCAAGTTACTTGGTCATTTAACTCCTACTCACTTGCTTTACCATAAATCTCCCACCTATACGCATCTTCGGATTTTTGGGTGTTAATGTTTTCCTCTCATCACTTCCACAAAAATTCATAAATTACAACCTCGCTCATCTCCATGTGTCTTTTTGGGATATCCATCTTCGCATCGTGGTTATAAGTGCTATGATCTCTCCTCTCATAAGATTATTCTCTCTCGCTATGTCCTTTTTGACGAAGCCTCCTTTTCTTTTTCTCGATCCTCACAATCCTCTCCTAGAGAATATGATTTTTTTAGATGATTCCAATCCTTATTTTTTTTCTCCACCAATTTCAACCCAACAGTAGCAACCCATCTCTTGACCCCCTCCCCTCATCTACTGGGTCTCGTCTCCCTAGTAGCCCAACTACAGGTTCCTAGATTACAAACCCTCCCCCTACTAACTCAGAACACTAGGCCTGTCTCACACATCCCATCACAGACCCCATCCTCTAGCCCACTTTCTTCCTTAAATTGTCTCTCATCACCAAATCCTCCTTCTCCGCCCGGCATGATTACGCGTAGTAAGTATGGCATTTTCAAATCCAATTTCAAATACACTTCTCACACCCTTTTCGTCTCCTTCTCTCCTATTCCCAAAAATCCTATCCATGCCCTCCGTGACCCTAACTGGAGACAAGCTATGACGGATGAATTTGATGCTTTAATTGAAAATAATACTTGAGATCTTGTGCCGCGACCTCCGAATGCTAAAGTTATTCGTTCCTTGTGGATTTTTCGAGTGAAAACTAAGTTTGATGGTTCTTTTGAGCGCTATAAGGCGCGTCTTGTTGGTGATGGCAAGTCTCAAAGAGAGGGCATTATTGTGATGAGACTTTTAGCCATGTGGTCAAACTTGCCTCTATTCGCATTGTTTTGAGTATTTTTCTATCTAAATCTTGGTCCATTCATCAGTTGGATGTTAAAAATGCTTTTCTCCGTGATCCCACTCGACCCGATCATGTGTGTCTTCTCCGAAAGTCTCTTTATGGTCTAAACCAGGCCCCTCGAGCTTGGTATTAACGGTTTGCTGATTTTATGACTACCATTGATTTTCGTAATAGCATTTCTGATAAATCTTTGTTTATTTATTGTCATGGGTCTAATATTGCTTATCTTCTTTTGTATGTGGATGATATTATACTCACTGCTTCTTCTGATCTTCTCCGTCAGTCTATTATGTTTAAATTAAGTTTGAAATTTGCTATGAAGGACTTGGGTCGTCTCAGTTACTTCTTGGGTATTGGTGTTTCTCGTACTCCTACAGGTCTATTTCTCTCGCAAACCAAATATGCTGCTGAAATTCTGGATAAAGCTGGCATGTCTCAATGCAAACCTGCTCCTGATACTACATCCAACAAACTTTGTGCTGATGTTGGGTCTCTATGTGATAATCCTACCTTGTATCACAGCTTAGCTGGGGCCTTACAGTATCTTACTTTCACCCGTTCGGATATTTCCTATGCCTTTCAACAAGTGTGCTTATTTATGCATGATCCTCGAGTTGAACATATGGTTGCTCTTCATAGAATTATTCGGTACATTCAAGGGACTCTTGACCATTTGATCTCTTGGTCTGCTAAGCGCCAACCTACGGTCTCTAAGTCTAGTGCTGAAGCTAAGTATCGTGGTGTTGCTAATGTTGTTTATGAAACTTTTTGGAGTCGTAACTTGCTTCTTGAGCTTCATTGTCCTATTCCCATGGCCACTCTTGTTTATTCTGACATTGTTAGTACTGTTTATTTGTTGGGCAATCCTGTTCATCATCAATGCACTAAGCATATCGAAATGGACATTCATTTTGTTCATGAAAAGGTTCAGCATGGTGATATTCGGGTTCTTTTTGATGATTTCGATCCAGTCTCAGCATTCGCAAACCTCCCGATTCGACCGCAGGGGTGTAATAGAATAGAATATTGTGCATATCTTGTAAATCTTTATATTTTGATAATTATTTTATAGTTAGCTACTTTCCTTACTCTCCAAGATTAATCTTGTAGCCAGTTTTCTTACTCTCCAAGATTACTCTTGTATTTATTCTCTCATTTTGAAATGAAATGGCAACCAATCATTCTACCTATTCTATCAGAATTTACAAGTTTTTCTTGAAATTAGTTTGTGTTGCAATTCCATTAGTAAAATAATACTCCCTTCAATTCTTGTAAGTTGTCCCATTTAGTTTTTTAATGTTATTCATCGATCACTCTTAATTTGTATTTTATTCTTGATCTAGACGTCAAAATATAATTAAGTAAAAAATGTTGTTTGATTCGTCTCAATGTAAATTTAATAATTTTATAATTTTTAATTATGAACAATTAGAAATATTTAGAATTGAAGTAGTGCATTGGATAGTGTGTCAAAACTAAATGGGACAACATAAAAGAATTGGAAGTAGTATTACATTTGTTGTTAACTACTCCATCTGTCCTCTTTGATTTGCATCAAAGAGAAAAAGGGTAGTTTTTAAGAATGTGGTAATAAATAAAGAGAAAAAATAAATTGTGTGGATGAAATTAAAAGAGAGTTAAAATGTATTGTGAGATTAAAAAAGTGGTGGATCATCACCCAAAAATAGAAATAATGCAAATTAAATTGGACGGACCAAAATGAAAAATACTGCAAATTAAGTGGGACGAAGGGAGTAAGTTGTAGGGGTGATAGTTTGGGTTTGAGTGAACCTATAATGGACTTAAGTTCATTTAAGAGAAAAATTTGCTCGAGTTATAGTTGTGAGCACAAGAACTTGAGGAGCGTAATTTGGGTAGTTGAGTTCATAAAGGAACTCAATTTTGTCCAACGGTTGTGAGATATTGGATTCCACAATTGATTTATTGCTCAATTAATGGTGAATTTATTAAAATTCCAGAGTGGTTGTGATTTTCCTCTCTAGTAGGCCTAGTGAGCTTTCACATAAAATCTTTTGTAATTGTTATATTATATTATATTAATTATTATATTTTCTTACAAAAATTATACTCCGTAGATAACAATAGTATATACTCGTATAATTGTTTAAAAATCAAAAATTTATATATGTCAATACCTAAAATTTCTTATATTGTACGAATTTCTATATCAGTTTTACTAAGTCAATTATAATCCAAAATCAAGGAATTAAAAATGTTTGGTCCTATCTAAATAAGGAAACTTTCTTCATGATAAAAATAGAAACTTTTTTTTTTATCATAGATATAGATGTATATATTCATTTATAATAACAATTTGATTTGTTTATAGTTGATTAATTTTGAATATTAAGTGTATTAAGAGTTAAGCTAATAATAATAATAACAAATTAAATTTGATGGTGTGAATTAACCCTTAATACAGATATTAACGATGGTGCTAAATATTCTTAAAAAGTATGAAAGACAAATGAACAAATAAATAAGTGAATTATCAATAGTAACTATTTTTTTCCCTTTTTAATAGTACCTTTAAGTTTTTGATGTATTAAATGTGGTTAGGTACTGTGTAACTTTTAAATTTTCACTCGTACACGGAACCCCCACCCTTTCTTGAGATTATTAATGATGTGATAACTTAGAACTCACAGCATTAGAATGAGCTAAATCCCAACCAGAGGGATATAATCAGTTTTACCATAAATATATAAATATATAAATTCTTATGACAGACGGTTTGTTTGAAAGACTTTGGGCCGATCTATTATATATTTTTTAAAGGGAAATTATTAATTGTGCCCTTAAATTTTTGCACTTTATTAATAGTACCCTTAAGTTTTTTCAATTATCAATGGTACCCTCGTATTATTGAGTGTCTTACAACCGTAACCTTTTCTAATTTTTTCCGTCCAAAATTGTCCAAATTCGTTAATTTTTTTGCTTTTTCTTTTATTTTTTTAATGTTTTAAATTGAAAAATAAAAGAAAAAGGAAAAAATGTTAAAAATTTTCAACAATTTTGGACGGAAAAAATTAGAAAAGGTTACGGTTGTAAAACGCTCAATAACACGAGGATATCATTGATTAGAGGTGTTCATTCGGGTGATCGGGTCGGTTTCGGACATGTGTCATTCGGTTCAGTTGTATTTCAGATTGGTTATTTTTCGGACGCGTGTTACGGCAGGTCACACTCGGTTCAGGTCGGTTAGTCACGGTTCGGTTGAAGATCAGTTATTTGAGCTATCGGGTTAGCATCGGTTCGGTGTCGGTTGAAGTTCGTGTCGAATAGTCAATCGGTCTAGAACTGTCATCGGTTAATAACTGGTTCGGTTTTACCGGGTACAGATCGGGTTCAGGTATTATTTTCCAATAGAATTCGGCTACGAATTACTAATTACTATAGATCGAGTCAATATCAAATTAAGTTGTTAGACATTTTTTTAATTGATGATAAGATTCCCCTTAGTTAAGGCAAAATAGTTAAAAAGCAAATCAGTTAGTGATTATTACATTGTTACTTTTACTTGTTTGACTGTAAATTAAAATTAAAGTTTTATCATTTTTCATCTAAATTGATTAAAAATAGTTAAATAAACATTGACCCTTGATTATTAACTCTAAATATATGAAACCATGTATGTATAAAATTTAATTTATTAAAATTCTATTACTTTATTAGATTAACTAATAAGATGATTGAATATGAGTCGATCATATCTCTATGTTAAAAATTGGTTCAGGTTTATAGCATTTCGATTAAAAATTCGTTCGGGTTAAGTCAGTTTTACCCGGATCAAGTTCGGTTTTGAGCATGATTCGGGTCGGTCACTATTAGGTTCGGGTAATCTCGGTTAACGGTTATATGTCAGTTATAAAAATCACTCGCAGTTCGGGTTCAATTTTACGATTTTCGGTCGTAAATCGGTTCATGTGCAACTTCGGGTCGATAAACCTAAAAAAGAAACATATTTTCGGGTCGGTTAACTTTCGATTTCGGTTTGGATTTCGGGTCAGGTCACATTTGAACATCTCTACCATTGATAATTGAAAAAACTTAGGGGTACCACTGATAAAGGGGAAAATTTTAAAATATTATAAGTAGGCATTAAGAATGATGTAAGTAGACCTTTAAGATATTGAAAGTAGGCATTAAAAATACGATAAATAAGAATTAAGGATAATATAAGTAGGCATTAAAAATACAATAAGTAACCATTAATCATTAATGGTTGGACTTGAGGCATGTCTCTTAAAGAGACAGTCTCTCAAGAGACTAATTGTACCCTAAATGTTTCCCCTTTCATGCCAAATGTTGAAGTGGAACATTCAAGTACTGTCCAGGGGTTCCAAATTGGTTAGAAGGAAAATCCTTAAAACAACTAAAAGAAAAAAACTACGGAAGAAATTGATGATGCTGAAGTTCATGCTAGTAATTAGGCAATTCAGGTGAATGTTCAGGGCAAGTAATGAGGCATGTGGTAAAGGTTTAGGGCAGTAATGAAATGCGTATGTTGATGTTGATGACAATTAAGGTCGTCTTAAACATATTTGAGGTCTTATTCTAATTTTAAAATTGGGCTCCTTATAAAAAATTAGAAAATTATCCTAAATAATCCAACCTAACGTTCATTCTTTGTTAATTATCTCACCTTTTGAAAATTTTTAAATAATACAATCTTTGCATAACTTTTATTGCGAATACACTTTTGTTGTAAAGAACCTGTTAAAGCCGATAAATCCCTTTCCCTTTAAATTATTCAAACAATACCTTTTATTTTTCTAATTAAAAAATCTCTTTAACCTTTATTAAAGTCGCTATTTACCTCAAACTCTTCATTTTGTAATGAATAAAAATCACCAGCCTAAGAGCCTTTCTTTTCCCTTTGCAACTTTGTTTTGACACGATGCTCACATTTCACATCACTTTTAGAAATGAACTAACTCTTCGAGAAGCAAAGGAATTCGAGAAGAAAAGGTTAGAGTTCATGTCTTTTAAAATTATTACAATTTTCACTAAATAAAAGATATGGAATTTTTTTCTCTCTCTCCAAAATTTTGAGATTGAATATAGTGTTACTCCATGAAAGCAAGCTTATATAAAAGGAGGAGGATAACGAGTTGAATGTAACGACTAGTATTAACCTGGAATAGCCAGTTGTTTTATCGAGGGTCCGTTCATAATAAAATAAAGGCAAAGGTTAAATTATTTAAAATATTTCAAAAGGTGGGATTATTCAATAGTATTGGGCAATAAATTGGATTATTCAAGATAATTTTTTCTAATAAATTTATAATTTTAACATTACCGGTTAGTCCGTTACTTTTTAAAAATAACCAAAAACTCAATACTTTATTATAATGGTAAATCATATTTCAATACAATTAAAGTTATTACTAAACTTTTATTTGAAAAGCCTCATTCTTCTAACATTATTTGAAGCGAATTCGTCTACAATATCTTCATACAAGTGTAGAAGCCTGTGTAATGCATTATTTTTTAACATCGACATATATAAACATATGATATTTAAAAAATAAATCCAAAGATACTGTGCATCGACATTCTCTAATTTACTCAATTTAACTATAGATAAATACTAGTCAAAATTACTTTTACGAACTCTCTTTAGTTGTTACACTTGGAAATTTTTTAGCTTTTTAGTATAATGTATGATTGTATGACCTCCAAGACATTATTTTCAATTGCTATCTTCGCTAATGCATTAAGTGTTTCTTATATCATGATAGATTACAAGTATGACTCTAAGAACTTCAATTTTAAAAACTTATTTGTGCAGAAACAATTGCAATAGCAATAGTTAATAAAATTTTATATGCAGTAATTGTATTAAAACAACCAATCTAAATTTGAAAACAAAACAACAAAAGAGGGAAAAGTGGTTACCAACAATAAAGGGAGGAGGTGGTGGTACAAGGGAAGGAGTGGCGGCACTAGGGACAACCGACTGTTGTGAGGGTACACGCGGCCTGCTCTGCTGCTTGGAAGAGACCACGCAGCCCTTGCTGCTCGTGGTTGTTCGTGGGGAGAAAGAGTGGTGCCCTGCTGTGGTGGCTGCTTGTGGGGGAGGGCTGTGCGGCTGGTGGTGCGCAAGAGTGAGGGGAGAGAGAGAAGGAAAGAGTAGAGGATGAAGGGAAGGGGATGGGTGTGTCGGTTAGGTTGAGGTAAGAATGGGTTCATTTTTAGCTTTGACCTATTAAATTCTATTAAAGTCGTCTCATCATAAGACAGTCTTATATAAGACATGCTGTAAGGGTATAATAGGCGATTTATGAAATAAGTAATTGGTAGTATGAATAAGGAATGCATTAAGGAATTTATTTTTCAATACTTTATTTAAATTTATTTTTATAAAGATAAGATAGTAACCAATTAATAAAATATAATAAAAATACACTTTTATCAAAGTATTCTTTATATAAATTTTATACATTAAATAAAATATACCTCTTTCTTAAAAATGTTAACAAATGAAATACTTGAGTCAATATTATCAAAATAATAATATTATTATTCGAATTAACTTACTTAATAACCCCAATCAACTTAATAAACTTATAATTAAGCTTTATTAAATATTTATTTCAATAATCTTAAGGAAGAAGACAATCAAGAATAGAAAGAGTAAATTTTTGAAACAAGGATTAATAATTATACTGGTATAACTTTAGGAACAATTATTATTATTATTATTATTATTATTATTATTATTATTATTATTAGATACATACCCGTGCTACGCACGTAGATTGAAAAAAAGTTTTTGAGTTAATTTTATACTTGTATAATATTTGTTTTAAAGATCATTTACATTAAAAATTCAAAAGAAGGTTATAATATCAATCTTGTTTCTTCATTAGTAGTTTTTATAGATTATAGAAGTGAGATTTTATATTTATTTTTTTAATTACTATATTTACATATATAAATTTTATTTTATTTTTTAATAAATTCAAATAAATTTGTTTTATGATAAAGCTAAATTTTGTTTTATTTTTAAATAATTGAATGGTGTTTTGAACTGTGTTTAAAAAAGTTAAAAATATTACAAATTTGGTCTCATTTTAAAGATCTTGGAAAAATATTACCGTTAGTACAATTTTTTTAAAAAAATATTTATTTATAGGTGAAATTACTATTTAATAATAAAACTACTTTTTAAAGAAAATAAGAATATGAAGTAGATAAGTAGCAATTACAGAATTTGCATGTTAGAGTAATTATGAAGATATAATTATTCTACAGCTTGTAAATAATCTTAAAAAATAATTTTGTTATATCAAGATATTATTCTCTTTTATTTTCGAAATAATATTAGAAAATAATACTGGTTTAAAAATTTAGTCACATTTTATTTTGCTATATCAAAAAGTTATTTTATTTTACCAAGGTAAACAATACAAAAATACTACTGATTACCAAATCTTCTTCTGCACACTAAATTGTACTATATTAGGAGATATTTTCACTACAAATTCAGCATAAAAATGAGCGGAAAAATTTTCGTTTAGAGTCTGACACGTGTCAGTACTGTTTCTTCATTAGTAGTTTTTATAGATTATAGATTATAGATAGATTTTTTTTAAAAATACCTATTTAATAATAAAACTACTTTTCAAAGAAAAAAATAAATATGAAATAGATAAGTAGAAATGACAGAATTTATATGTCAGTATAATTATGAAGATATAATTATTCTACAGCTGGTAAATATTAATCTTGAAAAATAATTTTGTTACATCGAGATATTATTCTCTTTTATTTTGGAAATAATACTGGTTTATAAATTTAGTCACATTTCATTTTGCTATATCAAAAAGTTATTCTATTTTACCAAGGTAAGTAATATGGAAATAATACTGATTACCGAATCTTTCTATGCACACTAAATTGTACTATATTAGAAAATGATTTTCACTACTATTCAACAGCCACGTGAGCAGAAAAATGAGAAGGAAAATTATCGCTGAGTCTGACACTTGTCAATCCTGTTTCTTCATTAGTAGTTTTTATAGAAGATTATAGATTATTATTATTATTATTATTATTATTATTATTATTATTATAGACTAATAGTATAAGTTTCTTGTTTTAATGGAGAGCGAATGGCTATTTATTAGCCAAGCATTATAATTTGCAAAAGTAAAATTTGTACATATACATTAGAAATTTTTGGACCCTTAAATTTTTGGTGATTTTGGGTCTTATGCTAAAAGCCCAGAATGAGCTAATTATTAGTCGAGCCTAGGGGTGTTCGATGGGCCGAGCACCCATTTGAGCCCTTATGCTACCCATTTTTAGAAGGGCTTTGTAAGGGCCATGCCGAAATGGATCGAGCCTAAAACGGGCTCTATTATTATTAAAATGAAATGGGCTTTAAAAAGGCTCAATAAGGGTCGGAAAGGGGCCTTTGTAAATAACATTATTTAAATATGATAAATGACAATGTCAATGAGTATTATTAATATTTTTTTCAATTTAATTGTAATAAATGATAATTTAATTGTTATAAGTTGATAAATGGGGATTAAATAACTTTTAGTAATAAAATGGGCCAGGTTGGGTTGGGCCGGGCTTTCAAAGCCCGATACATTTAAAGCCCATATTAGTTTAAAGGGTCCTAATCCAACTCGGTCCATATTTACTTAAGCCCGGCCCGACTCTTATTCAGCGCATTAAACACCCCTAGACGAGCCTGATGACAATGATGTAACAAATGTCTATTTTGATGGCCATCTAATGATCACCCAACAATTCAGCCTGCTATGATGTAAGGAAGTGTTGTCAGATGTCCTAGAAGCAGAAAGAGGAGTGAAGATTAAGAGAGGAAGGGAAAGAGAAGCATGATTATCCAGTGTGGCAACTGTGGTCAGTTTGGGCATAACAAGGCCGCTTGCAAGGGAGGGGCAACCAAGAATGAGCAAAAAGTCCAACAAGCAACAAAGGGAAAGACATATAATGCAACAAGATCAAAAGCAAAGGGTAAGAAAGGTGTTGCAACAACTTCAAATTCAAAAGAGTAGGGAGGTACAACCTAATATGTCATTATGGATGTATTAACCAAGGCATATAAGTTTAATAAGTAACATTTATTATAAGGCTTCATAGGGTGTTTGTATATGCTTGCAATTTTAAGTATAAACTATATTATGTATATTAATAGAAGCCGCTATAATGTTTTGTAAGTAAGAAATAATCTCTTATAAGCTTTTGCATATGGATGTAACTCATGTAAGGAATTAACCCATTAACTACTAAAATACAATCATTAAGATCTAATAAATGAATGCATAGAGAATGGAGATTAAAGCAAAACCTATTTTTTCAACATCACCATTACAATTAAATTTAGGCATTGATTTTTTTTTTTTTTTTCATTCTTGAAGGTGAATGAAAAAATGTGGGTTGTATTGGGTTTTTGGGGTTATGGTGTTTTAGAGAAACAAAGTCATGGAAGTAGGAATGACATCAACTAATTAATTAAGGGATTGGAAGATGGCGGTGTTTATTTATTTTTTTCCCAATTTTTTTAATTATTGATATGAATTATTTTTATTGTATTTATCATAATTAATATTGATTCAAATTGAGAATTACCCAAAATATTTCACTAGAACTTCTTTTAATGTTTTTTTGCTACCTAATTTTATTTTATTTTTTGATTTGGGAAATCTCATTGTAATTTTGCATATAATATCAAGGATCATTTACTATCTACAGCCTTAAAGTTTAATCATTTTAAAAATAAATAGCTTTAAATTTATTTTTCTTTACAAACAACAACCTTCAAATTACCAAACACGACATCGATACAACCATTCTACCAGATGACCTGCTAAATAATCGTTGACCAAGATAAATGACCTTTGACTTTCAATTAAATTCATTATTCTAACCTTTACCCCCATTTAAATCTTTTTCTCCAACCTCTCTCTCCAACTATCCCGAATCACTATCATCCTCTCACCCCCAACACCACCACCACCACTACCATTAACAGTAGGAACAATCGCCATTTTTGGCTCACAATTCCGTAATTTTGAGAGGAGGAAGTCGAAGAAGGGCACGCAGAATCTGATCTGTATTCAATTTCAAATTATTTCAAATGAACAACAATCATTAGGTTATGAATTTTGTATCACGTAATCATAACCGGTCTAGTATTCATGAGTCATGACTGTATATTCTTCTTTAAATTTCGCAGGCGTGAGAAAGTAGATGGAATTGTTGAGGCAGGAACATATGCTTCTGATAGGTTGAACGGGAAAGTGTCACAGGATGCTAACAATGCCATGGTTTACAGGAAGACGAGCAGTTGCTGCTTCAACAAGTCCATCTACTTTCCAATTTTTTATCTAAGCAAGCAAGATTGAAGGCTAATATCCAATTATTTTTATCTAAGCTGTCTGAAATAGAAATTGTGGATTCCTTCAATGCTATTGAAAGGCATCTTCTTGCGAAATTGCAGGTTACTTTCGATATTCTTGTTTTATGGGGTTTTAATGGAAAAAACAGGTAAGGGTAGAGAGAGGAGAAAGAAAGGAGTAAGATTATATTCTAATAAAACAGAAAAATAAGAGAGGATAGAAGGTAAACAAAAAAATGGTGGTGGTGGTGGTGGTGGTGGTGGTGGTGGGGTGGTGGGGGGGGGTTAGAGAGATATTGGGGAAGAAAAATTAGGGTTAATAAAGTGATTAGGTTAGATTAATGATTTTAATTAAAAGTCAAAGGTTATTTACCTTGATCGACGGTCATTTACTAGGTTATCCGGTGGAGTGATTGTATCGCTGTCGTGTTTGGAAATTTAAAGGCTATTGTTTTTAAGAAAAAAAAATAAAAAATACTTCGAGGTTGTTTATTTTAAAATGACTAAACTTTAAGGCTGTAGTTGGTAAACAATCTTAATATCAATAAAAAGTCACAGTTTTGCGACAAATGTAATAAATACTGATATAAAAGGAAAATAGCATTATGATTTGCAGTTCAATTATTGACATTTTCTTTAGTGAGTTAAAAAAGATAGACATAACAAAATGATGAACAGAACGGGTTTGTGTCGTATGTTTTACGTTGTTTCTTATATCGTCTCATTTTACTGATTAGCAATATACACTAACATATTTTTGAATTCAGTTATCAATAGTTGAATAAGTTGTCCATAATAAGGATAAAAACAAGAGTCTAATTCGTAATATGTTATTTTTTGGGATGCTTTTATCATTTCACTAATTTTAGTACTGTTAAGATTTTCTTCATCTTTTTTGTGCAACTTTTGAGGATAAGTGTTTGCTTGCTTGTGTTGTTGTTGCGTTGAGAAAAGAGAGTTTAACTTATAGTTGAACAAGTTTTCGCATAAAAAATAATTAAAGCTATAATTATATCTAATATCAATGTAACAATTTTAAAGTAAATGGAAGTTCATGTAGTGTTATGTTGTTAGGTTATTAAGTGCCATTAATAACTTTTAATATTGAAAATTATATCTATTTTTGTTAATAGGACGTGCTTAGCTATAATGTAGGCATGTGTATATCTTTCAAAATATTGTTTAAGAATTTGAATACAATGTTGGATTTCCTTAATCTTTCGTACGATACTTTTGAGGGAGGAATGTGTGGTTGCTTATATAGCTTTTACATCAACAAAAAGACTAATACTTATTTTAGATTTGGATTATCGTTAGTTGAACATGTCATAGGTCAGTATTAGAAAGATATATTGAATAATACTTTCGGTGGAATCTTTGATTTTTTAGAAAATAGCTAAACAACATATGGAATATCAAGGATTGCACTTTAAGGAAAATATTGGATGGGGTGTATCATCTCGAAAACTCGCAAGAATAAAAATGGTTATATCTTGCAAATTAATAATGCAACTATTCGATTATGCCACTGTCTTTGATCATATGGAGTTCTACATTTGCTAATGCGTAGATTTGTCTTATTATCAAAGTGTTATATATTAGGAACGTGCAAGAAATAAAATCTCTAAGTGGAGATACGAGTTAGTGAGTGCACACCAAAGTTTTTTATATGGACAATGCAATTGTGATAAACAACGCTATTTTTCATATTAATTGTGTATCATTATATACGGTATATGTTAATATAGTCTTAATTGAATAGAACATTTTGTTGTTGTACTTGTACTTCTCAACATAATGAGTAATATTTTTTTTTTCAGATTTTGTACCATAAAGTAGATGCTAATCTTGAATATTCAAGTCGCTCCATTCGTTTTTTAAATTCTCACCTATAAGTAGATCGGAGGCACGAAAAAGCTTATTAACATATGATATAATCCAAATGCATTTCACTCTAATAAAAAAGGAGCATGCAAAGGTACCATTAAACATATTGCTCGAGAGTAATGTGTTTAATTTTTATTGTTTTCTTTAATGAACAAATATTATTTGCTTTTATAGACGCAATGTTGAAAAACGTACAATCTATGCACTCTGATGATGAAAGTGGTTTTCTTACAAGTTTATCTAAAAAACAGTACAAGAATATACATATGGTTGTAATTTATATAAGAAACCGTATAAAAGTAAACAAATTATATATAATACCCTTATTTTCAGTGAGCCACAATCCAACTACATTCGTATGCAAACATATGGTTTTATTTCCCATAATAGCAGTGCTGCATGTTTTGCTGCACAATGTTAACGTATTGTACTAGTATTAATATAATACTAAGATATTATATTTGTGTTGAATTGTTAGATATGGAGTTTTATAATATTTAATGCTAGACTTAGTTTTATTTATTAGAGTCACAACAGCAACATACAATCTATAAACTGTGATAATGGAGATCGTTTGAGTATAAGTGTATAGAAATGTTACAAGGGCAGACGTTTGGTTTATACTGAAATTGATAATTGTAACCAATCAAAGAAAACATACAAAAGTAAGCGACTTACGCATTTTTAGGTGTCCGAAAAACCGGGTATCCGGATTTCCTGATTCGGGTCGACCCGGTATCCGATTTTGAACACCCCTAGTAACAATGGCAGATAGATTGGAAGTAAAAGTGGAAGTAGAAGTGGGAAAGAAAGAGGGATAAGAGTAAGCGGAAGAGGAAGAAGATAGGGATAACTGTCAAGGAACCAATTCAACCAAAAGCTTAAGCTGATGGTTGAAGCCCCAGGATATGTTATATACTCTAACACGCCCCCTCACACGAGAGCCCTTTGGGCTAGAAGTGTGGATGCAACACATGTTCTCCTCATACATGGTGCTCAATATTCCACTTTGAATGAGGGGTGGTTGAGATTCGAACCCGTGACCTTTTGTCACATTGGCTTCTGATATCATGTCAAGGAACCAACTCAACCAAAAGCTTAAGCTGATGGTTGAGGCCCCCGGATATGTTATATACTCTAACACGCTCCCTCACACGAGACCCCATTGGGCTAGAAGTGTGGATGAGCATAGGCGCTGAATATTCCACTTTAAATGAGGGGTGGTTGAGATTCGAACCCGTGACCTCTCACGTTGGCTTCTGATACCTTGTCAAGGAACCAACTCAACCAAAAGCTTAAGCTGATGGTTGAGGCCCTAAGATATGTTATATACTCTAACAATAACAGTATGATATGGGAAAAGTCAGAATATTCTTATGTTACCAATCTTTTTGCAAGGTATATCGAGTATGCAGATGATTTTGCTTTTAGCTTTCGTTGGCTAACATTTGAGCTTACAAATACTATAATCCTGTAAACAAACATCTGTTCCAACCCCTATGATAATATGAGAAAATTTTGATCTCGTGTGGATTGCAATTGCGGATAAATTTTAACACAATTTCAGTTACACTTCATTGTTTGCTTTGGCCACTCAAGGAGAACTTCCACAATTGTTCTTTATATGACGTATTGTTTCCAATGTCTAAGTTTTGGTAATTTTTTTTAATTTTAATTTGATTATATTTTGTAATTTTTTTTCCTCTTTCTCAGTTTTATAATGATATTAATAATGATATTGTACTTTAAATATCAAATCTAACTAAATTAAATATTCTAACTTAATCTAGTGTTATTCTAACCATTTTTATTATTTAAGTAAAATAAAAAATAAAAAATAAAAAATAAAAAACAAAAAATAAAAATAAAATAAAATAAAATAAAGCAAAAATATCCTATAATCTTTTAAGGTGGCGGAAGTTAAACTAAGGTGACATGTAACACCCCGATAAATTGTCAGATTTTATATATATATATATATATATATATATATATATATATATATATATATATATATATATATATATATATATATATATATATATATATATATATATATATATATATATATATAAATTAAATTAAAACTTGAATATAAATAATTGTATAAATAATTTGAATAATTCTATCGAGTGAGTAACAGTAAATGAACTTTATCGCATAACGCGTTTTAATCGCGTAACCTTTTTTTCTATACTTGAAGTTTAGATGTATTATAAAAGAAAAAAAATAAAAAAATTAAATTAGTAATTAGGCTTTAATGTGGCCAGCCAGAGGAGAGAAAATGAGGGGTATTATAACTCCACACTAATTTTTCTCACGCTTTTAGCCAAACCAAAAAATTTTCAAAAAAGAAATTTTGAGTGTTTGAATGTTATAATTCAAGGCTTTAATTTGTAGTTTTTAATTTATTAAAAGGAATATGTTATAATATTTTTATGATTTACATATTTTTAGCAAAAATTTTCTTTTGTCGGAAAAATGAAAATGATATCTTATAATTTCATATAATATGGAGTTTATATATGCTTGTATGCATATATTTGGTTTATTTATGTTAACGTTTTAAAAAAATTTAATTAAATGATATACATATATATAAATATAAACCAACTACTGATAAAGTTGCTGCAATTTTGATCGATGGTTTTCATCAAATGAAACAAGAAGCCCAAATAAAATTAGTTGGTAGTAAATCAGATAAATCATATAGCATTTATTTATGGATGATGGCATCAAGGGCTAAGAAAAGTTTGCAATGGTTAAAGATTTTATAAAGATTATAGTTTCCAGCCGTTTACTCTTAAGTTAACTCATAGTGCTAATGATTTGCTGATGGATGATGCTTTTGATAAGTCCATTTATGTTATTTTTTCCTCTCAATACGTGTTATTATATTTATGCATACTTATTGTTGTGTTAATTATTATTGTTGAAGTAACCCAAGATACTTTAAAAAAAAGAAATATAGAGTCTTATGTCGTAAATATTATGCGTGTCGACTTTAAATTTGACCTTTTAATTATCTTCTTAGAATCACTCGACTTGTTCAAGAAATCATTATCATCATCATACCCAGTATATTCCGCTTATAGAAAACTATGATCAGGGTTTAGGGAAGGAAGGGAGGCAGCAACCCATACCCCTGAAGGAGGATGCGGCCAAAGCGTCCTTCGGCTCTAAAGAATGCTTAAAAGATAGTTCCTACATGAAAACTGCTGGTTGAAGTCAGAATCGCAAGCCCACAGTCTTGACATAAAATATAAAATATAAAAATAAAAATAAAACATATAACTGAAAAGGCTAGGTAAAAAGACGAGTAAAAGCATGATAAGACAAAGGCCAAGAACAAGAACACCAATAAACGAGAGTGTCAAAAGTCTAAGACATGAATAAGACGTCTCCAACTACCTTTATCCCTAGTCAGGTCCTTAGAGAGGTTTAAGTCTTTTTTATTTGCTCTTCCCATGTTCTCCTAGGTCTTCCTCGACTTCTCTTACCCTTCACTATAATACTTTCGATCCTCCTCATGGGGGCGTCTAAAGTTTTCTTCTGCACATGACCAAATCATCTCAATCTATGTTCACTCATCTTTGAAGAAATAGGCACAACTCCTAGTTTCTCTCTAAACTCTTGGTTTTTAACTCTATCCATCATTGTGTGACTACACATCCACCTCAACATCTGCATTTCTTGACTTCCATCTTATGTTCAAAAGTCTTCTTTACACGTCAATATTCTGTCCCATACAACAAAGCAGACCTAATTGCAACTCTGTAGAATTTACCTTTTAACCTACTTGGGAACTTCTATCACATTTCACCCCGGTGGCTGCTCGCCACTTGAGCTAACCCGCTTGTATTCGATGGGTAACATCTCTATCGATCACCCCATTACTTTGAATAATCAATCTCAAATACCTAAACTTGGTCGTACATGCAACAACTTCTTCACCAATGGTCACCTCTGGCTCCCCAATCAAATATGTCCCACTAAAGTCGCATCACATATACTGTCTTCGTGCGACTTATGCGCAATCCCTTGCATTCTAAGGCTGCTCTCCACTCTTCCAATTTATCATTAACTTGTTCCTTAGTTTCTGCTACCAACACGATATCGTCGGCAAATAACATGCACCAAGGTATAGTTTCCCAAATAGATTTAGAAATCTCTTCTATAATGATCGTAAACATGAATGGGCTTATTGCCGACCCCTAATATAGGCCCACTTTGATTGGAAAAGATTCTGTTAACCCTACCGATGTTTGAATATTAGTCGCTACTCTATCATATATGTCTCGTATCACCTCGATGTAACTTTGTAAGAGACCACTAGCCTTAAGGCTATCCCAGATTATCCCTCGTGGTATACTATCATACGCCTTCTCCAAGTCAATGAACATCATATGCAAATCCTTCTTTCGTTCCATATATTTTTCCCTCCTCAAAACATGTATAGCCTCAATGGTGGACCTTTCTGGCATAAAGCCGAATTGGTTCTCTCTGATCACCGTCTCTTGTCTAATTCTCCTCTCTATTATACACTTTCCCACAATTTCATTGTGTGGCTTAGAACTTTGATGCCTCTATAGTTCCCGCATACTTGCGCATCACCTTTATTTTTATACAGTGGGATAAGTGTGATGTTCCTCCATTCTTCTGGTATCTTACGTTTCGCAACTACGTGCAGAATTATATCATCGTATTATGGACACATCGAATAGTGAATAGTGGCGAATATAATACTGCAAATGTGGGGCGTTGTATCATTACACCACCTTTATTTATTGGTGGTCCTAGAGACATGAAGAAAAGGTATTTAAATGCTATGACATTTATACAAATATATGGAAAACTTGATATTTTTCTTACTATAACATGTAATATAAATTGGATTGAGATCATAGAAGAATTAGCCAAAGGACTTTGAAACTTTTAGATTTCTAAAATTTTCCCATAGTTAATACTTCTCCCATTGTGATATCAAAGAAGAATTAGCCAAAAAATTTTAGAATTCCCATGTACTCCTACTTCTCTATGAGAAATGTATTACACTAATCTTTCTGAAGATTATGCAAAAAGAATTTTTTAAGTGATCCTAAAAAGTTTTAGAGCTTACTTATACAGCAGTTGAAGGCTTTTTACAAAACATGGGTAAAAGTTTCAAATATTATGGGCTCCAATATCTTTGCATCGACTATGAGACTGCAATGCAAGGAGGTAAAGATGTTATTGATGCTGTTAAATCTTCTAGAAGCATGTAATATTACAAGAAAGTTGCTAAATTTAGACTAACAAAGTGCATACAAATGTAGTATTTCCCATGTGAAGGAAATAAACCCGGGTTGTTTTTCATTGATGGTCCTGGTGGAACTAGTAAGACTTTTTTGTATTGAGCATTATATGCTAAAGTACGTATTCTTAATAAACTTGTGCTCCTAACAGCTACCTCAGATATGGAGGCTTCTAATATGCTTACTTGTTGAACTGCCCATTCTAGATTTAATATACCAATTGAGTGTAGTCAATCTGTAATATGTAATATTGGCAAGCACACAAGTTTGGCTGTTGTAATAAAAGAAGAATCACTTATCATTTGGGATGAAGCAACAATGGCTCAAAGAGAAAATATTAAATCACTCGATTTACTTTTGAGAGGTTTATGCTTTCCCAATGTACCATTTGGTGGAAAGGTTGTTGTTTTAGGTGGTGATTTTTGTCAGACTATTCCTATTGTTCAAAAAAACACAACATAAAATAATTGAATATAACTTAGTTAGTTCACATTTGTGGCCCTTTTTCACATGCTACAAATTAACAGAGAATATTTGAGCTCGAGAAGATCCTAATTTCTCAAAATTTTCATTATCCTTGGGAAATGGCAAACTACAGGTTGAAGAAAAATTCCTTGGTTACCATTCCAGACAAAACAAGCTTACCTGTTGGAGAATTGGTGATACTCTTGAACAACTTTTAGAGATAATATATCCTTAAATTTCAAATCAATTGGTAGAAGATTCTTTATTTGAAGATAGAGCTATTCTCACACCTAGAAAAACAGATGTAGATTTGATAAACACAAAACTAATACATATGTTTGTGGGAGATTCTTGCGTTTACAAGAGCTTTGATACATTAATTGATGATTATTGTAACATTTACACAACTGAGTTCTTAAACACCTTTTGTTCTGCTGTTCTGAGTCCATGTAAGTTGGCGCTGAAGTTAATTTGTCCGTTTATTTTATTGGGCAATGTTGACCCATCTGGTGGCTTATGTAATGGGACAAGTCTTATCTGTAGAAAGTTTATGCCAAATCTTATACAATGCGAAATTTTCACTGGGTTTTGCAAGGGTGAACTTGTACCCATACCATGCATTACACTTAGACCCCCAGAATCTTCCGCATATCCTTTCTATTATCAAAGAAAGCAATTTCCAATAAAGTTGGGTTTTGCAATGACTATTAACAAGTTAATACCTTGTCTCCGTTTTAAAAGTTATATGCCTTTGGATTATCATTGTATACTCTAGTTTTTCCATACACATTTCAGTGCTATCTGTGACTGTATATGAATTTGACTCTATTATTGGTGAATTTGATGTAGGATACCTTGAATGATCATGTTAAGTCTACAAATTCTCGCTTATAGGTTAGTACCTTATCTTTGTTTTAATAGTTATATGCCTTTTGGATTATCATTGTATATTCTATATTTGTCATACACTTTTTAGTGCTATCTATGACAGTATATGAACAAAATTCATTGCAAATTCAATTACTGAATTGTTGATTTACTACTGTTTTAATAGTTGTATGCCACTTCACATACTTTACTTTGCCACATATCGTAGTTCACTTGACACCCATACTATTGCTGAATTGCTCATGAACAACACCCAATTACTGTAAATATAAAAAAACCTACTTTACCCTACTATGCCACTTCACAAGCTTTACCTTGCCACATTTCATAGCTCACTCGACACCAACACAAGTGTTGTATTGCTCATTAACAGTACCCAATTACTGTAGATATACCATAACCTACTGGAACCCCTAATGTCACTTCACATATTTTACCTTGGTACATGTCATAGCTAACTAACACCAACACCATTGCGGAATTACTCATGAGCAGTACCAATTACTGTAGACATAACATTAACTACTTTACCTTGCCAACAGATGTTACATTTTCCTACATACATATCCACAATTACATAGGTGTCCACCATGCAACAATACCAAAAGGCAATGTTATCCTTTCCTCTTTAATCATCTACTTCTTTGTATACAAACCATTTGGAACATATCTTAAGGTGTAATTTATGAGGTTGATATCCACAAGTTCACATAAGATAATCCTAAACTCAACTCCAGTAACTGTTTCTTGTCGCATTTCTAATTTACAGAATTACATCTTTTACATATATATAAAATCAAATATAGTGACTTCAATTATTACAGTAATTTCAAAAAAATAATATAATTACTACAAATCATGGATCATATCTCAAAATAAATTTTTGAGATCAGAGAATAATGTTATTTATTAAAATATACAATTAAATATTACATACATAAAATTATTAAATAAAAATACATGACCAAAACCAAACGTTCGAAAATGAAAAAGCTGAGTTTACTTGAATTGCTTATATTACTACTGCTTATTACTACTTATTATTAAAAATGCCACAAGAATAGCTTCACCTCAGTACACTCTTAGCTATTCATTCTGCCTCATTTAGTACATATATTTATCAACCTTTTTATAATCTGTAATTTTAAGATAGTTATCTTTTTTCTTTATTAACTATTCTATTTTTCTCTTTTATCATACATAAAGATTCCTTTTATCATTTTGTTTTTAATACCACGTTTCTTATACCTTTCTAATCACAGATTATCTCTCCAACTATATATACAACAAGTCACCACTTCATAAAGTCAAAGTCAGAGTAATAGAAAAATCGAGCCCCTTACAATCTTTCGAAAAGAAGAAATATCAAAAACCTCGTGCTTCAAGATACGAAAGTATTTAGATTTTACTTCATACTACAACTTTAACTTTCATATACTTCAATAAAACTATTTGTAAGGTTAAAATGTTATTATATAAACAAGATTTTGTAATGAAAGCCACTTTATTTGAAGATGACATTGCTGCATATGACACCATCATCAAATAAAACAAAGAGTATATCACCTCAAATGCTACTATAAAACATGTTGATCCAAAATATCAAACAAGAGAAAATGAATATCAAATGACCAAAAAAATCGCACTATGATTCAACTAACATGCACAGATACACAAGTGTTGGCAACCTCAATACCATACAATTGCATGACTACCTAGAACAACAAATATCTATGATAGGTTTGGTTTGAATATATTCTTACATCTATCTGACTATCTATTGTATTAAGACTTTACTGCTATATATACTTGGTGTTGTCATCTTTGTTAGTGAAGTTCGGAAAGTCAAAGAGGCATTTGACCAACAAGTATCATAACCTTATATTAGTTTTGTAAACATTCTACTAATGCCATGAGTTAATGCTTTTTATACTACATACTGCATTTATGTGGCTCACATCAACCGTTGACAATTTCGGCATGAAATGATCTTTCTTGTTTCTTTGACAACACTCTTGATTCAAACCCCATTGTGGATTTTACTTAATTAAAAATTACATCTCATAAAGGTATAAAAACATCAAATATTCATAGTTTCCTTCTTCTTGTCTTGAGCAAAATTATTTTACAGCATCCATTCTATTTTTATAGGATTTGGCCTTAGAACTACCTTGTATGTAAAAATATGCATAGATTTCATAGTTAAAAATGCAATAGAAGTTTACACCCCAACTGTAATCATACCATATTATTATTATTATTATTATTATAAGGAAAAACTACCTAGAATAATTCATTCTTTTCATAATTTTTTAATTAATATAAAATTAGTATTCACTGGCCAAATACCTAATTTTCGCTTATTTAATTTCTTCACAAATAAATAAGAGTAAGCAATATAAAAGAACACTTTCACGATTGCTGCTACTTATACATCTTGAGTCATTACATAATTACATCCTCCATCTTCACACCTTTGCAACATATTGAGTTTTTAATATTTTCAACCATATAATTTTTAGTAAAAGTATATAAAACAACAATATTGTTTCGGTAATGAAACGAGGAATTGCAAAAGACATTTAAATACCTGGATATAAGGTGTAATCGAGGGTAACTGTCAGTATGCTGAAAGTGCTTATGATCCTTCCGTTGATGAGACCTCAAATCCTGCAATACAACGTTATTCTTGTCCGGGGGGTGCTCTCCCGGAAAACCCCTCCGACGCTCAAGTCAGATCGGGAAAATGAAAGTAACGAATATATGATAATTAATGAATGTGTTATATTGAATGAATACAAGATTAACGGATTGTAGGATGAGTTCAGATCAATTGAAGGATAGTTGATCAAGATTATAGATTGTACGTAGGAGGGTGAATATTTATTATGGTGTAACGATAGCAATATAAAAGCTTAGTTTTGTGCAAATGATGTATGCGACATGTATTTATAATGGTAGAATGGAGGTTGGATGGTGAATTAATGTGGGAATCATGGGTATGATGGGTGAGTGGTAAGTTATGATGAGTAGTGGGTAGTTATTTTAAGCAGTTATTGAACCGAGTTGGGTGGTTAGGGTTTGACTAAATAAATTACGGGTTTATTTATTTGACCTCATAACATTAGCCCCACGCATGAAGAGCGATAGATGAGGGAATTTAATGTAGCGAGGGTATCAGTCTTTATACGGAAAAAATCATACCTGTGATGCAGATCAAATAAATATTCGGAAGAAACCATGCAATAAGGTCCGAATAAGGTAAACTTCGAATTCTTGCCTCGATGGGCCCATGATGGTGGAAGCCCCATGAATTATAAATATTTGGCCTTTGGGCCACTTTTGATGATTCGACTTTAGAGCCTGATATAATGATTCGGCATTTGAGCCTGATATGATGATACGACCTGGCAGTCAAACACCTGTGACTTGGATAAGGAATCATACTAGATGAATCCTTCGAAGGCATTGATGAATATTCGGATAAGACATAAGTCTGCATTTAAGGAATATTTGGATCGGACATAGGTCCGCATTGCCCAGCCATCAATCACCCGGGACTTAGATAAGGAATCATACTAGGTGAATCCTTCGAAAACATTGATGAATATACTGATCGGACATAGGTCCGCTTAATAAGTGATCGAGTTATCAAGCTACGTGATACTCGCTATGAATACATTGACAAATAACGCCTAAAATCATCGTTTGGGGGCTTCATAAGAGTCCGAGTTACCAAGCTAGGTGACACTCGCAAGGATTTCACTTTCAAACTAGGTGAAAGTTTGATAATTAAGATAAATACTTTGAAAATATCGCCCGAAATCAATCATTTTGGGATTTCAATAATAATATGACTTCAAACTACTTGAATGCTCAGATGATTCCATAATATAATAAATGACGCCCATGTTTTGGGACTTCAATAATAATAATATGTCTTTCAAACCAGGTGAAAGCTCAGATGATTGTATACATTCATCATTGAAAACCACATGTAAGTAAGACCCGATATAATACGAATAATAATGCTGAAGTATTGAATTCCCATGCAGAAATAATATAATATTCTTCCAATATGTGTCAATATCATACTTCATCACTTTTCATGTTGACCCATGAATATAACAAATATAAACACCCGATATATAGATTAATATAATATATTCTTCACTTGGCAATACTAATCAAAGATTTGCATCCTTTATGTAGCATTTCATTAGAAGGCGATGATGATGATTTTTCTCCATGTATCGAGTCACCTCAAATTGTTCTTTCACGGGTGAATGGTTTGAACCACCGTCGGATCATACCTGGATCCAGCCAATACAGTCAATGTAGGTCGTTTTCCAAGGATCTAATGTAGATAGTTTGAACCACAGTCAGATCATACCCGGATCCAGCCAATACATTGAATGTAGGTAGTTTTCCAAGAATTCGATGTAGATAGGTTGAACCATTGTCAGATCATATTCGGATTCCACCAATACATTGAATTGGGCAATATCTGGACTAATTTTTTTGACGGAAAGCACTTGGTTGCAGCTAGTTTGGAAATGTTCTACTGATCATTTAATCCTCTAGATAGTGCATCAAACCGAACTTCAACATTGGGACTAAATTTTTTAGTCATCTGAAGTTGGTTTTGAAATGTTCTACGGATCTAATAACCCATTAGAAGGTGAATCAAACCGAACTTGTGTCCGACTTTATAATAATACATCATGACAATTACTCAACTGGGTCTTCGATGATTCGGTCATAGCATAACTCAGCTACTCTCAATACTCAGACAATTTTGCGAAATTATTGGAGGCCCTTGGGGGGTCCGATTTTTTAATATTTCGGACAAATTGATGATACGGCAAAAGACAAAACTTGTATAATAACCTTAGACAAGAGAATCCGGCTATTCGATGGTACATAATGACTCATCACATCCGAATCGCTTATGATATATAGCTTATTAATTAGACGGTCACATAGCTGGAGTTGACAAAAAATGGTGAAATTAAAGAGCTGGATTAAATATATCACATAATTAGACGGTCACACACGAGTGGGAACCTTCTTTTCCTCATAGCAAAATGATCTTCAAATCAAATCTTCATCATTAACAAATAATTTCCGAATCCTCAAAAATAATGGGTGCCGAGAAAAATTCAGGAAATATTCTCATACGACACAGTAAAGATAAGATGATGGTCCTTTAGACCGAAACCACTTAGTTAAAGCTAGTTTGGAAACGTTCTGTAGGTCATCTAATCCTTTAGAATGTGCATCAAACCGAACTTCAACATTAAGACTGAAATTTTTAGTCAATTGAAGTTGGTTTGGAAACGTTCTACGGATCTAATAACCCTTTAGAAGGTGCATCAAACCGACCTTCAATTAGTAGAACCTTTGCTTTTTATTAAGACTGTCAATAATTAAATTTAAAATCTCTGGGTAAACAAATGAGATATGTCTTGCTTTATGACACCAAGAAGGCGTAGCCTCCTTAAACGTGAGAGTTTGAGAGCACATACACCAATTGATGTGCTCGATTAATAGTCCTTATCCAATATCCATACATTCTTCATCAATTTAGAAGAATATGAAAAAGTAATATCTGCAGTGTAGTCAAGAATGAAGTGATGCGTTTTGTAAGTATATGATTTATGGTCATGGTAAATGAAAGACCACAGTAAGAGCTCATGAAACACACAGGGGTTTGTAAGAATCCCCAGGAATACCTTACTTGATAAAGCCCTATGCTATCCAATATCGAACCATATACTCCTATTTAAACATGAAGTTTGTAATTGGAGACCTCTTTCTGTTTGATAATTTGAAGAGGATGGAATTAGGATTGACTATTTTGGCTGGGTAATTTATTTCAATCAGTTTTTTTTTTGCTTGGATTTGTTTTCACAGTTGATTTACGGAGCTTTTTGGGTATGTGGATTTTAATTTGCGGTTTTTTTTTTTGGAAAAGCCATGACTTTTATGTTTTTCTTTCCACAGACGGCGCCAAACTATTTCGGTAATGAAACGAGGAATTGCAAAAGACATTTAAATACCTGGATATAAGGTGTAATCGAGGGTAACTGTCAGTATGCTGAAAGTGCTTATGATCCTTCCGTTGATGAGACCTCAAATCCTGCAATACAACGTTAGTCTTGTCCGGGGGTGCTCTCCCGGAAAACCCCTCCGACGCTCAAGTCAGATCGAGAAAACGAAAGTAACGAATATATGATAATTAATGAATGTGTTATATTGAATGAATACAAGATTAACGGATTGTAGGATGAGTTCAGATCAATTGAAGGATAGTTGATCAAGAATATAAATTGTACGTAGGAGGGTGAATATTTATTGTGGTGTAACGATAGCAATATAAAAGCTTAGTTTTGTGCAAATGATGTATGCGACATGTATTTATAATGGTAAAATGGAGGTTGGATGGTGAATTAATGTGGGAATCATGGGTATGATGGGTAAGTGGTAGGTTATGATGAGTAGTTGGTAGTTATTTTAAGAAGTTATTGAACCGAGTTGGGTGGTTAGGGTTTGACTAAATAAATTACTGGTTTATTTATTTGACCCCATAACAAATATAAAATTTGATATTGTAAATTGAGTACGCATTCTGCCCCCACTATTAGTACTACCTAAAGAGAAAAAATTTAACACAAATTCTTATGAGATACCATCTCTAATTGGGCTGGTTCATTATATATTTTGTAAAATATTGTAAGTAGGCATAAAAAATGATGTAAGTAGACATTTAAAATATTAAAAGTAAGCATTAACAATACGGTAAATAAGCATTAAAAATAATATAAGTGAGCATAAAAAATAAGGTAAGTAGACATTAATCATTAATAAACTGAGCTTGCTTGAGATATATTTGTTACTAGCTAAAAATTTAAGAAGTACTTAGATGATTTTTTAATAAATAAATAAATGAGAATAATAACGAGGTTGTGGTTTGTGACGTTGTTAGAGGACTTCTAAGACAGGGTCCACAATAGCAATAAGCAACCAATATCATCAATTTAAACTTTTCATATACTTCTTCTATATCAATGATCAAAAACTTTTATACTGGAATTTGGATTCACGTTTCAATAGAAATCAAAATAGTGACCAATTACATTCCCGCAATTTGCTATTGGCCGCCATTAAAGTAGAACAGCACATTCCTGAATCCTGATTCTAGTTTCTGTACCCCCAATTACACTTATCACAGAGAAAGAGAGAGAGGAGAGAGAAGCCTCCATGGATGTGCTACCGAAGGCCACTCTGGAACTGGCGAAAAAGCACAGATTCAAGTCCTTAAAGAGAGTAGACCTAGACTTAAATCAGAAATTGGATGAAATTCCATACGGAGCTCATTGCGGCAAATTGGAAAATGGGTTGACTTACTATGTTCGTTGCAATCCTAAACCTCAAATGCGTGCTGCTCTTGCTCTTGCTGTTAAAGTTGGGTATGTCTTTTTTAAACCTTTTTTTTCAAAAATGCACAATTCATAATATTATTAATCAAAAGTTTACTTAATTAGTTCAATTAATTATGATAAATTGTAATTTGTAATTTGCATCGTTTGTTAATGAATTTGAAATAAAGTGATAAGTTCCACTTTCAAATAAGTAAATATGACAAAATGACTAGAATAACTAAAAAAAAAAATAGAAAAATGAGGACATTTAATTTTTTTATTATGATAATAATGGTAGACTACTTGGGAAAATGAGAGAAAAAACGATGTCATTAAAAAATTAAACATTAATAATAAATTGGGTCTGCCAGAGTTGTGTTGGTTTTATCTAATGGGTTATTCCTACTCCATTATTATAATTAATCAATTTTATATCCCCATTTTTTTAATTAATATAATGAATAATCAATAATCAATTTTAAATTATAATGAGATAGCTAGCTGAGTGATGAACTGATGATAGACAAATTCTAAAATGTGTATCATTGATCGAATTGCATAGTTTTCAAATCTATGAAACCTAATATGTATTGTAAAGTCATAAAAAACTGTGTATTGATTGATATATAATATAAAACAATCACTTCACCTCAATTACCGCGTCATTCAAACCTGTTACGAGAGCTGTTATTGAAACAACATTAAGGCTATAAGGTAGTATGTATTCTTTTGTAGGCTTTTATTTATGGTTTGTTTAATAAATGATTTGAGTGTATTCACTATTTGAAAATTGTAGGGTTGTTAGCGAACCTGATTCGTGCACCATATAAGTGGGAATTAAAGTTATCTTTATCTGTATTCAATGCTTTAGTTTAAGCTCATATACATGATGACCACGATGCCATTGAGGGAGTGGAACGGTTGAAGTTGTGTTTCTAGGTCTTAAGTCCCTTAACCCCTAATACAAATATGATACTCCTTATTCACTATTATTGTCCAATTTGATTTTCTGATACTATTCTTTGATCACTTTTAATTTATGTTTTATTGTTAATATATAAGTTAAAACATAGTCAAGTGGGATTTTGTTTGATTCGTTTTAATGTAAGTTTTATTAAAATCAACATTTTCTAATTTTAATTAAACACGATTTAAGATATTTACGATTGAATAAGTGCATTGTAAACGCGCAAAGGGACAATAATAGTGAATACGATGGATTATTTATTGTAAGAGTTGGCAATCAGTGAACATGTCATGTGAGGAAAGGTACTAGTTACTTCGGCCAACTCTTCCACATGAAGAATTCTTTTTTTCCTTCTCTCTTAAGTACCTGAAAAATCAATGCTTACTGATTTGATTTGATGACAATAAAAGGGAGCTATGAAGCTTCTTTCACGGTTCTGGTCTACTGATTTTTTTGTCTGTGTGGACTTCTAAATTGTTTGCTAGTAGATTTCTGGTCTTGTTAATATCTAGGAAAAGTGAGTCAGTCTGCTTGTCTCTGTCCTTGCTGTTTCTGTGTCGATTTAGATCATGTTATTAGAGCACGATTTGTATTATAAAAGATTTTAGATGAAGTACAAAAGATTTAAGATCTTGAACTTATTCTAACAGTTACAAATATGTGATAGTAACTCATAAACTCTTCTTCAAGTTCTCTTGTGAGTTGTCAGATATTTCTCTAGCCTTCCACAGATCATTTACGTGTTAGTTTGAGGTTTTTTTTAATATCCACACGTTTTCAAGTAACGTAATAAATAAATAGGTTAGATTTAAGAATATTTGTAAATGAATTTTCATCTAATTAATACAAGTCTCGAACCTTGTGATATTTTCATTTTCGCTTACCAACTCTTTGTTTTATATGTCTTTGGAAAGACACTCCTATATGATCACTCATAATGATGGAAAAAATGAAAATACAAACGAGAAAATATAGCATTTACATTTTATTTGGATAACAATTAAGAAGAGAAAGGATATAAGGGAAGGGGAAGGGAAAACCGAAAGGAAGGGAAGGAGATAATAGAAGAAGTCTCTCTTTGTTTGTCTAAGATGGAAAGGAAATAGAGTAAAGAGGAAGGGACAAAAGAGAAAAACAAAGAGCGTAAATAAAAAGGGAAGTCTCCGTTGTTTGTCTTGGAGAAAAAGAAAGTGAGGAAGAAAAATAACATTTTCCTTCTGAATCTATTTACATTTGGGGAGATTTTTACATTTAGAGAGAATTGCTTATTAACAAACTTAAGTGACTCAATCGCCTAAGATCCTTTCTTTTTCTAGATAAAGTTGATCAAATGGAAGAATCTAATATGATCAATTTCTCACTCATACTATTAAATGATATATATGAGAAGTCATTTTCTGGCTCTAGAAAAGACCTAATTCATGTAGATATATCCAATTAATGGTGTGATCAATGACATTCTCTTATCCTTGGTTACTAATTTCAATATACCAGTCAATGTAATGAATAAAACTCAAATTCTTTTTTGAAAAAAGGAATCTACCAAGATTGTGTTCTTTTAATTGAATTTTTGTTGATCCCATGTATGTGCTGTGCATAAGTGAGTTGTCACACCATGGAGAATAGGAGAAACAACATTATAAAAAACCAATGTAGACCTTGAGAAGGTTCTCATTGCTAATTGCTTTTGTTGTGGAACCTCAAATGGCATGCAAGTGATCCAAATCTTCTCCTCCATGGATATACTAGGTCCATTTTCAATATTCTTACAAAATTTAGAACCCTTGTAAGTTGTAATAAGTTATGTTTAATAGATGATTTGTATAATGTGTACCTTGACAGCTCCATTTTTGAAGCTGACTATGAACGGGGAATTGCACATGTAGTTGAGCATCTAGCTTTCAGTGCCACCAAAAAGTATACAGACCATGATATTGTCAAATTCTTGGAAAGCATTGGGGCAGAGTTTGGAGCTTGTGGAAATGCTTATACAAGTTTTGATGAGACTGTTTATGAGCTTTTTGTTCCTATTGACAAGCCTGGGATATTGTCCGAGGCTATTTCCATATTATCAGAATTCAGTTCTGAGGTTGCTGTCCAGTTTTTTATTCTGTCATCTATTTTGTTAAAACTTTAATGTCAATGTCAACTGTAATAAGCTGTCCAAATCTACTTCATTTACTTGCAGATTCGGATTTCTCCAGAGGACTTGGAAAAAGAAAGAGGAGCTGTCCTAGAAGAATATAGACAAGGAAGAGATGCTAGTGGCCGCTTGTCTGAAGCAACTTTTGCCTCAGTAATGCAGGGTTCAAAGGTAAGGTTGTACACCAGTTGTTTCACTTAATTTTTGTGAGCTGAAAAATATTTATGTTCACATTTGGTTCTTTCCGAAGTTGGGATTAAAATGGGAAAAAGAAAGAGGAGCTGAACGATATTTGGTTTCTGAATCTAAAACGTTCTCTAGTTATGTTTTTTATAGTACTTGTTTGCTTGATGCTATTAAGGAAATGCCACGTGTTTGTTGTACAACTTCACTTCATTTTGCTCCAATTGCGTTCCAAGGATTGCAAGCAATATTAACATTTGAGTTTTAAAAATGTGTCTGATTAAGCACAGTATGCAGAACGTTTACCAATTGGACTGGAAAGTGTGATTCGCTCAGCTCCTGCTGAGGTTGCGAAGCAATTTTTTAAGAAGTGGTACAGGTTAGAGAATATGGCAGTGGTTGCCGTGGGAGACTTCCCTGATACCGAGGTTCCCTGCATGTGATCTTAATCATTATTGTGAAGTTACATTTTCTGTACTAAAATCATCTTTTGATGATTTTTCTTCTCTGTTGTATCTCCCTCAGAGTGTTGTTGAGCTGATAATCCAGCACTTTGGTCAAATAACAAATTCATCAGCAATTCCAATTGCCCCAGAACATAAGATTCCATTTCATGATAAGACACGGTTCTTATGTTTAGCTGAACCAGAAGCATCAGGAGTGAGTTTTCTGAATTTACTATTCACAAATGCTTAGAGTGTGTGTTGATCAATATAATATGGTTGCCTGTGGCAAGTTTTGTTATATCTAATGAGGATTTTCTAATATTTAAATTGGGCTGGACTGTTTAACAGACTACAGTGGAGATAAACTGGAAGATGCAGAATGATGAGCTTAGAACAGTGGCGGACTATAAGGACTGGCTCATTGGTGTTGTTTTCCGTTCAGCTTTGAACCGTAGATTCACTAAAATTTCTCGAAGAAAAGATCCACCCTATTTTGGTTGTTCATCTTCAGAGCTGGAGCTAGTTCGTCCGGTTAAAGCTGTTCAGATATCTGCATCTTGTAAAGAGAAAAGTATACTTGAAGCCTTGAAATCAGTGCTAATTGAGGTATATATTTATAGTTTTTCTGTGATTGCATGTAGTTTAATGTTTATTTAATACATTTGATCCCAGCTTGCTAGGGTTAGATTATATGAGTTTTCTGAGCGGGAAATATCAATTGCCTCTGCTAATATTATGGCGGAAATGGAGTCCGCTTATCTTGATCGTGAGAAAATGCAATCAAGCACTTGGCGTTATCAATATCTGCAAGTAATGTAGCTCTTTAGATTTTCCTTGATTTTTTTTCTATTCACCTTTTACCATTTCAGCTAAAACCTTATAATTGTCTTTTTTGTTTAGCATTTTCTACGCAATGAAGTTGTTCTCGGGCTTGAGTTTGAGGCTCAGCTGTTCAAAAGTTTATTGCCCCGTAAGTTCAGATCAGATGCTTAAGTTTCTTTTCATGTTTTGCTAACTTCAAGAAAAAATCTGATTTGCAATTTGTTGAATCTAAACAGAGTTATCAGCATCTGAGGTGTCCCAGTATTCAGAGAAGTTACAAATGTCAAAAAGTTGTGCAATAATAATAACTGAACCTAGAGCCACAGTAACAGAAAAAGAACTTCGGGATCTTGAATTAGAGATAAATTCTCTTGAGAAGGATGGCAAACTTTCTCCATGGAAAGAAGATGCCATTCCGGAAGAGCTTGTTGCAGTTAAGCCAAGTCCTGGGTGAGTTAATCTTAGGTCATGCCACATTGGAGCCTATCATCAAGATTCCTTGTAATACATTATATCGACTTGTATGGATTATTCTATAAATTTGGGCGTTTTAGCCTTGTCTATAACCAAAATCCTACAAACTTAATCATAAGGCTATTATATTGGAGAAAAGGCAACACAATATAATAGCTTTGTACTGTGGCTATTATATTGGAGAAATTGCAATCAGTTTTTTTGTGTCTATTGCTAAATCATATGCAATCTTTTTATGGAAAACGCTATTGACAGGGATTGCTCAGAAGTTCATTATCACTTTTTAACTAAGTAGATTTAACAATGATTACAGTAATTTTAGTATATTGAATTGTGATGTTGTGTTAACACTTAACATAGTATGTTTGACTTACTCATTGAGTCATTGTTGTCTGTCATTTGGTATCACAAATCTACTTCGATGAAATTTAGTTTGAAGTTAGGTGTTATTATTTCCAGAGAGATTGAGAAGCAGCATGAATATCCAGATATTGGAGTTACAGAGCTAATTCTCTCAAATGGCATGAAGGTTTGCTATAAATTTACAGATTTTAAGAATGATCAGGTATTGTTTTGTCTACTATAGTATTGGTGTAAAGAAAATATTTGAAACTCTTCCTAATTCTTGCATGTCATGCATATAGTAATATTTTGCAATGAACTGGCCAAGGAAGAGAACTATTAAACGAGCATTATAGCTCTGCTAATCATGGGTTCATAAAAAAACATTTTGCTAGAGAAGAGGATGAAAAATAGGATATTCAACATATTAAATAGAGGAGATTTAGGGAGGGAAAAGATGAAAGAATTGCTGTGTAATTTGGAGTTTTTTTTAACTCACTTCGAAGAATATTCCTCTCGAGTGTGTGGATCTTATTCTTTATTTGTATTTTTCCATGGTCAATAGTGAACTTCACCATTTATCTATGTATTTGATCTAAGCTCATCTAACATGATTGTCCGTAACAAGTTTTCCATTATTCGTGTTTACTTGATACAGTTGGTGAAGAGTGAGATATGTATCATCACCATGGATATTGATAGATTACCTATTGATGCATTATGAATGTTTATCTGGAGTCACCATTGTAGTCTTGATCTGAATGTTCAACTATGGATATTGATAGATACTATTGATGCATTATGAATGTTTATCTGGAATCACCATTGTTGTCTTGATCTAAATGTTCAACCTGCATATCTGAATAGAGCATTGTTCCCGAGGCAATTAGAATTGTACCAAAAATAAAACACACTTATTATGTCTAATCTCTTAAGATTTTGAAGATTACATTTTAATGTTGAAATTTACCTGAAAAATTCTAGGAAGAACAATGCCAAAGATGTCTTGTCTGTGGTTGTATCCTAAATTATCTGGTGTAGAGAGACGTCTTGTTAATAGGGAGACAATTTGATTGCTTTATCCTGCTGGATTCCTCATGTTTTTACAAGTTGACTGATGGTCTCTTCATAAATACATCAGTCCCTGGTCAGAGAATTATTATTTGAGTTATTATTATCTGATTAAACCATTTCAAAACTGGTTTTTTGCTTAAAATGTTAAGGTCAAGCCTTCTGAAGAATTTGGATGATGGAGCTCGTAGCCCTGCCTCGTTAAGTTTTGCTTGTTCAATGGTTGAAGTTGTATCTGTTTAAGTTCACTATACTCTAATTCCTTGGCGTTAGAACACAAAGGTTCTTTTATTAACCTGTTCGACAGCAGGTCGCAAGTCATTGCTAGCTCTTTATATAGTGTGTCTCTATGGCACAGATCCTTGACTAATACTCTGTGGATTAGTTGCCTTTTAAAACAGGAAATCTGATCATGTTTCACAATTTTCTACCATCAATAATCATGTAGTCAAGGTTCAAGAGCTATATTTCCTTGGAAATTCATATGCATTGTTGATATTTAGGACTGTGGCATTCTTAGGCCTTGATTATCTATGGCTCCAATTACTTTAGAGCTTCCTCACCCTCTTTTAAAGTCTTCGTTGTTGGTTTGCTGATTTGCACATTCCCAAATCATCTTAAACGAATTTCTTTCATCTTTTTTCCTCAATATTTGCGACTCCTAAACTTAATATATCTTTGTTTCAAATTCTATCCATCAAGCTATGCTCAGTCATAACTCATCCATTATGATCATTTTTAAAAGCCCGACATTCTAATTCGCATAGCTAGGCTAATGGTTGTTCGATAAAACTTGCCCTTTAGCTTTAGGGGCACATCTCGATCACAGAATATCCTAGTAGCCACTCTTCATTTTTTCCACCCACACTTAGTTCTATAGGTCATATCTTATTGAATTTGCCCACTTCTTTGAAATATGGACCCAAGGCATTTGAAGTATCCACTATGAACGATTTCTTTGTCTTCTAGCTTTATAGTGTCTATCAACTATCGTTATCTCATTTGTACTTAAGTTACATTTCATGTACTTCATCTTACTTGAACTTAATTTAAAACATGTGACTTCAATTCTTGTCTCCATCTTTTTAACTTAGCATTTACCCCCTCCTCGGTCTTAGCTACCAAAATAATGTTGCCAACAAACAACATGCACCAAGGCACGTTTTCTTGGATTGATTGAGTAATTTCATCTAGGATGGCTACAAAAGAAATGGACTTAAGGCTGAGCTTTGTTGAGGGCTTATTATGATTGGGGAATCCTTTGTTTCCCTTTCTCATGTCCTAACATTTTTCTTCAAGTCTCGATACATATCTTGCACCATATAATTATATTTCTTGGAATACCCTTCTTTGTCATTACTCACCAAAGTACTTCTCTTGCTACCTTCATGTATGCTTTTTCTAAGTCAATATAAACTATATGCAAGTCTCTTATACTAGTTTTATAGTACTCCATCATTTATTTCATACGATGAATTGTTTTCATTGTCTCATACTAGTTGTCTAGTTCTATTAACTATATGCAAGTCTCTCATACTAAGGCTATAGTACTATATCACTTTTTCCCATAATTTCACTCATGCGATTTATCCCTCGATTGTTGGAACAATCTTAGACATCTTCCTTTTTCTTGTAAATGGATACTAGAGTACTTCTTCTCCACTCATTAGGCATCAACATATCTTAATGCAAATTTGGGTGCAAAAATTGTTTTCATTCCAATTCAAATTTGGCCAGCTTCTTAATGGGATTTGTTTGACAGGTTATCTTTAAAGGATACGCATATGGGGGTTATTCGGAACTTTTAGAAAATGAGTATCATTCTTGCATGTTAAGTTCAAGCATTGCTGGAGAAATTGGCCAGTTTGGCTATAAACCGACAGTTTTAGAGGATATGTTGGCTGGCAAGAGAGCTAGTGTCTCCACAGAACTTGGCGCATATACTAGAAGTTTCATTGGCGATTGTTCACCTTCAGATTTAGAAACTGCATTGCAGGTTTGTTTTACTAATTCTTTCTTGGGTTTATTTTGGGGTGTCAGTTTATGAGTTTGTCAGATGAATTGATATTAAGTATGATACTAGAGCTACACAGGATCCTAGACATCAAGGAAGACTACAGTAGCCATTTAGTTGGCTTTCATGAGTTATTGTTATTCATTGTTGAATGGAGAATACATATATGCTCACCTTCAAAACATGCTAATATATTTATGTATGTGTTAAAATTCATCACAAAGTTGCAAGCAAAAATGCATGTTCATATAAACTCCAAATGGAGATAGGCACCGCTGGTTTCTTTTTAAGGGTCTTTAAAATAAGGATGTATTTGTGATTTTTGCCGTCTGTCTTGTACTTATATGAAAAATAAATGATAATTGAATTACAATAGCCCGGCCATAGATAACTTGCTTGCTTTTATCACAATATGGGATGAGGAAAAGTTTGAAGTATATCTGTTATGAATGGTTTCATGAATGGTGTGACTTGAGTGCACAATTGATGTGTGCATTCATATGTGACTCTTGGGATGGAATCCAATGAGTATGTTAATGTGGGTGTTTAAGTTGGTAACTTAATGATTGTAGTGTTTAAAGTGTGATTTATTATACTGAAGTATTCATGGGAATTATTGGTGTTAATAGTGATTAATGAAGAAGTCCAAAGGGTCTTGGAAGATACTTTGCTCGAGCAGAATCTGACAGAAGAAGTCTGATGGTCGCTTGACCGAGCGAGCTCTTGGGTTGGTCGAGCGGACAGAAAAAATGTATCTAGAAGCTGTCTGGAGCTCGCTCGACCGAGCTGCTCGACTGAGCGAGCTCTTTGTTTTGGTCGAGCGGTTCCTCTGTTTCACCTATGATGCTGTTTTTGTCTTTTCAAATTCTTGGAGCTGTTTCATATCATTCATTATTCAACATTAAGCATGTATTAAGTGAGCAATTATCATTAAGTGCACTTAGTACTATAAATAGGGCTCTCATACTCACTCAAAGGAATATAAAACACAACCCCTTAGCCAAACACATAGCCTTTTGATTTTATCTCTTACTCAATTGTATTACTTCATTTGTAAGAGTATTTTTTACTCCTTGGATATAATATAAACAAGAAACTACACACGATGGAGGACGTAGCCATCATTGGGTGAACATCCTTAAATCTTTGTGTCTCTTTGCAAGTTTTACATTATCAAACGTTGTTTAGTTCATTGTTATTAGTATCGTTCATCAAAGTTCTAAGTGTCGTATCGATCTTGGCAAATTATTTCAATATCCTCTGGTGTCCATGATGATTATTAGGCAACTAGATAACTTGTCTTTCATTTATGATATGTAGTTACCTTCCTGCTTTCATCGCTTTTTGGAAAACTCAAACCAAACACATAACTGTTCAAGTGTTTCAGACTCAGTTTGTTTTTCCTTTAATTTTTCTCTGTTTCTAAAATGCTGTACTCTGTAGCTTGTCTATCAACTTTTCAAAACCGGAGTGCAACCTGACGAAGAAGATCTCAAAAGAGTTGTACAGATGGTAGAAGAATTTATTCGTGCGGAAGAAAGAGATCCTTACAATGCCTTCACTAATCGATTAACAAGAATTAAATATGGCCATTCTTACTTCTATAAGGTATCAATGTATCTATAGACTATAGTTTGATGCTTTTGATATTTTATCTTTCATTTCAGAATTCTTTATAATGCATTGTTAATATTTATCTGTAGCCCCTACATCTTAATGACCTGTCAAAAATTGATGCAAAGAAAGCTTGTGAATATTTTGACAATAGCTTCAAAGACCCCTCTACATTTACTGTTGTGATTGTTGGCAATCTTGATCCAGCTATGATACACCCGCTAATACTGGAGTATTTGGTAATTTCTATTCTGCTTGAGTTGTAAAACCAATCATGACTTTGGGAGCTTGCAACCTTATGTCGCTTTATTAATACCTGTGTAGGGTGGAATACAAAAGCCTTCTAAACCTGTGTTCCTTTACAACTTGGATGACCTCAAAGGTCTACCTTGCACTCCTCCTGTAAATATAGTAAAGTAATACTCTTTAGTCATTCCAATAATTGAAAAGCACCCCACTTATTGAGCAATCTTTGTGCTGTTTAGAATGCACTGCTTATAAACTAATTAATTAGGAGCTGGTTTTTAATGCAGAGAAATTGTCAGAAGTCCTATGGTAGAAGCACAGTGTTCGATCCATATAGCTCATAATATAAAGCTGTGCAGTGAGACCATGGTATGTAAGACTAGGGTAACCGTTCTTTTTGTATTATCAAACAACATAAATTGATGGCGTTTGCTTCCTGTTTATTATGTTAAATTTGTTGTCAAGCTGGAAGAATTCTGGTTTGTTACATTTTTGAGCCAACTTCTTCAAACCAAAATGACCCAGGCTCTTCGTTTTAAGTATGGAGAGGTAAGTTATATTATTTATTTTATTGGCAATATTGTTGATTTATCACTAATTACTACTAATATATTCAACTAGTTTTTCTTCACAATGCATTAGTACTAACTACTATGACACAACATAATACCTTAGATGGCTTGGTTGTTCCCTGCTGAAATAACTCTGATAATTATACCGAGTTTCTCGGTTCATAAACTGGAAGAGCATTGTTGTCCATTGCTAAAAAATTCACATCTTTTTTAGGATCTAGCACAAAAAGGTTTAACATTCTTCTTTAGCAAGCTTTTCCCCTAATTACTCACTAAAGTTGGGCACCATATCGACCTAATTACTTTTAATTTTTCATTCTCCATAATCTCCATGAAATAATTAAAGGTTAGCTTATTTTAGGAACGGAAGGAGTGCTTAAATGAGGGATTCATTAAGTGCTTGACTCATAGTTTTGTTTCGAAATCTGAAGATATTTTCTTCAAAAATTCCAACAGTTTGATCTCGTGAGTTGCAGATATATTCCGTAAGTGTTGATTCAAACTTTGGCTACAACAAGCCATCAAAAACTGCTGACCTGGAAGGTGAGATAACCATTGATTTTTCATGTGATCCAACTGTCTCCTCTTCACTGGTGAGTGCACTTAATTGTATCTAATAGTAAATAATTGCTTATTTTACAATATATAAGTCAATGCAAGTTAATTTTGATAGGTTGATATCGCACTGGATGAAATAATGCATCTCCAAGAGCATGGACCTTCAGAAGAAGATATTTTAGCGGTACTTGAGATTGAACAGAGGGATCATGAAAATGAATTGCAGGTAGTTGTTAATAACTAAAACTATGGTAATGGTAGAAAAGCTATAACACACTCGCATGAAACCCCTATTTAGGAAATGACCAATAGTTTCAACTCCTGACCTATCACAACAGAACATAATCTTCTGCGACAATACAATTGTCAAAGATATGGCTTGTGCTTGAGTTTTAATTAGAAATTTTGATTTTTCTAATTCTTGGAACAGTTTTCCTCTTTTTATCTTAAGCAGCTAAAAGTATTATAAGTATTTGAGTTCAATATTCTCTTACTACCAAACAGAAGTTCTATGAATGTGCTTCGTTTCATAACTAGGTCATCAACAATGTTGTGCTGATTCCTCTTAGAATACTGACACCCAAGGTGTTGCAAGGGGGTCGACCCTGATGTAGTTAAGATTACCCCAATGACAAATGAAATTTTTTTCCTTCAAACCTGTTATCTTAATAGCAATGATAATATGCTACTTTGTCGTAAATAAGAACTGCAGAGGGTTGGTCATTTAGATTTTCCCACGACAGGATACAGGTCAAAGACGATATTTGCTTTATCTATGTATAGTCAGTTTTCGCAAGTAAATGTCTGCTGTGTGCACCTTGTGCCCTTTCTAAGTAATTCTCTTGGCTCTCCTTCAGGGAAATATATACTGGCTTTTTCAGATTTTGAAAAGCTATCGTTCCAGGTTGTATGCTGGTGATCTCGGATCTACATTTCAGGTATTTTAATTGTGAGCTTGGATTCTCTTCATCTGTTTTCATATTTTCCTTGTGCTATTTTGCACTTATGTCGTCCAGTTACACATTGTTTCAAATTTTGGATAGTAATATAGGAGGGGAGGGAATGAAAGGAGGAAAAGGGAGGTAATGGAGAATCGGGAAGAAGAAATCATTTTCCTTCTTTATGTCGCGAAGTGTTGGAAGATCTGTTTCTTAAAGAAAGAACAGAAAATTTATGTTGTCTCTTGTCTGTTTATATGCAGTTACTGGACAAAGCAAGAAGAAGAACTCGACAAACACTCTCTCCATTGACAGCAAAATGGGCACTACAGAAAATTTTACCCTATCCTTGCAAGAAACATTATGTCTCAGTGACCTTAATTCCAGAAACAAACCGTTTCCGCTTACTAAAGCACCAACTGAAAAGCCAACTTAAGCAAAAATATTACGGTAGATATGTCAAGGTACTTGTTTTATGCTCACTAATAATGCCACCACGGCACCCAAGTACAAAGCATTTGTTTTGCTAGTTTATATGACCTCTATGGTTTTGCTTTTCTCTGACGATGGCATTTTTCGACTGGTGCAGACTGTGGACAAAGTTTGGAGAGTTTTTGACAAAAAACAGATTCACATTCACCACTGATACTCCTTTTTTTCACGCACGTTCAACCAGTCTCTCGTTTGAACAGAAATGGAATCCATCAATGAAACCTTGAGCTTCATAGATTCGCTTTGATCTACATTTATCTGGTCATTACTGATGTATTGTAACATTAAACCTTGGTAAGCTGATATTGAAGCATCTGGGTCATCCCATTTGTATGTACAGCAGCTTCATTATATATATTAAAATAATTCAGTGGTAGTTTTTATTGGGATCTATGGCATATTGGCAACCATTATGTGGTTAAGCATATAAGGATTATTAGCACCCCTTGTAGGGTTGCAAGAACAAGGTTTAACACGAACTTTATAACCCCATTCTGATGATTCTGAGATTCTCCAATTGGAATATTGGATGTTGTGTATAGATGGCTGTATAATAAATAATTGTATTGCAGTATGAGTAAAATGAAATGAAGAGCAGAGTTATGAAGGATTTACATTGCATTATTTGAATGCTTTAACTCATTTTACACACATCCTGGCCATATGTAAAGATTGTTGTTCATTTAGCTTTGATTATCTTGGAAATGTGTTGGATGTAGAAACTGGAATTTTTCTTAAAACAAGCCTTTTTTACTAAAATTTCCCAAAATAAACTTTTTGGGAAAGTTATTCCAAGATAAGTGTCTCCTCATCAAGATTGTGGTTTGGCTTTGTTCTTTTATTAATTAGAGTTGAACAAAACTATATGATGATCCGAATATCCAATTCGAATCTTAGAATATTCGATTTGTAATTATATTTGGGATCAGATATCCGATTTGAAATTTAGATATGGATTAGGATCTCAAATTTTATTGTAAAATGTGACTTTAAATTTCTTAAATAAACAATAAAATAAAGTTACAAGTTTGTAGAAAAAACAAATTACATATGACAATCAAAAACTATGCTTATGTACACCACCGAAAACTCCAAGATACCAATCTTCAAACTCGAACAAAGTAACAAGAATATTTTGTATTGAACTTAATATTAATTCTAGGCGAATTGTTCTCTCCTAAAACATCATTTTCTCCTTACTACGATGCTTGAAAATATAAACAGGAAATATGTTCTGAGATACAAAGAATTACACTAAATTCCTAGTACAAGGAACTTAGAACGATGTAAGAGAAACTTAGATGGAAGAAAAAACGGAAAATTACAATCGAAGATTGCAAGTTCTCTATGTAAAGTGCTAGAGAAGGAAAATCAAAAATTGCATGTAGTGAATAACCACACAAGCCTTCTATATTTATAGAAGAGCTTACACTATTTCACGAAGTAACATTTTACTCCATGAATCACAACATCGATTGTCGTCTTTCAATCAATCCATCCCAATATATCCGGTTAATATAACCATATTAACCGTAGGTAGTTATATTATAACTAACAAAATCGAATAAAACGAACATTGCAGAAACCAGCGCGAAACTCGCAACCAGTGAAAAACTTCGTGACCCGCGAACTCGCGACCAGTGACAAAAGTCACGACCCGCGAATTGTGTTTTTTACAAAACATAAACTTTGCTTTGAAAACTCGCGACCCGCAAGCCTTTTCGCGATCCGTGAAGAACACTTTCCACAAAATAAGTAACTTTACAATTTTGGGATATTTTCAATTAATTATTTATCTAATTAATTTATTTGATTTATTTAATTTATTATTTCCGAGAAGCATTATACGCTCTAAATGACAACAATCCTCCCCCATTTAAAGTGTTAATCCTTTTTCTTTTTCGTGATCCATAATCTTCAACCCATTTCATGCATCAATGCCAATGTTCTTACAAATTGAATTGATAGCTAGTACCACACATCTTTACAATCGATCATATCCTTAATATCCTTACAAATTGAATTAAGCAGATATATCCAACCAATTGAAGGAGTTGTACACATGAAATAATTCATTAAACTCACATTTGTGACACGTTAAAGGCCATGTGTCCATATCTACTCATAAGTTCATTGAAATCATAAGTATGCCCCTTGATTTCATTGAGGCGGCCAAACCCCGAACTTATATAGGAAGCTTCTCTTGGTTACCATGCTTTTGTGAATAAAGCACTCAATCTAGAGATCTTCAAAACTCTAGAAACTGGAGACTTCGAGGGACTACTCTACTACCTCGTTATTCAACATCACGAACAAAGCAACTAAAGGGTCTCAAAGCTGCTTTCCAACATCTGATGAGCGATCAATCCACATTTAATTCAAGACTAGATGTTTCTACTAGCATTGAATTGGGTTTCTCTCATGGTGTTAAAGATGGGCATAAACCAATCCCTTGAGCCGAAAACTCAAAGGAATTCCTACTCAATGGCTTAGTAAACTGATCCGCCATATTGAGTTTAGTATTAACATAGTCAACAAAAATGACCCTTCCCTTGATAAGATCATGCATAAGCCTATGTCTTAGTGCAATATGCCTTGACTTACCATTGTATGTTTGACTATACGCTCTGTTCAAAGTCGAATCACTATCACTATGGATAGCCACCAGTGAAATTGGCTTAACCAAAAGAGGGATCTCGTACTTAACCATTTTGCTTCCTTGCTAGCAGATGCTAAAGCAATAAACTCATAACATATCGTAGAGTCTGCAACACATGTTTGTTTCATAGAAGCCCATGAGATGGCACCTCCCCCAAACATAAACACCCATCCACTTGTAAAAGAATTATCCTCTTTATTGGATGCTTAAGTTGCATCAGAATATCCTTCCAAAATCGGAGGATCTCCACAATAATACAAATCATAATCCTTGGTTCCCTTCCTAAGTACTCTTCTCATAGCTCTCCAATGGGAAGGACCAGGTTTTTGGGTAAATGATGGGGACTTTACGTCCTTCAATAGTAATACTGCAAGTGCATGGCATAGCGTAATACATCGGCAAGTAGGGGTCGAATCCACAAGGAGTGGGGTGTATATCAAGGGATTCTCAATCAGTTAGTTAGTTCAACAATGTATATATAGATGTTTGTTGGTGTAATTAACTAAAACAAGCAAATAAAGACTAAAGCTAAAACAAAGTATAAAACAAGTAAAGATGCTAATTAACCAAGAACATAAGATCAAAGGCAATACAAACACATGAAAAGGTAATATGATGATGAAGAGGCAAAGGCTAGGCTTTCTCACCAAAGTAGTGTTTACAATCTTTAACCTAAGGTCATGGATATGGGTTATGGGGAAGAACGCATCTTGGATACTAATGTTCTCTCTCGAGCGACAAAAGCTTCCTAAAACATACTCAACTACCTATTCTCATAGAGCTAAGCATATTTTAAGACATGGAGCACACATTCATCATTTCCAATCAAAATATCTACCTATTCTCATGGAGATAATTCAATTTTCAAGCATAGACTCTCATTAGAAATCGACTCTCACCCTCAATCCAATGACACTACAATAACAGCAAAATCCATCTCAAACCATAAACAACACAACCAAGCCAAAGGTAAAGAAAGCTATTTAGACTACATACATGGTGATAATACCTAGTCTAAGCCAAATTGAACTACTCACTCATATTGAAATTGAACATAACTAAAGACATTGAATTCATGATAAATAACAACAAAATTAAAAGCAATAAAGTGTAGAGAATAGGAATTAAATTCAATCCAAGGAAGACAACCAAATGAAGAATTAATGAATACCAATGATAAACTCCATAAAGCTTCAATAGCAATTCAAATGCTTGATGAAATGCTTCTATAGAATTAAGTTAATCTCAATTACATTAATGTATCAAATGATCTTCAATGATAAATCAAAAGCTTGAACTATCTAATAAGCGTTTGGGTAGAAAAATGCAATTAAGAATACAAGACTAGAATCATGGAAAGTACATAGGAAGTTTAAAACTAACAAATACCAAAGAAAGCTTAAAGTACAGAAAAATGAGTAGTAGAAGGATTGGATGATTTGCTTGACCCTTCTTCTTCTCTATTTATAAGAGGGAGGACAAGTGGTGGGTGGTGGCTTCATGATTTCTCCACCACCCTATGTGTGAGATAGGTAGGCTATAGATGGGTGGCAAATAGGGGTGGTGGAGCAGTAGAGTATGAGAGGCATAAGAAATCAGCAGCTTTTAAAAGCGTAATTATTTCTGACCACCCAAATCGCTCGACCTGAGCCTGTCCGCTCAACCGTGCTCGCTCGCTCGACCCATTTAAAATGCTTTTGTCGACATTCTAAAGCTACTGGAAGTAAATAGTACTTTCGCTCGACCGGGTTGAGCAGCCTTCAAGATGGTCCTGCTCAGCTTCTATCTCTAATACAAGTCTTTTTTATGTTCGAGCAAGCTTGGCTCGACCCAGTTTTGGCCGAGTGGGCTTCGAAAGGTCTACTTTAGCTCCTTTTGGCCTTGTTTCCTTGACTTGGGTCATCAAGGCTTTGATTAATTGAGCTTTTGGAGTTAAGTGAATATTGTATGCGCCAAATATACTTGGTTTGTGATCGGTTTTGTTGAATATTACCTAAAATCCACAAAAACACCAAAATACTCATCCAAGCGTAAAATCCAAAATGAAGCAAGCATAGTTATGCAAAATCCCAATACAATAAAGCCAAATAATGGGGATAAAATATGAATAAAATGCAGCTAACAATAAACCTACTTAACTGACCCACTGCAAAAGCTGTATCTAGCCTTGTACAGGTCATTGCATACATCAAAGATCTAATGATCTTTGAGTATTCCAATTAAGAAATAACTTCTCCTTTACAAGGTACTAGTTTCTCACATGGATCCATGGGAATGGAAGCTGGAGATTTATCAAACATATTGAACTGTTTGAGAATCTTCTCAATGTAAGGAGATTGGTTCAACATAAGACCTCCATTATGTTTTATTATCTTAATGCCTAAGATAACGTCAGCCTCCCCCAAATCCTTCATAGAAAAGGATGATAACAAAAATTCCTTTGTCATTTCCACTTGCTTTATACTTGTACCAAATATGAGCATGTCATCGACCTAAAGACAAATAATAACACCATTTCCTTTATTATCAAACTTGCTATAAACACACTTGTCAGCCTCATTGACAATGAAAACAAAAGATAGCACAGTGTCATCAAACTTTTGATGCCATTGCTTTGGTGCTTGTTCAAGTCCATAGAGGGACTTAATCAATTTACACACCTTCTTTTCTTGTCCTTTAACGACAAACCCTTCGGGTTGTTTGATATACACTTCCTCCTCCAGATCACCATAAAGGAATGTCGTTTTGACAACCATTTGATGAATCAACAAATTGTGGATAGAAGCTAAGGAAATTAAGAGCCGAATAGTTGTAGTTCTAGCAACCAGTGCATAAGTATCGAAATACTCAATACCCTTCTTTTGTCAAAAGCCTTGCACCACTAATCATGCTTTAAATCAAATCACGGACCCATCAGGTTTACGTTTAACTGTAAATATCCATTTACACACAAGTGGAGTACAACTTGGAGGTAGGTTGGTTAAGACCCAAGTGTTATTCCCCATGACGGAATCTATTTCATCATTAATGGCTTCTTCCCAAAAAGCCTTATCATGAGAAGACATTGTTTCTTCCTCTTATTACCGGGCACTCTTACAATTTCCCTACATCCCCAAACTCGAAGATAGTTCAAGTTTGGTTTCCTCTTGTACCAAAGTTCATAAGGAATAACCTTTTTCCCTCTAGTGGGAACCCGGTTAAGGATGTGACATGCGGTCAATATCGCTTCACCCCAAAATCCTTCACTCAATCTTGAGTAGGATAACATGGAGTTAACCATTTCTTGTAATGTCCGATTTTCCCTTCGGCAACACCATTTGAATGTGGTGAATAACCTGTCGTATTTTCATGGACAATTCCCATTTCTTGGAAATAACAAGGGCTATAATATTCCCCTCCTTTATCCATTCTAAGGCGTTTGATCTTTGAATCCAATTGTACTTCAACTTCATTCTTAAAAAATTTAAAACATGCTTAATGCCTCATCTTTAGAATGCAATAAATACACATAACAAAATCTAGAATAATCATCAATAAAAGTGATCATGTACTTTCTGTTTCCTAAAGATGGAGTTCTATGAAAATCACACAAGTCACTATGAATTAAATCTAGAATGTTTGGAGATCTTTCTACTTTCCTAAATGGATTTCTAGTGATCTTATTTAACAAGCAAGTACTAAATTTTTGTTTATCAATTACACACATAGGAATAACTTCTAATTTACCCATATATTTCATACTATCATAATTTACATGACATAGTCTATTGTGCCATAATTCATACATATGTACATCATTATTATAAACATGAAATAAACTATTATCTAAATATGTCTTGATGGAAAGCTTAAATAAATTACAATTCAAATAACATCTACCAATAAATATACCACCCCTACTAATTACACATCGATCAGATTCAAATACTAATTTATATCCCATGCGATTCAAGGTCAGCCCCGACACTAAATTCCTTGCAATCTTAGGAGCAAACATCACTTCCTTCAAAGTAAGAAGATTTCCTGAAATGAAATGCAATTCAACCGAACCTTTTCCAAGAACTTGAATAGTAGAATTATTTCCTATATAGAGAAACTCATCTCCATCACACTTGTGGAAGGTCTTGATCCATTTCCTATCCATGCAAACGTGCTTTGAGGCACCCGAATCAATGTACCATGATAGATCATCCTGCACACAACAAATATTATTATTTGTTCCATTTAAATCCAAATTCGAATTAAATTCAATTAATTGTGAGGAAATACCTTCATTCACGGGATCTTGGCTATTAGAAGCCTCACCCTAGTTAGCATTCTTTTTCTTGAAAAGAAAACAATCTTTCTTGCGATGTCCTGGTTTTCCGCAAAACCAACATTTTGACTAACCGTAGGTTTCTTGGAAAAGTTAGTAGATTTCCCTTTGAAAGAACTAGAGCCCCTTTTCTTATTTTTCACAAATTTAGACTTGTTTGAATTTTCTCCTACCGTGTTAATGGTAGAAACCGAGGATGGATCCTTCCCTTTTTCTTGCTCATGGATCCCAACTTCTATGAGAAGAAGGGTGGCAAGTTAGTTAAGATCAATTTCCTCCTTTTTGTGCTTGAAGGTAATCTTTACATCTTTCCATGTTTGTGGTAATTTATCAATAATACAGAGACAACTAAGAGTTCATCCATTTTTATGTCATGCCTTTTTATTATCATGCATCCTTTGTATTTCATGAAATTGTTCCATAATTGGGCGATTGTCATCAAACTTAAAATTACTGAAATCACTTACGAGAAACTTTTTGCTTGAAGCATCTTCGGCCATTTATTTAGTTTCAAGTAAGGACCACATTTCTTGAGCGGATTCAACATTTTGATAGACATCGAAGAGAGTATCATTCATACCATTGAGGATGTACCCCCTGCAAATAAAGTCGTCATTATCCCATTTACTTCTAGCACGGATATCCTTTGGAGTCTCATCTTCCTTTTGGTGTACTTATCCATAAGCAACTTTTAAAGTAGTTAAGAGAAAAAGCATTTTCTTTTGCCATCTCCTAAACTCATTGCCTACAAACTTGTCAAGTTTGACAAAGCTGGTAGTCGATTCCTTAAGACTTGCCATTTTGTAATTCAAAGAAATATGACGTTATAGATTGTTGTAAAATGTGACTTTTAAATTTATTAAATAAACAATAAAAATAAAGTTACAAGTTTGTAGAAAAAACAAATTACATATGAAAATCAAGAACTATGCTTATGTACACGACCGAAAACTCCAAGATATCGATCTTCAAACCCAAACAAAGTAACAAGAAGATTTTGTATTGAACTTGATATTAATTCTAGGCCAGATTCTCTATCCTAAAACATCATTTCCTCCCTACTACGGTGCTTGAGAATATAAACCGGAAATATGTTCTGAGATACAAAGAATTAGACTAAATTTTTAACACAAGAAACTTAAAACGATGTAAGAGAAACTTAAATAAAAGAAAAAACCGAAAATTACAATCGAGGATTGCAAGTTCTCTATGTAAAGTGCTAGAGGAGAAAAGAAAATCAGAAATTACATGTAGTGAATGACCACACAAGCCTTCTATATTTATAGAAGAGCTTATACCATTTCACGAAATAATATTTTACTCCATGAAACACAACAACGATTGTCGTCTTTCAATCAATTCATCCCAATATATCCAGTTAATATAACCAAATTAACCGTAGGTAGTTATATTATAACTAACAAAACCGAATAAAACGAACAATGCAAAAACCAGTGCGAAACTCGCAACCAGTGAAAAACTTCGCGACCCGCGAACTCGCGACCAGTGACAAAACAGAAACTTTGCTTTGAAAACTTGCGACCTGCGAGACTCTTCGCTATCCGTGTAAAACATTTTCCACAAAATAAGTAACTTTGCAATTTTGGGATATTTCCAATTAACTATTTATATACTTAATTTATTTAATTTAATTAATTTATTATTTCCGAGAACCATTATACGCTCTAAATGACAATAAATTTTTAAATGTGAAAAATAAGGAGTAAGATTGATGAGATTGAAGAGAAAATATAGAGAATAAAGTTGTCATTATGGAAGCACGAAGATCTGAGAAAGAAGGAAGATGAAAGGTGATAGGAAGAAGATTAATTAACTTGGGTCAAGTGCATTGGTTAATTGTTGATCAAAGATAACGCAAGTGGATTCAAAAGCTAAAGAAATTTTAGTTAGCAAGTAATTTAAAAAACGATCAAGTTGATGCCTCCTTCCTTCCTACCTCTAACCTTTGCATAATTGGTGTGGTCTGTTTCTCCGAGTCTAGAATTTGACATTCCTCCTTTATTCTTTCTACTAGAGCTCTAGATGCAAATATGGTTGAAGTTTTTGCTATTATTACTAGGTTTATGATTGTTGGTCTCCTCTCATGGACTGATTTTTCTATTGTTTCGGATTCCAAAGTAGTTGCGGAAAGCTTATAAAGGTTTACTTCTATTAGGGATATATATGCTTCACATTGTACCTTTTGCAGAAAGCTACCAAGTTGGAACCTCAAGAAGGAAGTGCGTCATATTCCTAGACAAGTCTCCCACTAAGCTCGTACGAAAATTCTCTAGCTGCTTAGACTTTTTAAAATCTCTACCTCATCGTTTCATATTATCTTTGATTTTGAGTACCTAATGACGATTTAACTTTAAAACACTTTATTTGCTTGGTTGTGTTTCACCTCCTCCTATGTTTGAGGAGTAGGAGACTAATGTTTTCCATCATTTTGATGTACCCTAATTTTTAGTTTCATAGTGTTGCCTTGTTTCCAAATAAAAAAAGGATTAAAAATGATTCATTAAAAAACGAAATGATATTAAGTTTATTAAGATCCTTTGCCATCCGCCATTAGAAGTTAAGTTAACCTAGACTTGAACAACTGCACTGTTTCTCAGCTCAGTCTCATATTACCTGAAAAAATAATGAAAAGACTCGTCTTCTCTGCAATTCATTCTCGTAATACCAACACTCTGCAACACCCCTTGGTTCGTTCCATCCCCTGCAATCTTATCAAATTTCACTCTTTTCATCAAATTTTCGCAAACCCAACATTTTCCACCTCTGAACAACCGTTTTCTAACAACCCATCTCCGACCAAATCTCTAGATTTCATCGCTGTATGTCAAACACTTTCATCTTACAACAATGATTATAATAAAGCCCTTGATTTTTTTAACTGGGTCGAAACTAATTGTGGGTTTCAGCACAACACGGAAACTTACAATTCCTTGATTGATATTCTGGGTAAGTTTTTTGAGTTTGACAAATGCTGGGAATTGATTCAAATTATGCAAAAAAAATCATTTTCAATGCCTAACTACATTACTTTTCGTATTATGTTTAAACGTTATATATCTGCTCATTATGTTCAAGAAGCAATTGTTATGTATGATAGGCTAGAGGCATTTGGTTTGAAAGATGAAACATCATTTTGTAATCTAATTGATGCACTTTGTGAGTATAAACATGTGGTAGAAGCTGAGGATTTGTGGGTTAAAAAGAGAATCTTTGTTAAGTTTGTGAATGAGACAAAAGTTTACAATATGATTCTTAGAGGTTATGCAAGGATGGGTTGGTGGGGTAAATGTAGGGATTTTTGGGAAGAGATGGATAGTAAAGGGGTTAAGAAAGATTTGGTAACATATTCTATATATATGGATGTTCAATGTCAATCCGGGAAAGCGTGGAAAGCTGTGAAATTGTATAAGGAGATGAGGAGAAAGAGAATGAAATTGGATGTTGTTGCGTATAATACGGTTATTAAGGCCATTGGTATCAAAGAAGGTGTTGATTTTTCGATTTCTTTGCTTAGAGAAATGAAGGATTTAGGATGTGAGCCGGATGTGGTATCATATAATACGGTTATTAAGCTTTTGTGTGAGAACGGGAGGATAAGTGAGGCGTATGAAATGCTTCATCAGATGCGTAAGAAGGGTTGTTTACCGGATGTGATCACTTACCACTGTTTTTTCCGTTGTCTTGTTAAGCCAAAGGAGATGCTTAGGTTGTTTGAAAGGATGCTGGAAAGTGGGGTTACTCCGAGGATGGATACTTATGTAATGCTCATGAGAAAATTCGGGAGATGGGGATTTCTACGACCTGTTTTTATTATTTGGGATAAGATGAAAGAACTTGGTTGTAGTCCTAACGATGCTGCTTATAATGCATTGATTGATGCTCTGTTGCAAAAAGGTATGTTGGATATGGCTAGGAAGTATGATGAAGAGATGCTTGCCAAAGGGCTTTCTCCTAAGCCAAGGGAAGAGCTGGGAACAAAAAGTGCAAGTGAAAGGTCTGGTGTAGTGGAGTTGTGATGCTTTGACCTGTCAGAATTTGTAATATTTTTCCTGGATTTAGTTTGAAGTGTTTAGTTATTTTACACTTAAATTTCTTGTTGATGAATATTTTGGATGGACGTAAACGATTTGCTAATTCAATAAGAATTTGAGTGGATTTGGCTGATCAAAGCAATTTGAGATGCTTGCAAGCTTGACTCTTCCTGTTCTTGATCTCTGTATCGGTGAAAAGGCTTACTATAATCTGAAAATACATATAAGAGTGCGAACCTGAACCATGATCCATGAACCATATTAAAGAATTTTTCCTCAAGAAGCCAATATCTGGTAAGCCTTCATTATAAACTCTAGTTTTGTTGTAAAGGATTTGGTGTTCATCATCATCATATCTAAGGTATCCCGCCCCATAGGAATACTATGGTCAGGGTCTAGGGAGGGAAAAAATGCGGCAACCCATTCCCGTGAAGGATTTGGTGTTGTTGTCTGTTATATATTCTATTCTATAGAGCATTTTGAAATGATTCTTGACACTACTCTATGGAAGTAAAGATTAGTGTTATCATTTATATGCTTCATATAGCTTTGCTTTACTAGCCACTGATGTGATGTTATGGTTACTACTAAAAGATGTATCATTTAGCTCAAATCTCCGTTGTTGTTCAATGAACTTAAATTTGAAGCAACAGATTACATATCAGTTTTTATGATAGAAGTGATATCAAACATATTAGCCCAGATTGTTATATTGTTGATGATAGTCTTATACGCCTACGTAATTAGTCAACAACGATAGATGAGTCAGCTGGCATTTACTGATTGAAGAGCTGGCATTATGATTTTTGCAAGCCTTTTGTGGTATGAAACTCTATTGGTTTTCCTTGTTGCTTGGAGTTAGGTGTCTCTTATGTCATTTCTTGGTATAAAAGTTGAAGGGATTCTGGAAGACCGAAGGGACAACAATATGCTTGTGAATTATATGTCTCTGCTCCATGAGACTGTGTGATTTTCTACTTTGTTTATAATAATATAACGTTCTTACTGACTGACTACAGCTGAATCTGCTGCAGTTTCAGGGCTATATGCCTATATCCGGAGTTTACAGTGGATGGTCCAACTGTTTGCGTTCTAATGGCTCACAGACTTGAGTGAGAGAATAGAGGTATGTTATATCTAATTCGAGACATTATCTATTGTTGTTAATCGTAGATATCTACTTTCAAATATATGAACCATTGTATCTCTTTACCTATGCTTGCATTTTATACTTGTAAATCATTATTTCTTGACTTCTCCGGTGTTTCTTTTAGATTTATTTTAGGCTTCAATCTTTTAAATTTCGACCTGTACAATTTGGAGCGAAGTATAAGAATAAATCTATACATTTACACATTAGATTTGCAATCTGCTTAGTGTATTTCAGATGAAAGTGAAATCAAAAGCTCTGTATAGCAATGTCATTTTTCTCAATACCTATTACCAAGTGAAGTAAACCTCTCCAAATGACTATGTCGCCATTCATCTTTAAGCTTTTGCATTTGTTTCTTAGTTTCATTAACGAGTGTCATTGCATTCGCAATATCTTCTCCTTTATTAAAACAAATATAATTGATTGTATTCTCAAAAACCGTCAACATGGAGATTCAATCTTAAGATCAAAGTTCTAAAACTAATAATTGCACCTCGCATGTTGCCTGCACCATCATAATTTAGAACGTTATCCTCAGACCTCGATAAATGTAATAGTGTTTCACCATCTCTTTCAGATCAACATATTTTAAGTGACGACTCAAATTCTCTTTATTAGCAACATCAGTGAACTCATCCACAAGAATAGAAATAAAATTCCCATCAAGTACCTCACTTAGTTCAAAAATCTCGATTTGGCGAGTATAAGGCTAGCGCCTTGATAGGGTTTGGTAGGCGAATCCTTAAAGCAAGTGCTTCGTTGTGCCTTTTAGTGCCTAAATGCAAGCATCTTGGAGCGCCTTAGAGGGCTTTTTGGTTTTAGACTCGGAAGAAGATCATTTGATACGAACACCCATGATGTATGTTTTCTTGTATTTCTCCTCTTCTGCTTTCTTATTTCCCTTCTTTTTCTGGATTTCTGTTGATATTTTTAGGGTTTTTTTTGGTTTTGCTGGATTTCTGTGGTATTTCCCGACTTTTAAGCAGAGAATCATGCTCACTAGATGCTCTACCCAATTCATAATTTTTGCTCTATAATCGGCTTATGTAATAATCTGTCGTTCATACATCCAAGTAAAATCATGTCTTCATCAAATTAGTTTCTATTACTAGACTATCAAATTTATGTGTTCTTGATGAAAATGAGCCTGCAGGTCATCTAGAGTTCTGGTAACGGGAAATCAACATCGAGAGCAGGCAGTTCTTTTGCCGGTGACTGCCAAAGAATGAAAAAATTGTGAACTTAATGAAGAAATTGTTCCAAGTATGGAACTGTTTCATTCAAACAGATATCAGGACTTGTTTCTACGTTTTCATGCTTTGGCTATGTCATTACTTAATTGTATAACCATATTTCCATCTGATTCAATATGTTGCACTATTAGCGTTGGTGTGTAGCTCATAATAACGACTAACGAACATTCCCGTCTCTTTGTAAGTTGCAATATTGTCGAGGTATTGCTAGAAAGTCGAATCTTTTCTCAAGGTGCATTCTAATGGTAATATTCGGAAAAGTTCTTGGTTTGCCTGGTTATGGATTTTTTCTTTCATTCTTGTGATAGAAGTTTTGTTTTCAGCCCTTATAAGAAAGCTTAGTTCCTTAGCAAGTTAGGATGAATGAAATGAAATGAAACAGAGCTGAAATTAGGCAACTAAAGTGAATATGATGGAAAATATTAGAATTAAAAGTTTTCATTTGGGTCATCAGGTCAGTTTCAAATGGGTGACATTCGGTTCAAATAGAGTTTGGATCCATACTATTTCGGATAGATGCGTCAATGGGCCATGATTGGGTCAACTCGGTTAGTTACCGGTTGGTTTGTGAACAATTATTTGAGTTATCAGGTTTGCATTGGATCTGTGTGGATTTAAATTCGCTTCCAGTGATAATCAAGCTCGGGATGTCATCGGTCAGTAGCTGATTTGATCTTTTCAAGCTCATGTCGAATTCGAGTAGGAATCAGTTACGGGCTAGTATCAATTGATAAATGATAGTTGAATTTTTATTTGATGTAAATTGGATTTTCTATACTTAAGTTATTTTTGATACATATATTATAGTTTGAAACTTTTCCTTGTTTTATTGTAACATTCTATCATGTTTTCATGTTTATTAAATATAATTTAAAATATTTTAATATTAATACGTTGATAATTGATTGTTAGCTCTAAATATGTGAAATTAAGTATATAAAAGTTAATATATCTATCGCACTGTTTGACTAATGGTTAAAATAATGTAATAGAACGTGGATTGATTATACGTCAAAATTTAATAAGTAGAATACTCGGTGTATTAGAGTGAATAAAGATCATCTCAATAAAGATAGTGTAAACTATGTATTAGATTATTTTAGCCTCATATAGTCATACTTATTAGTGAATTATTACAGTGAGTAAAGCTTAATGTAGTTAGTCTATAATCTATATCATTAATTGATTACATACTTGATCGATCATATTATGAAATTTAATTGAGATAATAATCATCATAGTGAATAAAACTATTATATAATACTCCGTCCGAACCAATTTAGTTGTCTCATTTCCTTATTTGGCAAATTCTTTTTAGTTGTCACATTTTTATTTTTGTCAATCTTTTTTTACTTAAATATCCTTAGTTTACACAAGTAATTACGAATATACCCACATATACCTTACTTGCCCAACTACCCTTCTTTACTTACCCTTCACTACTTACTCTTTACTACTTAGCCTTTTTAACGGACCCCACACCATCCTTAATAATCGTGTCCAAACAAATGGGACATCTAAATTGATTCGGAGATGGGACATCTAAATTGATTCGGAGGGAGTATTAGTTAAAGTTTCTTATATCATATGATCATTATATATTTATGTGACATATGTTATCAAACTATTATGCTTTAACTACCTTTATACTTTAAACTAATTAAAATTTATCATTAATAATAATATATGTATATAAGTTAATAACCTAACAATTTAACAAAAACTCTTTATTATATTGCTAAAGTAATTAGTTTAAGAATTTATTTATTACAACCATATAGAA
>NC_080052.1:19637967-19755467 GCF_026212465.1 Amaranthus tricolor
GAGAAAAAACGAGATGAAACCTAGAAATCTAATCAAAATTCCATATGAAAATAATTTTTTAAAGCAAAATAATAATTTTACTTTAATTTTGTTTTCAAATATGTACTTTATACATAATGCATCTCGTACCCAAATCATTCTTGAGTCAATTTAGGTTGCGTTTCGTGTTCCCGTTCCTGTCCCCCATTCCAAACCGAATGTTGCTCCAAGTAACAATGGTTCACAACAATGCTTTATTTTACAACATAATATAATGCCTCAAGGATTACTTTTTTTTATTAGTTTTCTCATATCTGGTAGAAGTGTGGGATACGAATATTGTCCGATTTGGCTATTTTAGTAAGATTTCCACGAATTTGGCCCCAAGTGAAGTATCGAAGTGATAATACCTAAGGATCTGACACAAGATAACTTGATGCGAAATGAAGTGTCTGATCATGCAAAGGGGTTCTTTTGTGGGGAGATGGGGTGTTTTTTCTTCTTTTTTGGAAGTTTTTTTTCTTAGAAAAATTGTTTTTCTTAGTCTAGGCTTAGAAAGCATGTGCTTTTTGTTTTTATACACTTTTTGCATCTTGTGTTTTTTGCGTCCCTTATTTCATTGAGCTAAAGATTTTTAGTTTTTTGGTTGTAGACCGTTTAATAAGCACACTCGAGGTACGCCTAGGAAATCACTTAAAGACTTCCTTGAATCTACATTGGCGAGGTCCGGGTTTTCGTGCCTCACACGTCTCGTTTTTAACTAATGTGATTTTGATATGTCTTTTCCTAGTATTACTGAAATAACGGTCAATTCTTAGTTGTTTGTTTGATTGTGCCTCGGATGAAAAGCAAAAATATACCCGCTTTCTTGCCCTAAAGCAAAAATATAGAGTGAAAAATGAAAGAGCAAAAATAACCTTGAAGTGCCGCCATCTTCACCGGTCGACGTATGATTCTGATTTTGGTTTTAAGTGTTAGTTTAATCGTGTCGCAAAACATTTCAAGCATTAAGAATCACTGTTTTCTTTCTTTACCTTTGTCTTTGTTTTAGTTTTTATTTTTGTTAACTCAAGCCTATTTTATCGACGTATTGAGTTATCGTATGACTTTATGTGCTGAAGTAGTGTTTAGCTTACTTATATATTATATAATATGAATTTCATGTTGTTTTAACTTTTAAGTATTAAACATGTTATAAAATTGATTTTGGAGCTTTTTAGCAAAATTATGTGCCTCAGATACAAAAAGCCTGTGCCTTTGCCTTTGCCTTTGCCTTTGCCTTGCACTTCTTAAAAATGAGGTTTCAGATTATAATGGACTATAGTAATATGACTCATTATATGTGAAGCTGCACATGATGTTCTTTGTAAGTGTTACTATTAATAAGGATAAGATTGCGTACATTCGACCTCAAAACCTGTTCTAGATGGCAGCCACTTATTGACATTGGGGTAATAAAATGTTGTTGATTGGGAGAAATTGTTTTATTAGTTTGTCATATAGAAGTAAAATTTAGATAAAAGAGGTTGCCTATGTCGAAGAGAGAACAAAAAGAAAGGATTTGCTCTTGTTTATGAATAGAAAAAGAGAAAAGTTCATATAAGGATTTGCTTACAGTTTTATAGCTTTGTGGACTTCTATCTTAATGCCTCTACATGCCTAAGTACCTTCGGTTTTTTCTTTCTCATTTTCTATCTTCTTTCTTAGGAATTCTTCATCTTTTATTTTTTTTTTAGATTCTTCATATGTTTTTCTTTTTCCATGCCTTTTTCTTTTAATTTCCATCTTCTTAAATCTATGTCTTCTTTCATCTAGAATTTTCATTTTTATTCTCTTACAAGTTTTTCAATTCTCTTCTTTTTGTAACTAGATAGAAAACGATTAGACAAATTGCTTTGAATGTAATTTCAAGTATCTACTTGTGCTACTTTACACTATATTAGTAGCTTAGCGCAATGATTACCAATGTTTTAGATCTTTTCATGTAATTCTAAAATGAATATTATATTATTCTTAGTATTAAGTATGTTTCAAAATTGTGTCAATAGCTTGTGAACCAAAAGGAGTGCCTCACCAATTAGAAGATCGTGCTTTTGCGTACCAAAAACTTGCTTTTGTCTACGAGAAGCTCATTCTTTTGCCTTGCGCCTTGTGTACAATATTTGTGTTATGATATCTTTTTCTACTCCCCCTGCCTTATTTATACTAGTTTCCCTTTCTAGAATATGCCAACTAACTCCTACTAAAATACCTATTATATCCTCATATCTCATATATGACAATCTCATTGTCTTGGTCTGTCTTGGGCATTCTTGGCACCACTTGATGCAAAAAATTGGGTAGGTAATGTATTTTCATTGTTAGGTCCTTACTCCTTACTCCTAATTGCAACGTATCTTTTACAGTTAATGTTGCTGTTTGAGCCAAAAAGTGTTTTTTATTGATTTTTTTATTGAGCTTTGTATTACCTTTTTAATTTGATATAACAAGATGTCACAACACTGGATGTAGGAGATCTTGCTGATTTTGTGATCATTAATCAAAGTAGGAGGTGCACAATAATTACCTAGATAGAAACATCAATTAGGCCAAAAATTTTACTTTATTTTGTTTTGTTTTTTCGTAAGGTGGGATGAATACGGTAACAGTGCACGGCTGTTTCCTAGCCTTGTGACTTGTCAAATCAACAATTCTTCTGCTGCATCATTCATCTTGTCATCATGCATTTTGATTTATAGATGTTAACGAATCATTTTTGTTATATATTTTACATTGAACGACTGTACACCTCGGTGATCATATGAATATCTAAGTATTGAATCAAGAGTCTCAGTTTTCAGAAGTACTCCAGGCTCTAGCTAAGGACTTCTATAAGTTCCTAAAAGTTAAAACCTTGAGAATCTCAGAGTAACATGAACTTAGCCGCATTATATGATAAGATATATTAGTTTTGGCACACTTTTTTCTCAATGTTACATTGCAGTATGTTTTAACGTATAATATTCATGCACCTGAAAAAGATGTATTTCTTTTGTCTTCTTTTAGTTGTAATATTTCAACAAAACATGTGAAGTACACGGAAAGATAGTATTTTCTACTTACTGCTTAGTTTTTTCGCTTTTAATATTCATAACTAACAGGGTCTTCTGCTTTGGTGACAGGTTCAGTACCAGAGCCCAATTCTGCGGAGGTAGAGGTACACGTAATTGTCCCTGGGAAGCCATCATCTTCTGACGAGGAGGAATAAAAAACCGTATCTACTGCCAGTCTGATTCACCTCTTGTGTCTTTTTTTTTTTGTAAGTAGTGTCCAGTATTTGTGATTTTGTGTTTGCTTTGTACATTTCAATTCTATTTTGCTTACTCCAAAATTATGGTAGAAGATTATGCAATATTAGCATATTGTTGGTAAATGTTAAGTTCTACTTTGAGCTTGAGATTCTATTTGTATCTTTTTGGTTGTCTTATCTATGAATAGTGCAAATATACGGTCTTGGTCACGGTCGCGGTAGCCTTAGTGAAATGGATTGGATAATTTTTGCGGCCTATAGTTCTGTATCACAGTGCAACTAGGACAGTCAGTTCTTCAAAAAGTAAAAATCCTGTAGAATCAATCCCTTCTTTGTTGTATGTCCTTGTATATCCAGGCATCACATTGTTTGGTCTCAAATTTGGTATTGAAACGTCATCATAATTGAATTGATCTTATTAATTGTGAACAAAGAGGGAAAATGATCTTATTCCTATAAATTGCAATGACAATTCTAACTTGAGTCTGGTCGAAGAAAACCTTAACGAACCTTTGCACTCTTGGATTGCTTATTTTGCAAGTCAAAATGGTTTTGCCTGAAAAGGAGAAAACCCCATACCCCTTCTGAATAGGACATTCTAAAGCCAAAATGGGTTGAGGAAAACAACGGCATGCCGATTAAATTTGTTGGGTGGTCTTTGCTTTGTTTATTAAAGGCTTATTCTCAAAAGTATAGGGGTATAATGGATTATAGTTGCAAATGACCTTTTCAATCAAGGTCATATGAAAAAATCTGTTTGTGATCACAAGGTAAGGTCTCATATCCAACCTCCAATGCTTGCCTAGGCGGGATCCATTTAGTGGGGTTATCAATATCTTAGAGACCTAAATCTTCCTATCAATTAATAAATTGTTTGATAATGCAGGCCTCTGCTCGTGGGTTGATCACAAAACATGAAGGCGAATTAACCTGTATACTCGATGGCAGTCAAGCTTGCTGGTATGTGTATACGTAAATGGAATATGTAGTTTCTACAGCAAAACAAGTATCAGCCACTTTTATTGCGTAGTTTCTACAGCAAAAACAAGTATCAGCCACTTTTATTGCTGTGCTGTCTGTAAGATCAAGCTAGATAGGGGTGGAACCTCATCCTGTACTTGATCATTCTGAATATGATAGACATTTCTAATGTATATTTTTGGTAGTTTTTACTTTTCAGTGCTGTATCCATGTTTATCTTACGTAGTAGTCGATGCGATTGTCTTTGGATACGCATTAGATCTCTCTGATCGACTTCTGCATCCCCAGTATTTCAGAGGTGGCGTTTACTTGCTGTAAAATTCAGCAGATAATTGTAGTTAATTTTAGTCTAGCCGTTATGCAAATGTTATACCTTTCATCTGCATTGGCATCTCTACTTTATTTATGCATGAAGTTTCACAGAGCAGCCAATTGTAATTGTATTTCTAATTTGGGAATACTGTCATAGGTTACAGAGATATTATTGGAAGTGCTACTAAATTTAGATGATAGTTAACAATAATTTAGATAATATTTTTAGGTCAGTTGCTTGTGGTTTGTGGGACTTTCATATGGTAGTAAGTTGGGATTGAATTAGTTATATGATTGGTGGAGTAAATATGTACTTTAAGTATATATACAGCCTATAAAAATGTTACATAATAACCTGCTCAATGATCAAGTCTAAATGATTGGAATCGGGGCAAACACAAAGGAGCAGAGCCCTCGAGGGCACTTAGATAATTTATTTTATTTTACCTCTTTTATCCCGATCTTTATAGTTTTGTGATCAATATTAACTTCGTTTTAAAAAAAATTTACTTAGACATAAATTTAACTTTTTAATCAACTCAAAAACCATGAAAGATAGGCTAATATTAAGACAAAGAATTGAGAGTCTAATGCAATCAAATCAAGGATTCACGGGGATCCTTGCTAACATGGATGATTCTAGAGTACAAATAGAGTGGATTGAATACTCGTCTTTGTATGTATACAAATTCAACTATATACATAATTCAATGTCGAAAAACCATGAACAACACTTCTTTGCAATAACTAGCTTTTTTTTAAAAAAAAATATATGATATCATGAGCAACTTTGTTGTAGAAAGTAAAATAAAACAACGTAATTAAAGTGCTTATTTATTAATATTGCTAAAATAAAAATGCTGGCGTCACATTCTTTAAAAATACATGTATAACTTTTATATGAAAATTTTCCTTTTAGAATGTCATGGTGATATTATTATTATTGTTATTTTTTATCCTTACCAATAACATAATACTAAATTGAACGGTTTCACTATTATCCATGTTAGATGATTCTGTAAATTAAAGACTTAATACAATGCTTAATAATATTTTGTCAATTTCTACAAGAAATTAAAAAGAATGAAAAATGTTATCAACTTCTGCTAACATGGATAATCGAGTTTTATAAAGTTTACGGACCAAAATTCAGAATATGAATGCTTTCTTTTTTGTGAAAAGAATACAAAAGAATATCACATTAGACAGGGGAGTAATGAAAAACTCACTAAATGAATGCTAGTCACACAAAAAATTAAAGAAACACATTAATGAATTGATTGACACCCCTAGATAGAAGATCAAAAACAAGCCAAAAATGGAAGGAAGCCATAACTGTCTAAAGTAGACCGTGATTTGCATGATGGGCTGTTCCATTTTGAGCTAACACAGAAAATGGATCTCCAAATGGGTTAGATGAACCGATGCCCATGGGTTGCTGCTGCTGCTGCTGCGTCTGGTGGTAGGGAGAGGGTGAAGCGGCGTTTTGGTATGGCACCATCATCATACTCTGAGGTTGTGTTAATTGTTGGTAATGGTTATGTTGCTGCATCATCATTTGTTGTTGCATCATCATTTGATGTTGCTGTTGCTGAGACATAGCCATCTGAACGTTCGTTGGTGGTGCAAAGTTGTTCGACATTGAAAATGGGTCATTTTGTTGTTCATACGGATTGTGTACTTGCATTGCACCTGCTGCCATTCCGTATGGACCATACCCTGCATTCTGCATCTGTAACTGTCTTCTTGCGTTCTCATCTTCGTATAAGCTATTCAGTAATAGATTATCAAAGCCACCCGCCTAATTTGCACCATAAATTCAGAAATTCAGATCAAACCAGGGATATCGAATTAAGAGAGGGTGCAAGGAAATATTTACAAGCTTAGAAGACAAACCAGTTTGGTCTCTGGCAGTGGGGCGTTGTTTATGTTGCTAGGCTTTGTAACAAGGGCTAGCTCCCATCCTGATGTACCATCGAACTCCATCAAGGCATTGCTTGGAGTAGAACGATGCTCACCTCCTATATTGCGATGAAAATCAAAAAATACACTCATCAAGTACAAATATAAGCACATTAAGAGAAAGTATTACCAGGTGGAATAATGGCAAGAGCTAAGGCATTGCTTTCTTCCAATTCTGCAGCTCTTGGATTTAATTCCCTAAGACCCTGTACAAAAGAGCTCAGACAAAGAGATGGGTTGATATTTATCGAGTGTGCGCTGTTCAAGAAAGGAAAATGATGAAATATCGTATGTGCATACAAGAAGATCATCATCGTCTGTGGATATCAAGGGAGGAGGTTCAGATTGAGGTTCGGGCTCTGGTTGAGGCTCCTCCTCTGGCTCGTCTGCTTTCTCTTCCTCTTCTTCCTCTTGCTTTATTTCATTTTCAGCTTCTTCGCTTTTGTGTGGGGATTCATCCCTTTCTTGATACTCCTGCGCTTCAAATAAAACTCACTTCAAACTCTGTAGTCTCACCCGCCTCATTTGTTTGTACGCTAGCAGTAGAGGTGTTCAAAATAGGCCCGATGACCCGAAATTTACCCGACTTTGTAACTGAATCCGATTTAACCCGACTTCAAAAATGATTTACAATTATGTAAAAAACAATATGGACACAAAAGTAGATTTACCTACTCGAAACACCTAACCCGAAATCAACCCGATGACCCAAATGAACACCTCTAGCTAGCAGTATGCTTCAACACGAGCAATTCAAATACTAAAAAAGATTTATAGCGTGCAAATTCTAACCAGTCTCTTCGACACAGAACCGTTTTGCGTTGCTTCTCTGACATATTCCTCCATAGTAGCCAGAAATGACGCAGGAGGCTATGGAAGAAAAAACACATGTCAACTTTTGAAACTTAATAACATGAAATCTTCTCTTTGAGTCGTAGACAAGAACCTGTCGTAAAGTCGGGAACTGAAAATTCCTGGCTAGATCCAATCTTTTGCTGAATTCATAAAAATCAGCTAAATGTTCGGCCTGCAAAATTGGGAGTAATACCTAAAAAGTTTGAAGGAAAAACTACAGAGGATGATGGAAAAAGCTTCTTTCTTAGAGTTGCTCTATCTTACCTGCTGTCCTGCTCTTTTATAAATGTTAAGTGCTTTCACTGCGTCATGTTTACTCATGTCGAAGAACTATACATACATGTATACAACAAATGAAGATAAGATGACAAAGCCCAATTCTTACGAGATCTCAGATTCGCTAATAAGTTGTTGGATAGATATATTCATACCATATCGACTAAATTGATTATTCCATCATTGATCGCGCAGTAAATTTTGAAACTCTCTTTCAGCACCTACGTATACAGCCAGATACACAAAAGAATGCAGTTTTCCTGTCAGTACCACAATAGTTGGGTGTATTATGAATCTACAGCAAGGAGTAATATACATACCAAGGCTAGAGCATACTGTACAAGATAATTGCAGCAAGCCGCTCCTTCAGGCTGTCGAATTGTTTAAGTCAGAACATTTCATTGAAGTATAAAGTAAATGCAGTCTGTTAGGCGCTAATTTAGTGTTTATTCAGAGCAGGGCAGAACCAGAGAAGCCTGTATCCTTAAATTTTAGAAGGATAATTCAAAGTCTATAAGAAAATCGGCTTCTCACCTGGCAACCCATCAACCTGAACAGAAGTTGCTGTAGAGCAGGCAGTTGATCCAACAGTTCATCGGGGGTTAAAAGGCGGGTTCTACTGTGTACCTGATAAGAAACGACAAACAATGGTTAAAAGGGCCAGAGAAAAAAATAATGATGGGAAATAGTTGACAAATCTCCTGACCTTGCTTGCACCTGGGGAAGATCTCGTCAATCGTTCTGCCTCAATGTCATACTTCAACACCCTAAAACACTCTAGTCTTTCTTCAAGGAAGAGTGCATATGTCCGAACCCATGCAGAACAATCCCAAGCTGCATCAAAATTTCCACAACCCCTAATGTTATCTTTCCAAGCAGAAATGTTCTAAAGGAGACAATTGGGAAAAGCACAATAAAGATACCTAATGGGCTTGAATCATCCTTAAAATTTGAAATTTGAAGGATTTGTCCCCTGTGTGAGTAGGCCAGTAGCTCCTCCCTAAAAGTAGGATCTCCTTCTCTCAATGTCCTATGAATAACTATCAATACCTTTATTGCAACCTGTTGATTACATTGTTCCATGAGCCACCAATATGCATAAAATTTATCCTCTCCTATTTGGACAGTTGAAGTAATGTAGTGTGTTTCAAGACTTGCTTAATGAAGTTACTAAATGAAGATTGCATTGTCAAGAAACCAACTTAACAAAAAACTTAAGCTGATGGTTATAACCCTAGGATATGTTATACACTCTATCACACCCCCACACGATAGCTCTTTGGGCTAGAATTGCATATCCAATTCATGTTTCCTTTATACATGATGCTAAATATTCCACTTGAAATGTGGGGTGAATGAGATTCAAATTTTTAATTCTTATGTCACGTTGGCTTCTAATACCATATTAAGGAACAATTTTACCAAAAACTTATGACAAACAAAATTTAGGTAAACCCCAAACTGGTAAACCTAGCATTTATGCAATGCAGAATTTAGCCAATATTAATATTTTGAAGTTGAAATGGAGAAAACTTTACAATCCAATTTTTGGTCTTGGCCAACCTCCTTGCCAATGCATGAATGCAATACGCAACGTCTGCTCGTGGCCGAACAACTGATGTTGCAGCAAATATTTCTGATCAACAACAACAACAAAAGGAAAGAAATTAACCAAAAACTCCCAAAAAAACAACATAATTCATAACTTTTGCTTTATTTAATCAATGCCCATTTCATCAATCACCAACATAAGAAAAATTTATCCAAAATCATCAAAATTAGCAAAAATTTGCCTATGGTTGACCATCTTTTATTATCAAACACATGCCCATAATCACATTTTAAGAATAATGTGATTATTATTATTATTATATCTAACATATAATGATCATAATAATGTTTTAATTAAAACAAGGGAAAATGAAATCTTACTTCTAACATGTCTTTCCTTTGGAGGAGCCTCTACATGATTAGTTGCCTTCACCACTGCTATATCCAAATCCTAAACAAACAAACAAACAAAAAAAAACCCAACAATTTCCCATTTCATCATTCATCATGATCACATATCATAAAATATAAAAATATATAAAATCCAAATAAAATGTGTAGAAAATAATGGGAAATAAACCTTAAATTCGCTGTTGACTTTTGCAAGGCCAACAGTGGTAGAATCCTTAAGGGCTCCATAAGCTTTTCGAAAGCTTTGAAATGTTCCCATAAAAATGAAAACTTTATATATTCAATAATAATTAAAATTATTATAAGAAAATAAATGGGTATTAATTTCTAGAAACAATGTGGGGAAATTAAAATGAAGGATGATGAATTAGTTGATGTTGGTGTTGTTGATGGGCATTTCTGGTGATGAAGGTTGGTGGTGTAACAATGTCAAACGAAAAACAAACAATAACAAACATTGAGTAATAGGAGTTTTTGTTTGTGCGTAAAAAAAAAAAAAACAAACAATAATTGATTATTAGAAATGGGGTTATTTTGGTAATTTCCTATTTGTGAAATTGGAATTTGGGTTTTTTTTGTTTCTTTTGTAAAATTTGTGGTGAATGAATAATTTATTTATTTGAATAAAAAAACAAACAAAACCTAGCCTCCTTGAATAATTTAATTTGATTTATTTGAATATTTTGACCATGTTTGGGAGTTGGCATAGAATATACATCATGGCATGTCGATGTAACATGTATGGAGTTCTATTCCTTATTCGCCAATTATTAGAAAAACAAATATTAAAACTATTGTTAAATATTGTCATTTAATTTTTCGGACAAATTTTTGTTTTAGTTGAATTTTATATTGAGGTGTTTGACAATTGGCCGTTGATTTTTTTAATTAGTTTGTTTGACCAGTTGGAAATGTTGGCTGTTTTTGTTGGCTTTTAAATTAGCTGAAAAAGCTAGCTGTTTGTGGAGATGTTTGGTAAATTTGAGAATTGACTGTTGGCTGTTTATTAGAGAAAAAGTGGGTTAACAAGCCAAAAGCCAACCAAAAAAGCTCGTTGGAGCAGCTTTTTCATTTTGGTTTAAAGCTTTTCAGCTGCTTTAAAAGCCATTAACAAACACTTTTTTTTGAATGTTTGACCAACCAATAAATAAAAGCCAAAAGCCAGCTAAAGAACTAACTAAAAAGCTAAGAACCAAAACACCCCCATTATACAAAGATGTCAAATGTTGATTATATGTTGATAGACAAGCATTGGTCCAAGTTTAGGTTGTTGGTGTAAATATGCTCAAACAAGCACTATGCAGACTGTCAACAGTTATTGGAAAAGATTGCTTGGGTGAGTGCTTGGGATAGCAAACTCAATATGTGATAAACAAATGGTCGGTGATGCTAATGCTCGGGCAATGTAAGTACCTACAGCGAGAGTGATTTTGTTTTCTTTCCGAGTTCTTCAATGTTTTGCTTATACTTAACCCTAATTCTTTACGTCATGTTATGAAGTAATATTTAACCCTAACCTTAATGCATTGATCTGTAAAAAATAATATGAAAAATCTTAGTTATGTATAGAATAAAATAATAGATATTAGTTAGAATATATTAGAATATTGTGGAAGAAAGGTATCAAATAAGAAAAGAAATATCTAGATAAAATTCTACCTTATCTACTAGAATGTTCTATAGCAAGTATATATAGAGTATTATGACATTTGCATCTCATGTACAGCAAGAAGTTTCCATAAAAACAAAAGATTGAGCCATGAACTCAAATCACAAAATATATACATAAAAATAGAGAGATTGATAAGTGAGACATGAGCTCACATAAATATAGCAGTGAAGAGTGTATAGGTGCGGAACAAGTATCCCACCAAAAATATTGTTGTACAAATTATAATGTGATCAAATATTTGTATTCAGTTAATGTAATACAATATTTATTTGGGTCCAACTACAAATTTCGCGTGCGCCCAAAACTTCTATCATGGTATCGGAGCAGAAAGATCGAGAGGCCGAGAATAAAGTGCGATGAAGCAATCAAAGAAAGGATCGGAGGACCAGAACAAGATGTGTGGTAAGTATTTTGGATATCTTATAAGAATACACTAATAAAGAAAAGTTATAATGAGAAAATAACAAAATAAAAATTGATGAAGGATGTTGGTGACAAGAGCACCAATAAAATTTTAAAAAATGAAGAATTTTTTTTTTAAGAAATTAAGTAGGTTAGTGACTAGAGCACTAACAGTAAAAAACTATGGAGATTGTTAATGACATGGGCATTAACAAAAGAATTTGAAGAAATTAAAAAAAAGAGAAAATTGAGAAATTAAGATTTATAAAAGGATTTTGAAAAGTTGGTGACATGAGCACTAATTAAAGAAAAAAAAATTAAGAGAAAGTATGAAAAATTGGTGGGAGTTGATAAGAAGGGTAAAAAATAAAAAGGAAGAACACGTAAATACAAAAAAATGAAGCAAAAAAAAAAAAGAAAAGTAAAAGAACATTGGAGAAAATTTTTGTGAGGGCTAGTAACAAGATTACCTAAAAGAATAAGAGAAGAAAACAAAATAAAATGGAAACAAGAAATTATGGAGAAGTTTAAGATGAAACATAAAATCGTTACATGTATTGACATGGGGTGGTGACATAGGCACCAAAGATTAAAACTTCTGGAGAAAGAAATATTTTGAAAAATGACTGGTGACATAAGCACAGTCCACAAGAAGATATGTTACAGATGAATAGTAGCTGGAAGATACTTGGTAATAAGAATAACAGCTAAGATTGATAGGAGATCGAATACTCTCTAGGGGGTGAATAGAGAGTATGCCCATTTAAAAATTTTTCTGGAAGGTAAGCTCAAGAGCTTGAGAGACTTTCAAAGCAGTTTCTGGAACTGTTTCAGGTCGAATGATAGATCTAAGAAATATGTGCACAAATAAACTTAAACAAGAATAAAGGATTTGTTAACGAGATTCAGCTATTAATAGCCTACTCCCCGCCTATGGGTTATCTTCCAACCCGTAGGATCCAGTGCCTTTTATTAATGAACTTTAAAACAACTTAAAAAATCTTTCTATCTTCTCTCACCACGTTCTTCCTCTTGAAGAATGTCTTACAAATTCTCTTAATAAAAGTACAAATCTCAATCTCACAAAAGAGAAAACAAATTGAATACTTTAAAAAGTATTCCAATTTTAGGCGTAATTATAATCAAAAGTTCTAACTCTTTTTAAGTCTAAAACCTATTATAAATGAAAGAGTTAGATGAACTAAGTTTTACAACATTTTATGAATACTAGATAAGAGAAAATTATGAGAAGTGTTGCAGTCTTAATTCTTTATATATATATATATATATATATATATATATATATATATATATATGTCACGCCTCAACATAATCTTGCAAAACATGAAAGCTTCATCCTACAATCTCACTAGTCTGATTAATCTGAAAAAGTCTTCAAAACCTTGAGCCTTAAGTAAAACTGATGCTTCATTAGAGTATTTCTCAAACACGTTTTTGGATGCTATTTTTAGCCATTTCATCTCTTTGATGTACTCCCACGTTAATGCTCATACAAGGTATTTAAAATCCAATAATTCAAATAATAAAACCATTTAAATATAATTTAAATTAAATTCCTATATTTTAGCTTAATTTGAATTCTTTTTCCTACTTTTAGTTAAGATTCAAAATATCTTCATACTTATAGGAAAACCTATAAATCGTATATATTGATTACCAAGCAAATTATTTATTCAAACATTCAAAAAATAAAACGTGTAAAACATATTAAACACACGTCTAAATTCAAATTCAAATTCATATACAACCTTATCTAAATAAAGATAATTATCTTAAGTCATTTTTATTCAAACTTAATTCAACATATTTTGGACTTAAAATATTTATCAATTAATCACTTAATATTTAATATGATTTTGGACCTACTTAAACAACTAAATATAATTACTTAATTTATTATTTAATTTAATATATGTTTTGAATTATCATCACTTAAAGGAGTGGAGTCTTCACCAGCAAAAAGACATAAGAAGACATGCACTTTGATGACAAGGGAGAATGGAGACATAGGCGTTAGAAAAGAAAATCAAAAGTACGAGATTGCAAGTGTGGGTGACAAGGGCATCAACAATGAATTAAAGTTTTTTCACATTAGGGGGAGTGTAAAAAATAATGTGAAAAATTTTAGTTATGTGTAGAATAAAGTAATAGATAATAGTTAGAATATACAAGAATATAGTGGAAGAAAGGTATGAAATAAGAAAAAAAATATCTAGATAAAATCCTACCTTAACTACTAGAATGTTCCATAACAAGTATAAATAGAGTATTATGACATTGCATCTCATGTAGAGCAAGAAGTTCTCATAAAAACAAAGGATTGAGCCTTGAGCTCAAATCATAAAATATATACACAAAAATAGAGAGATTGATAAGTGAGACATAAGTTCACATAAAAATAATAGTGAAGAGTGTATAGGTGCAGAACAAGTATCCCACCAAAAATATTGTTGTACAAATTATGATGTAATCAAATATTTGTATTCAGTTAATGTAATACAATATTTATTTGGATTCAACTACAAATTTCGCGTGTGCCAAAAACTTCTATTACATTGATCTTATTTAATGTAATACAATATTTATTTAAAGATGTTATGAAGTAATATGTAACACTAAGCTTAACACACTGATCCATAAGTATTCGCTTTAGATATTATTCAGAGATTATAGTGAATAAGCTACCCAAGTTTATCATTAATTAATATAAAAGAATTTCCATCAGGAGAACGTACTACAAAGAACTACACAATTTTGTATGCATTTTTATTGTTTTCATATTTATTGCATATTTTTTTTCTCAATCTTTGTACTCTAAAATTCATTTATCATCGCTCTTAACAATATACATTTAAATTTCTATTTCAATGTATGATATGATGTCTCAATAGATATCACATCACATGTATATACAAATATATACTCTCAATATCATCGAGTTAAAATTTTAAATATATTCATGTAAAATCTTTAGATATAATTCGATATATAGAATTCTAATTGACAAATTTCTATACTTTAAATTTTTGCAAAAAAAGTCAAATGTAATCAACACTGAAAAATGGATGGAGCAAAATTTTAAAAACAAGAATGAAGAGCAAAAAAAAAAAAAAAAATTTATGATTTGCCATGAATAAACTAAAATCAAACTACAAAACTGAATAGGCATTAGACAACCAAAACAAAGAACAAAAAAATAGGACACATTATTATTATTATTATTATTATTATTATTATTAAAAAAAATGAAAACTCTGGACTAGGCTTTTACACTCTTTCTGTACAAAACCTTGATCTTCAGTACAAGTAACCTACAAAGGAACTGACTTTAAATTCCTGTAATCCCTCATCATTCGAAGTTGAACCCCATATTCAACCAGAATGAAACAAAAATGCAACTTCACCTCAATGGTGTGACCTAAAAAGAATGTAACATTACTAAATTCAAAGAACCCCAAAAAAACAAGGTACCATACCAGCTGCTCCATTGCATAGATATGGATAAATAAATAAATATATGTTCCACCAACATTTCCTAATCACCCATGTATTACTCTGAAATAAAAATAAATAAATAAATAAAGTTATTGGGAGCAGAATTAGCCAAAAAACACTGATGCTGTCCCTTCACACCAACATGAAACTAGTATCACTGCACGGGTAAGAGAACGCACGATCGTGAGAATCGCTGTCAGTATCAGTCAGTAGCATAAGATTCAAATCAGTGTCACATGATTCGCTAATCTCTTTGCGAATCGCATGAAAAAAGCGAATTATGGTCGGTTTTGGGCTATTCTTGGGCAAATTTGAGCGAATCGCGAATTCAAAAAGAGAATTAGCTAGCAAATTATGTTACACTGATTCAGATTCTAAGAACACGAGTGAAAATCGAGATTATACCGATTCCATTTGCAAGATACTTCGACATGTAATATCGGTAGATGATTAGAAGATCTGAATTGAAACTCAAAACAATTGCAATGCCATTTTGAGCTTATTCTGTTTCCACTTGGGTTGCCTATAGAATTCTGCCTTTGTCATCCCGAACTTTTCTTTGAATTCTGCTGCAGAAAGGTAGGTCTGCATAGACAATGCGAGTTATGAGTCATACGATGGTTACTAAACATTTTTCTTGTTTAAAAAAGTTTTCTAGGTTCCCTAAAAAGATGGTATTTTATACTATTTTGTACTCCCTTTATCCCTCTCAGTTTGCGCCTCTTTTCATTTTAGTTTGTCTCACTCATTTTGCACCCTTTTCCTTTTTGACAATGGCCACACTTTCTTTCTTTAAATCCCATCCACAAACTTATTATCTCTCTCCATCTTAACCACTCATTTCTATTATCCACTTGTTTTTTGTCTTATTTTTCAACTCAATTCCACTTTCTACAAAATTTCACACAATATAATTTGGGTACATTCTCATAGGGAAGGAGGGGGTACTTCGTAGGGATGTGGGGATAGTGGATGATTAGAAGAGGTGCTGAAATTAATGATGGACAGAAGAGAAATACCTCTCGCTTAGTGACATCAATTTCGATAACAGGATCTTCAGATGTTGTCTTTAAGCGTTCATATGGGTACGTTGTAAGTCCCTCTTCGTCTTCAGCCTCATCTTCCTTGGAATCCTCTTGTATGCTACCCATGGATTTGTCCTTGGAATTTGACTCCGGAGTTGGTGTTTCTTTCGGAGATTCTGGATTCACTTTAGCATAGAGCGACGGGTTTCATTCAATTTCATAAAGAATAAAAAAATACATAGATACGGACACTTCAAGGACGCTTACCTTTACGGGAGCGAGGTATAATAACAGGTTCTCGAGGAGTTTTCTCGAATGATGCCGTAAGTGCTGCAATAGCAGCAGCTTTTGGAGCTTGATTAGCAGAATCTGGAGTGCCTGATTTTGGATAAAGCTTCCTAACGATTGGAGGTGGTGTTGAAAGGTTCCTAGCATTTGTATTCTCAAAAGTAGCAGCAAGGGCATTAAATGCAGGAGACCTTCCTCTTACTCGAACACGATCTGGGCTGAAAGACATACTCCTTGAACGACTCTGTGATTTGTCAGGAACACTCGATCTCCCCCCATATGATACAGGCGTTCTCCTCTTCGGTTTCTGGATATATATACATACAATCAATTAATAAAGAAAAGGAGCAGTGACAAGTGACACTACAATACCAATTATAAAGAAATCTACTCCCTTCATCCCCCTGATTTTGCTTCATATATTATTATAGTCTGTCCCACTAAGTTTGGCATTACTATTTTTGGACATAATCCCGTTAATAATATACCCATTAAAACCTGCAATTTATTTCTCTTAACTACATTGAAACGCATATATACTCCACTAACGGACATGGTCCCACCTACAATGTCCCACAAAAACAACCACTTTTCCAATTTTCTTAACCTTTGTGTCATCCCCCTAAGGAGCAATCTCAGGGGGCAGAGCATAGGGTAAAAACAAGCTACATCACATCGCATCGACCGCGTTGTAAAGGTTTTCAAAATAAACGAACAGATATTTCCCGCGTTATAAAGGTGTAAAAAAAACGCATTTTGGGATGTATTAAGGGATATCTTATGGTTTCGACCGATATTTAGACGCTATGATAACCGCATCACTCTCGTTACCGCGTCAAAGTTCCGTGACCGCGATCGCGAACGTTACTGCATTTTTACACTATGGGGCAGAGGAGTCATGATCAACTTTTCAAATGTAGTAGTTCCCCCAAGAATACTTACATCCACAGTCAGGATCCCTCCATTCTTCATTACCGCTAATTTTCTCTGAAAAGAGTTTCCATGCATCTGTCCAGAAACAAACAGTATAATGCAGAGCTCAAATTAAGTAAAAATTCCTGTAAATGTAACTTGAATACTAACAGAAAATTTTGCCGAGTCCCACGTAAAAAAGCGAGTGAAGAAAGGGGGTTCGTTCCCTTCCATGACAACATAGATAGGCACTTTAGGAGAGAGCTTCTCAAGAAGAAAATCACGCTCCACGAATTTCTGTCACAAAAATTGTCAAAATTTACAACTATAAGAATATAATTGGTCATAAGATTACACTTTCACACACAGAAACATGAAAGTACGCGGTGTTCAAGTAAAAAATGTTCTTTATCTTGAACATTTAATAAGATAATACTGCTCAGTTTGAAATAATCTACACCAAAAAGGCTAAATGAAACGATTAGCTCTCCCTCTGTTGAATAATTCTTACCGCCCCAATAGTCAAAGCTTGCAATTTGGTCTTAGAATCCACTTGTTGTCCAACCCACACAAATATATCTGAGTGACAATCCAATAAAAATATATCTTCAGCCATTAGATCATCCTGGGAGAAGTTGTATATTTCTGTCACCTGTGATAATATTCAATTAGCTGGAATTTCATTGATGACTAAAAGCAACTATATATAACATATATGGAAAAGAAAGTCGCAATATATCCATTGTAAAGTGTTAACTGCATATGTCACCACAAAATCAGGGATGAAAAATTAGTTCAAGTGAAATTCCACATTATTAGATATTGTAATTGACATATAGGGGTACATAATGGGTTTGACAAAATAGACTTATCACTTCGCCATTTAGCATGTTCAGATTTTCGTTGCACGGTTTGATTATAGAGGGGAGGTTGGCAACCCAAATAACACTAAATTTCCTTCACACACGCCCCAAAAAAAAAAAAGAAAAGAAAAAAATACCATGTACAGTTCAGTGTCATATTTGTTTTTTTTTTTTTTTTACTGGTGAAATCTGCAAATAATAATTCAAATAATTATATTAGAACACAAATTAAAATGGTCATTTTAATCATGTGCATTTCTTATGATGTTTGCTACCAAGGTTCAATAGGAAACAACACCCTTGTCATCACTAACAAGGATAAAGTTGCATACAAACAACCACCTCAAACCCCACCTACCTATGAGCCAATTAATGGCATTCGGGTACTGAAATGTGAACTCATAAATTTTTGTGCCCAAATTACACCGACGTTCCACTATAAAAATAACAACGACAACACCAAAGCCTTAATCCGATAAGATTGGGGTTGAGCTATAGATCAGTTCTAATAGTTGTTTACATGGAAAATCAAACATTGAGAAAATCTCTTTCTAAGAAAGGGCGGGATGGAGGCATTGAAGGATACTCCAACACTAAAGTTGTTTTGAAATTGTTAAGGCCATCATTAGTGCCGTACTTCACTATTTGAATTAGCAATAGTGAACTTTAATAATCAGAAAAACTTACACACCTTCAAAACTCCTGCAAGATCAGCAGCGATGGGAACCACCATACATAAAAAGAAGCAAAAACAGAATCAGTCAAACTACAAAATATAGAGGAAGACAGAATGATAGAAGGTAGACAAGGTATGATTAAATAGTAATATTAATTATAAATGAGGACCTTTAGAGAAATGGCACGAGAATAAGTGAGGATCGCTTTCCGATTCTCTAGCTATCTTCTGGCTTGGGTATTCAGCTTTTTCTCCTAATAACTGCCAGAATTGTTCGGATTCTGCTCCTTCTTTTAATGTTTTGCACTGCAAATTTGGCTGCAGAAAGAACGTACACACTATTAAGCTAGAGAAGAAAATTCCAAGCATTTCACTCTCCATCATCCAGTTTGGGAAGAAGAAATCTGTTAAAAACTACCAAAATCGGATTGGATAAAAAAAAAAAGAACCATTTTGCGAAAATAATAAATAAGCTTCGCACATAAAGCTTGGAGGTTTAAGAAATAAACTTAATTGACAAAAGATGATAAACATATGCAACATTAAAGAAATACTTTTTCATTATCCTTTCTTTTATTAGGAAGAGTGGGAAGATAAGATTTTCGGACCTTGATGATATCCAACTGCCGCTCGACAAGCTCGTGATCATCTGACGATGTGAGATTTCCAGACCATGAAAATATAGTGGAGCCACTATGTAATATGTAACAGTATGAAGAATTTAAAGATGATGGAGCCTGAAACAATTTAGCATGATAGTTAATACATATACATGATACATACTAATGATAACAAAAAGTAAAATTGCATGAAACTCGTGGATAGAGGACCTTCATATCAGTTAAAATTCAGCAAGAACCTCTATAACAAAAAGGGATGTAAAAAGTAACAATTGCCCCAAAAAAGAATACATAGTGGGGAAATAAACAAACTGCTGAATATTACTCAGTTTGATACATCTTTCACGAATTTAATAAATGTGACAAAATTATAATCTATAGATAAACTCCATTAAAACCTTTTACAAAGAGGAGACTTGCATCTAGTATTACACAAAAACTGAAAGATGATTATGTCGAGTACCAGCTTTATGCTCATGTGTGAACAGTAAAAAATCTTTTAAAAAGGACATCATTAATTCAAGCTTGGCCATCTCTTGCACCGCAAAAGCATTTTTCCTTATGCACCTCGACCAAAGTCATCCCAAACATGACCTAGATGAACTGTCAGAAAGAATTTATGAACCTTTTACAAAGAATTTATTAACCAACTCTTACTCCCTTTAACATAAACTAGACTGACTTGCAGACCAAACTAACTTCCTTGACTAATCTTCATCAGAATATAGCATTTGAAGTTTGAACAACCCCCACACACCCAACAAAAGATGAAGTTTCTCAAGATGCCCCTATGTTTGAATAGAAGGAAATGGAGGAAAGGAAGGGACGGAAAATGGAAGGTTGGTATTTCCCTCATTTGGATACTAATAGAGGTAAGGTGGGAAATGGAAGGAAAAACTCCATATGTTTAACAAAACAAATCTTTTTAACATTGGAAAGATTTGCAAGGAAAACACAACAATCTCCTTTCCCCTCCCCTCTTCTTCCCTCCCTTTCTCTCGTTCCAGAATTACTATCCAAACATAGTGTTAAAGAGAACTCAAGATAATAGTCGTTTAACAAGTTGCAAAAGTTCTTAATTGAATAGAAGACATTCATATTATCCAGCTCAAGCCCCAATGTGTCACACCATCACACACACAAAATTTGCTCCATTAATCTTCAAAAAAAATATTCTCAGACTTTAGTGATTGGGTTGAAATAAAGGAAGTACTATTTCTTTTTTGATAGAAGCTTAAAAGAGATAATCCTGATTAAATTGAAGAGATATTAAAGGTTAAGATCACACCAAATATCATGCTATAACATCCTCGATTAACTACTAACTTCTAAAACCCATTAAAGACTAGAAGATTCGTAATTTTGAAACGGTAAAGATGCCTCCATTGAAACTTCTTGCTCCACAAAACTTGATGATGACAATCTTCAATAACACCCACTTATGGTGCCTAAAATTTACAGTAAAGTCTCATACAAGACTTCATCTTGCTTGATGAAACAAACTTATACACAGTAAACCACCAATAACCCAACTAAACCCTTCAAAATATCTTACTCTAAGGATGTCTGTCTGTTCTTCAACATCCCAAGATAATTGGAAAATGGATGGTCAAAATAGATTCACATGACAAAACCCTAGGGAATAAGCAATGAATTGACTTATTACTTAGCGAAATTTGTTGGTGTCAAAAATTTTCCCACCAAATGATTTGGAAGAAAGATGTTCAATTGCCTCTCCTTGATATGTCCTCACTTCCCGTCAAAAATAAAGATGCGTTCTCACATACAAATATCTATATACAATGAAAAGCTCTCCTTTTCAATTTCATTTTCAAATTAAAGGCCCCAAAAGAATGGAAGGCCACAAATAAGGAAGCCTACATGTGAAATTACATATTAAAAAATAAGGAGACTATTCTTTCTTTTTTTCTTCCAAGAATATTGGAAAATTTATATTTAAATATGACAATTAAGACCCCGAAGTTACTTATGGGCGAACTGCAAGAACATGTCATTAGTGCAGAAGTGTGATAGGAAACAGTAATCATACATACCAAATCTACTTGAATAGCTTGCATATTATCAGGTCCAGAACCTTGAACTCGAAACAAAGCTACACCATCCTCTGTGTACGTACCATCAGGAAGTTCATTATCCGTAATGTACTTTTTGTACCCTTCACTCAGTCCACCCTGGTAGATTTCAAATAAAATGTCATGCAAAAATCAAAATAGACAGAACAATCAAAGTAGATTATTTTGATAGTTTTTTCACAAGAACATAGTTTTCAGTGACCACACCTTGAAAACAATAAAGCTTTGAAAGATAGCAAAGAACTGGATCGGCTCACTTCCTTCATAAAAACGAGCCTACAAATGTGAAACAAAATCAGTTTGAGGATACAAAAAAATGAAACAATATTTTCCTACCTGTATGGGAGGGGGGTGGGGGAGAGAGGGATTGTACAACAGTACCAAAATAATGATATGGTACCTGAGTTGGAACAAATTTCATAGCTTCCACCATCTTGCTAGCCAGGGCAATAGCTGATGTTTGTTCTTCCTGTATATATATATATATACAACTAAAAGGTCAGTTCAAGGCAAAGTGGCCATTACATTTTACAAGGCCACAGAATGTTTTGTCAGCACAAGTGTATCAGCACATGTATATACAGTGTAATACAAATATAGATATATTCAACATTTCACCTAGAGTTGAGACCCTTCGAGGACTAGAGACTAAAAACATATATTAGATAAACATGAATATAAGATGCAACCTTGTTTCTGATTTGGCTGATAAAAACATCATATACATTTTTCCATATTCCTTATTCTATAGTGTTTTTTGTGGATTGGTAGTTTCATACGCCCTAGATAGAAGTTTGAATAAGAGAAGAAGAAAGGGATTCAAGACCTCAATCAAAACGCAAGATATTGGCATTTGAAACCCATTAGAACAGAAAACATTACTTGGGATTAGGGATTAGCAATAAAACTTTAGTGGCTCACCTAGACAAATTCAATTACCCCCCCCCCCCCCCCCTCTCTCTCTCTCTCTCTCTAACACACTTCAGCACCAGTACCAAGGCAGTCGAAAGAGCCTGGGATCCTCACATCTTTCCTATAACGGTCTGCAATCCGTAACCCTCCTTTCCCTTTTGTGTTTCTCTCACATCCGAGTCCAGCTTTCTTTCATCCCCCCAACCTTGCTGCCACATAACTGGAGAATGTAGACAGGTGCATTGAATAGGTGTTCTTCCACTTCCACCCTCCAACCACAACACTAATGTTGACCCCCATCACCTACCACACTCTACTCACAACCCTTGCCAAGTATCTTGCCTTGAACAGAGGTGGTTGGCCCTTCCTTGAATTTACTGCTCTTTCATGCCCCTTGTATTATGTCCTCCCCCCTTCTCTCCGAAAATCATCTCTTTTATTCTGAAGGATAAAGAATTGCAACACAATAATTTGTTATTTAAAAGAAAAACCCTAATTCCAAGTTTGAAATGCCCCAGATGTAGAACTATCGCTATTTATAGCTGATATCAGCTGGTGCTCCAGAATAGACATCCAATCAAAGAACTGCTAAGAATAGTTTAAATAAGCCATAAAATACAAAGACAAACCTCAACACTTTGCTTTCCAAACCATGTCCCAATAAGATGTTCCTCCTTGTCTTCTCCAGGGTATGAATACTGAAATATATAGCAATCTCCACTGTAGAACTTTGACTGTTCTGAAGCAGAAAGGAGATTTTTCTTATTGTTGTTTATGCGCCAAACCTGTACAACCATGGTAAACAACATTAGAAACAGGGCTTGAAGAATCTCGAGCACTTGGGAAAATTATCAAAAGAACCATGTTTGGGTAACTGAGTGTGGAAAAAGGTGCGTGGATGTAGCAATTGTTAATGTTAATTAGATCACAAATATGCAGAATTAATATCAAGCAGTATTAAATTCTACTCTGATGCCAATGCAGCTAGAATTTACGAATCAGAAAAATGCCTAATCATAGAAATCTGAGATTGCTTCCATGACAAAGTGCCTACTGTGGGATATGGGAATCACCATAAGCCTTCTCACAGCTAAATGGTCTCGACGCAAGGTCGTCATAAACATAAGAGCTCAATCACATGAAACCAGGGAACCACAATCTTTAATCCTCACCTAGCCTTCTCCTTCCCTTAGCCTACCATGTAATCCCCAAAAAAAAAAAAAACAAAAAAAAAAAAAGAACACATGACTTTTTGATTAACACCTCGATATCTGAACCATATATTGGCACGGGGGAACATGAAAATAAGAGGGAGAAAAACTGTGTGATACGTGATCATCATGGGCTTGAATTGAGAATTTCAAAACATGGAGACAAGTTAACCAAAATATGTGTGCATGTATTTGCAATCAATTTACATAGAAAATAACTGCAAGTCTTAAGGAACCTCAGGTTTATTAAAGTATATGCAACAGCCGATCTAGTCTTTCAGGATCAAGGCAGCAAATAAGAAGACTTTTACTTTACCTGCAAATTTCCTGTGCAGTCAATGTATACTTGGGGTTCATCTTTTGCAGGTTCAGCTTTAACAAGTCCTTTCACATTAACACCCTGACGTTTGAGGAGAGCTGGACAGACAAAGATGCATGATTCAAATTCCAATAGAAATACAAACTTGAAATATTTAAGAACTTCATCAACCATTATGGAATTTACAAAGGCTATCTTGTAGCAGTAATGCCTGTTTTTCAATAACTTTTAGAGCACTATATCAGGATATCCAGATCACTTACCAGCGACCTTGCCTCTTCCATCTTCAGATACAGCAACCTCAGCAGTTGGAGGCCATAAACCAAATTTTGCTTTGAAGGCAACTGTCTCAAATCCCTCAATGACACGAATAACATGAGACTTTGGACGATCAAGACTTCGAAGCAATTCCTATCAAGGAATGAAAATAATTAAGGAATATTGCCAAAGTCAACAAAGTAAAAAATAAATTGAGGAAAAGATTTTACTTCTGCTGCTCCACTTGCAGTTTTCCTATCATCAAGAGTGGTATTCCTTCCCATCCATATATAAACTTCAGTACCACAGTCTAGAATATAGCATTTATTTGTATCAAGTAGCTCCCTAGTTAAAGAGTCAGCTTCTTCTGGTTCTGCCTGTCCCTTCTCAACCCTGAAAAGAGAACAGAAAAATACATCATTGGATTAGTTGTCTTAGTGCTAGAGTTCATGATGTTGGATACATCATACAAGGAAATCAAAAGTAAGAATATTTGGGGGTTTACCGGAAAAGCTTAGCAGGAGTTGGATCAGCATTTTTATCACCTTCACTAGCTGTTTTCCTCGGTAGAGGAGCAAATCCACCAAAAAAACCCCAGAATTCACCCGATTCAGCATCAGCCATCAACCTTCCATCCTCTGGAAAACATTGCAGAACAGATTCAAAAGCAACCAAATGTTAAAACATTTATTCTATTTTTAGAAAATTGTCAATAAATGTTACTTCCACTGTTCTTTTTTAGTAGCTATACTTCCCCTAAAGAGTGCTCACACAAAAAAAGAAAGTTTAGCAACTAAAAAAGAATGGAGGAAGTACAAGGAAAAAGGCATTTGACAGCTTAAGGGTACAATCGAGAACAGTGAGATGCGAATCATCGAATAAAAGAAAATTTTAAAAGATCTGATTGTATAATTTAAACAGACATCATAGGAGCTTAATTTTGTAGGAAATGAAATTATTATCTCCTGCAAGGAAATCTGTCAAGAATCAACTTCAGAAGGTAATATCTCTTCACCACATTACGAAATATTCACAAAAGCTAGATGACAGAAAATTTCCTACCATCTATGACTACCAAATATTGTATAGAGAACCTCCAAGTGAGGAAAACTCAAAATAACTAGGCACCTCTAATGTGTTAATGCCACTAAACAACTAGCAAGCTATTAGCTTGGAATTGAAGAGGAACACATCCAATTATATTCTTCAGCAATACAAATGACACAAAAGGTAACGTTACTTCTTTTGCCCACTGCGCCTTCACTATTGTCAACTGTATTGAGTTCATACAAAGAGTTTGCCCAAATTAGTGCCTTCACCTATTCAAGGAGCTTTAACCCCAAATATAGATGAACACAAGAACAGGAATGTGCATTTGCTAATCTACAGAAAAAAAAGGGAATGCCATTCGTGCTCTAGGATCCAGAAAAATTATTTAAGAAAAACATCTAACCATGGCTAAGCCCAACAAATTTGAGCTTCTACCAGTATCCATATTGATGAATCCTACTAAAAAGAAGTTCTGGAGAGAAAGAGCACTATTTTTCGCCAGAAAAGAAGAGATTGGAGAATGATGTATCAAGTCTGTAGAGATGAGAACAAAAAATGGAGGATGGATGGTCCTCACCCCAAAACCTCTACCCCTACCTTAAAATTGCTCAAAGAAGAATTAGACTTGGTACAAACTTTGAGAAACCTAAATCTCACACATGCTTCCACTACTTTTTTTAGAATGAAAATGATTCAAACACATGTTTCCACTTCCTTCCCACTAAAGATGATTTGCCACTCATTTATTCAAAAATAGACAGCTAACCTCAGTCTTGGAATTTGCAAAAAACGTTGTCACAAAGATAAGGTTATGATGAGAGGTTTTTCAGAGATATATAGAAGAGAGTTTATCCATTTGAAAAAGTAGACTCACCGATTGCAGCTATATCACATTTTCCATGATGATTGTTGTCTTTAATATATTGAACAACTTCCAATGCTTTAGCTCTCTCTTGAATGGAAGAGTTGGATCCATTAAATTGAAATATTTTTGATTCAGTGTCCAAAATGAATATATCATCGTGATTTAATGAGGTTCGGGCACAAGGAACCTACATGCACACCACCATGTCATTAAGATAAAGTCGTATCATGTTAAAAGCACTTGTTACTTCATTAGTTTAACATCCTATCAGAGAAGATCGTTTACTTGCCTCATTTACGTGAACTACATGTTTCCCCCTACATACATAAAGGCGCGCCTTATATTCTTCAGATTCATGATGCTTGAAACCGGACGCAACTCCACCTTCCAATGGTATGATACATGGTTTAAAATATGAAAGAAACTTCTCTGTTTCATGACCTTGTACTTCTCTATATTGGACAGCACGACCACCCAGAGCTGCATCCAACTCCACAGTTTTGACAGCTGCAGCACCAGCTTCATCCTACTTAATGAGAATTAAGATCTTTAAACTCTTAACAAAATGCCATCTATAAACCACTAGTATCTCTTTAACTATCTATGTATAGTTGAAATTATTGAAAATTCACTAGGTATACATTCACAACCGTTCTTGTAAATTATGCTCTCCATAAATTAGACTAACAAGGTATACAGTGAAAAACTGTATTAGAAAACAATCTATCGTGAATAAAAAATTTGAGAGAGGCTTACTTGAGAAGTATCTTTCCCAAGCCAATAATGTATATCCTGACATAACGCACCACTCTTTAAAGTTGTTGTCTGATCAAAAAAGATGAATAAAATAAGATTCTGAAAACAGCAAAAAATTCCCAAAGAAACATTCAACCACATATAATTGGAAACTGAGAGTTTGAGACCTTAATCCAGGCTAAACTACTTTGACAAGTTGCACAGATTAAGCACACCACACAGGTAAGATAATAAGCAAGCACCACAAGGAGAAGGTGGTGGGGCAAAAATTTGTGCCCACATCACCATATCAACACACTGAAAAAGCAAAGCTGGAAACACAAATCAAAGTGTAGAATTCAAGTTCACAGTCCTACATCTCTATCACCACGTTCTCAAAATGCTTCCTCTCCTTAGCCTAAAGATAACCATATGGTATTTAAAAATGCCCACTTATATCTATAAGGGTATGTAAAAAGGGTTCAACAAACCAAAGACTTCATATGTATAAGGACAAAGAAGCATGCATCGTCGATATATTCCAATAGCCAATAGACAAGAATACCTAGCTTCAAACATCTCTATGATGTACATTAAGACCTATTTTCTAGCCAATAGGGTTTTATGTCTCATGAATATTACTTTGAACCTATCAACATCCTCAATGTAACAGATGTGTTTTACACCATACATAAAACATCCAGCATAGTATTATCTGAAATGTGAAGCATTGCAACATGTCAAACCAATACTTTTTAAGAACACAGACACACAGTACATCCCACTAAAATTGGAAGACCTCTCATCCAACCAAACTTATAGAAGACAACTTACACTGTCAAACAAAGTTTAAAGATATATACGGTTAAATTTACATCAAAATTTTCCTTTAAACCCTCTCTTTCTCTCTAACCTCCCACCCAGATTATTTTATCCTATAACTAATAAATAATTTTAGGCATGATCCCCAAGACAATGTCAAGGCCAAATATTGCAAAAGGCCCATCAAAGAGAACACGTGTGCATTTACTCATTTTGAAAAGTTTGTAGGGATCATTTTAGCACATAAAAAAGTTAATGTTTGTCCACAATAAAGACAAAGACAAAGACCAAAGGTGTACTAAACTAGTGTCACATGATTCGTTAATCTCTCTGCGAATCGCGAATTTTGGTCAGTTTTGGGCTATTTTGGTCCATCTGAGCGAATCTTGAATCGAGACATGCGAATTACCAGTGAACCATGCGACACTGACACTAAGACATAAAATCCATAACTCACCAGTCACAAGCATACCCAGAGCATTAATACGAAAAGATGGGTTAGGATAGGGTAGCTTCATGAAGTTTACAGAGTATAATTATACCCATGAGCCGCTTCATGCTTCTCCAGATGTAACTGAATAATATGGTCCTAAGGACCTAAGTCATTTATATACATAATATACTACAACATTACATCATCCCAATGTCACTAAATGCATTTAGAGGAGATTAGATGTAAGCAATCTTACCCTTGTAATAATAAAGAAGTTGTTTTATTGCCCCTTTATAACACATTGCATTTAAAAGATATCATCACAAGAACACAAGAAATACAGGAATGATAAAAATAAATAAATAAAAATAAAAAAATAAAAAAAAAATAAATAAAACTAGAAAAAAGGAGAGGCAGCAGGAGTTGTACTGGGAGTTAGAATATTTACCTTTAAAATAATATAAGAATCTCCGGTATAAAATTTTCCGTAAGAGGAGCTAGGGACACGTACAGGACAGAAATTTTCAATTCTCCATATCTCCAGGCCTCTACATGTTGTCAAGGCAACCAGAAACACAGTGTATAGATAAAAATATATTTTTCATATTGGTTCAAAAATTCGTGGTTGTTTCTCACATCATAATCACAAATCAGCACTATCAAAAAATACTACCTAATTACAAAAAAATATGTTCAAATTAAGTTGCGGGAAAGGGCAAAGCTTTGCCAGACAAACTCTTCCAATATATTTTTCTGGGAGTTGGGAGTGACTGACTATGACTACTATTTGGGCACATATTAGAAAATTTCTTGTGAAATCTCTTTAGTTGACCTACAAAGGACTGGAGAGTGTAATCATATCTATTTAAGTCCTTTTTTCAAATAAAATGTGCTTCTCCTACTAAAGTATCTTCCTTTCTCATATCATAAAAATAAAATAATTATAAACAAAAAGAAAAAAGAAAAAGAAAAAAAATAAATAAATAAATAAAATAAACTCTTGCTAAAAAACAATCATTGTCTTGCATTGAACATTAGAGAAAGATATAGCATAAGCAGTTAGCAACCGCAAAATATTTGAACAAATGGTTCTTTTTTATGCGAAGTTGTAGATGATGCCAAGAGTCAATCGCAAACAACTTATTTGTTATCCCTAACAAGGGTAAAGGTTTCATATATTCAACCTTCAAACCTTGCTTTGCTGAGAGCCACTGCATTGGATTTTGGAAATAGACTGTTGTTGGTTCTTTTTGATCATACCAAAAAAATGATACACAAGAACACCTAAATACTTTTCTTGATGCTAATTAAAACTTTTTCATAACATGACATTAGCAATTTTTTTAATGTTAGGTATTTTCATCTTCATCATTAGTATTCAACTGATACAAGATAAAACGCACATATTGCAATTTTTAATAAAATAGAGACTCCAATATGTTCATAAAGTAAAGGATACGCCTTTTGACCAGCTCCCTGGAATGCAGGATCAAGATCTCTAAGGGAAACTGACATACTGTAGGAAGAAAGGAAATGCAGATACAACACAGTAGAATTTTTCTTTAAGCAATGGTCTGTGGAAAAAAAAAGCATCAGAAAAAAATTCAAAGTTGCCACATTCCTCTCATTTTGCTCACTAAAAAAGAGAGCACAAATAAATTACAAAAAGGGAGAAAAATGATTGATGAGGAGGGAAAAGTACAAAACAGAAAATAGAAAATGTAATACAAATTACCAAAATAAGCAAATCCATAATCAACAGCTTCAACGTCTAGCACATTAAAAAAGAAAATTCAAGAAAACGTATAAACAACAATAATGACAAAGGCTTAATCCCAACAATCGATGACAATAATGGAGAAATCACTGAACACATACAGCTAACAAAATCACTTCCAGTGATCATATACATATATTCTCCACCTCCATTCATTCCTAATATTGTCATATACTCCAGAAAATCCCAAATTTTCATGGTATTCTATTCTCTAGTTATTCAAGTCATGTTCGACTTATCTCTTCCTCTTCTACACTCCTCAAGTTGCAACCATACACTCTTTTAACTAGTGCAATTCAGGACACATGATCCAACCAAAGTAGATGGTTTCTTTTATTGTGTCCGCTCATCCAACTTAACATGTACATCTCACTACCCCTAATATAGTAGTGTTGGTGTAAAGACATTGCGGTAGCGTTTTTCCTTTAACCTTAGATTCATAGCTTGTTCATACAATATTCTGAACATAGCATTCCTTGTCGATCCCTAACCCGGATAAAGCACAAGGGTTGTGGCAGCCTGGCAGGCGTAAAACATCATTATGTCTTATGTCATGAACCTAATTTAATGTATAAACAACAAAGATATATCATAATAGCTTAATGACAAAATAAAATATCACTTGGGCTAATGAAGGATAGCAATATAGAAGTATTATCGCAAAGGCCAAGGTAAAACTTGTGACTGGATGCAAAGACCACTATGACGAACATTTTATCAATGAATTCAACAATATATATCTTGTAATGCTTACAAATATATCTTAACATAATTTACAAAAGATTCTATAGATATACCTCATGTATTGGGGCCTGGGGGTATGTTTTATAGGAAAGTTGAAAAGATGTCATATTTATTTTATATTTGCTTCAACAGAACCAAGGGAAACTTCTACTTTATTCATTATAAAGCAAAATCAAATCACTGAATCAGAAAGCCTTCAACAAGGGGAAAGCAGTAAGATGACCAAATTTATAGCCCATCATAGATCCCATAACTCCACCTTTACTTACCCTTAAGGTTTCTCACCAATCAGACTTCAACCTTTTTAAAAAATTTTGAATCTGTACAATGAACCTAGGCCACTGATGCAAATAGACTTAATAGACTCCGAAAAAGAAGCAGAAAGTTACATCCTGCTGCCAAAAGTCAATTCAATAAGCTAAGTAATCTAATACAATCCCTTCAACATGTTCAAGAACATATATTGAGATGTTTTGTAGGCCACGTTGATAAGTCTTGTAGTACCATCATAACATGAAATGAGAAGCGAAAGGCGGCATACAGAAAACGTGGACATAGATTAACTACTAAATCAACAAAACATTCAAATAGTATAATGTGCAGCAACAAACACCCAATTCATTGGTCCTAGAGCTTGCCAACAAAGGGAAATGACAGCATTTTGGTATTTTGGAGGCTACTTATCCAATAAACAAAACATAATTCTTTGGAAATGGCTGCCAAATGAACCGTTCAACAAGAATGTCATCCAAATCCCAAAACATTAGACATTTTCAGCTATGCACACACTCCATAACACATAAAAAATGTAATATGCAAATACACATTCGGATCTCGAAAATACCCCAAGCAAATCCACATATTCATCCAATTGGAAAAGACAACATTTTCTTCAAGGCACTGAAATCCAACATTCCCAACATTATTTAAAAAATTATCAAAATCCAACTACTCTCATTGAAAATCACACCATAACACACCAATCCAAATACAAAAATGAGCAAAATTACTTTCAGCAAAAACATACCCATATCAGCCTAATCCATTTCCTAGATCAGTATAACACAACAGATCAAACCCAAAAACAACCAGCACCCACCGGCCAACACCCACCACCCTACCACAAACCCAACAAAAAAAAGTAAAAGACAATAAATTCAATACTTGAAATAAACAAAAATCAGCACCCAGCTTCAGAAAAATCTCAACAAAAGATAATACAATTCAAAAAAGGAATCTGTAAAAAATTCAAACAAAACCCAATTACTAAAATCAAACAAAAAGAGTATAAAGCAAAGAAATTGATGAACATAGCAATCAAATAAATTACCTTGTATCAAGAAGAATCAAGGGGAAAATCAAAATTAAGATAAATGTGCGGTAACAGTAAAAAAGATTCAACCTTCGATGATAAAATTGTGAAAATGTAGACCTTCAAAGGGTTGGGAAGAGAGAGAAAGTGAAAGCAAGGAAGAGAGAGAAAGGCGAGAGAAAGGCGTTTGGAGGGAATGATGGTAGTGCCAGGCGTGCTTATCACTAACGGCCCCCACACAAAACACAGATCATATGTTGATTAATAATAATAATAATAATAATAATAATAATAATATAAAATCTTTATTTTGTCAAAAATAATAATAATAATAATAATATAAAATCTTTATTTGTCAAAAATAATAATAATAAAAAAATTATGAAATCATATTAATTAATAAAAAATCTAACAAAATAGATAATGCTTTCTTTAATTCGGCAAATGCATTCCGAGTACAATTGACTACAATTGACAATTGTCAATGCACTATTTCTATCATTAATATTAATAATAATAATAATAGTAATAATAATAATAATAATAATAATAATAATAATAATAATAATAATAATAATAATAATAAAATTCAGCTAATTAAATCATAATAAGTGATTAAAATAAATTGATATTAAAGATTATAGTTTATAGATTAAGAATATAATATATCTTAAGAGTGATTAATCAATATTTTCTTATTTTTGACTTACGCTCAAATATTTTCTTATGTAGTTCAATGCATTTGTCATTGTATCTAGAATTATTAAAAATTAAAATTATAAAAATATGCAACAACACAAATAAAACAAAATTTCACATAATTATGTTTCTCTCATGATATGTAAAATACCATAAATAATAAATAACATAAAAATTAGTTTTATAGTTAACCCTGGTAGGAGTAATTTCATTTATACAAATGATTAGAAATTAAAAATATAACAGTTCGTCTTATATTAGATCGTCTCACGGTTAAACGATCTCAAAACAAGAAATTCATTAGCTAAAAGTTTTTATTATTGGGCTATTTAATCCAAATATAAATCAAGTTGAGACCGTCTCATACTAGAATCTGTGAAAATATAATACCATATATGGGAGAAAAATGAAAGGAGAGTAGAAAATAGAGGAAATCAATTAAGGAAATAAATTTGAAAATATGTAGAATACAAAAAAAAAAAGGGTAATTCACTAATCTGTCGAATTTGGGATTGTTTACAACAAATCATTTACAATGGAAAAATCTATTTATTTTTTGTTTGCATCTACACAAGAAAAACCAGATTTTTTTGTAAGAGGACAAGAAAAACAGATATGGCATGTAGCAGTGTTGTTGGTGTAGAAGTATTTTCTCCGTTTCATATTAGCTGCAATATTGGTAAAATGGCACTATTTATTTTTTACTCTTAATTTGTGATTAATTTTTAATCTATAGATTAAAATATAGTCAAGTGAGATTTTGTTTGATTCGTCTCATTACAAAGATTATTAATATTAAATTTTTATAATTTTTTATTATATATAATTAGATTAGATATATAAGGATTGAATTAATACATTAAAATACTTAAAAAAGCAAATGTTGTAAGTAAATTATAATGGAAGAAGTATCTTTTTAGCACTAATTTTTCACATATATCTTTTTCAAGCTAATTAATTAATTATGGACTATTCTTTTATTACAAGCCTAGAGGGTTGACCAAAAGAAGAGTATGGCGGCACAAAAAAATTATACTCCTATGTATTTATTATTCTCTTTTCAAGCATGATTCTCTTTTCAAGCTAATATTAACTAATAATTTAAGGAAAAAACTTTGTTTATCTGCCTAATATAGTAGTATTGAAAATATAAAAATTATATATTTTTATTATTCATCAACTGCTTATTAAATCCAAAAGCATATTTTTTTAATTCTCAATTAGCGTGTGCCTTTGGATGAAAATTAGTAGGCTGAGTAATTGATTGGAAGATAAGATTAAAAAATAGGTATATGATAAAGATGAGTAGTTAAAATATAGATAGAATAAATTTGTAAATGTGATAAAAAAGAAAGTGAGATCATTGTCAAAAAAGTGAAATATTCAAAATTAATGAAACAGTTTAAAACAAAAAGTAATATTAATTGAAATGGACCAAGAGAGTAATTAATTACTTGTTATTTTATACTCTTATTTATTTACTCCATGTGTTTTCATATGTTTTCTCGAATAGAAATTACGAATTTTAGTGTTAAATTTTGATTATAATTTAACATTAATATGAAAATACATATCCATGTGAAATCTTGATAGATTCATCTCCAGATTTAATTTCTAAATATTAATTTTTTAAAATATTGAATTTTAAATTTAAATTGAGATCTGAAAAAAAAAATAAAAAGGACAAATAGAAAGAATGAAAGTGATTAATTACATAAAATTTAGTTAAGTTAGTGATTTAGGCTGTAAAGGGAATACTAAAGAAAGAAAGATGATGGTTCGAAAAAGTTTGAGAGGAAGAGGGCGGTGACCGGCCAATAGAAACAAAGCCCATGAAAGTGACCTAATTGTAAAGTGACCTTTGACCATCTCTTTAGCTAGGTTTTTAGGAAATTTCCCGTGCCGCGAATGTATGTATTGCGACCAATAATCTAAAGCCTAGCTTATTTGTTCTTCCTTTTTAACAGAAACATCAATTGAAGAAAACACTATCTTCATCCACTTAGCAATATCATCATCGAAAATCACTCAAACTCACTGTTATTAATAGAGGTCGGGTAAAATAATCGTGGTTGTTGAGATATAGTGTGAAAGGTAATTAATAAATATAGTGTGAAAGGTAATTAATGAATTTATCCTAATGTGAATACATTCAATGTAATTGTGGATGAACTTGCCTATAAATATGAAAGTTCACCATTATAAAAACTACACCAATGAGTAAAAACATCTTTATCTTCTAACTTTTACTCATTCTACTTCCTCCTTATCTCTCTAAGTTTTAACACGTTATCAACACCAGCTCTACCTTTAATCATCAAGAAGGTAATATTTTTAAAAACCTAATTAAGCATTTTTTTTTTCTTCATCGGTACCCACAAATGGACCAACAATCAAATGGTGTCAACATCATCATCCAAGGTGTTTCTAACACATTTTTATATTTTATAATTGAGCATAATTCCATGCCCTTCACTACAAACCCAACAGGACTGATTTAAATCAGCTCCGACATAATAATCCCAATAATACTAATGGTCCACCAGTACGACCAACTCGTAATTCACATGTACGACCAACTAATAATCCATCAGTTCTACCGATTAATATTCCATCAGTACGACCAACAAATAATTCATCAACACAACCAACTAATAATGCCCCAACAACAACTACTGAAAATAAACCCCCACCAAGTAATAAAAGAATCAAAGATGATGAGGGAGAAACAAGTACTAAACGTTGCAAGATAAATTTAAATGACCCATAAAATAATTTATTGGACAATATGTCACTTTTATGGATGACAAGGACACTTTATTGCTTTTGTTATTGTTTTATTTTATACCGTCTATATGGCTGGTTAACTTTTTTACCGCCTAAATGGACAGTTAGTATTATTTATTTCTTTTGTTATTCTTTAAACCGCCTATATGGCTGGTTAATTGTTTTTCTTTTACCACCTAAATGGACGGTTAGTATAATTTTTTATTCTCGTATATTTATATATTTTTTATTCTCGTATATTTATATGTGCATTTTTTTTTATTTGCAGTATTTGCATTTATATCCATGTGCATTTTTTTATTTACCTTTTACTTTAAGTATTTCTTTTAAGTATACATAACAATACGGTATATTGTACAATTTGGGATAACCCTCTATAAAATAGGATTACCCCAATTTTTTTACCACATACCCCTTATCCTTTAACTTTACTCTTTACATCAAAAACCCTCCTTCTCCTTCTTCCTTCCACCGACAATGTACCACCATTATAAAAATAATCCATCTTCTTCCTCTTCCCATACTTTTAGATTTGAAGAAAATTTTGCCAAACTCAAATTATATATCTCCTTAATTATGGGTTTGTTGGTCCTTCTTGTAGCATTAGGAATTATAATAATTATGAAGAAATAATTTATTTTGAAGAAGAAAAAACAAAATGCACATGATTTTCTTTGTCATATTTTCTTTTGTTTGTTAGTGCATTTTGTATGATAAATTATACTAATATATTATATAAATGCTATCTTTTTTTGCCCTCTTTCGAATTTATTGTCTTTAATTTTTTTTTCGTTCTTCTCCTTGTTATTACTATTATTATCATTCCTCTTGTTCTTGATTTATTCCTAAATTTATTATCTACAACAAATTCATAACAATAAACCAAGGGGGAGAACATTATAAAATTAAAAGATCATAATTTTTGTAATGGTTTATTATTATGAAAATATAAGAATTATTGCATTGTCATATACTTACAAAACAATTATATATTATGTAGCAAGTATGGCAGAAATTACCAAAAGATTATTCAACATATTAGACTTAACTGGACAAAAATTCTTAAAATGAAAAGCATATGCCATCATGAACTTAGCTCAAGGACTTGAACATACTGTATTGGAAGTAAAAGAAAATGATCCAATAGATGGAACTCAAGCTACCAAAATAAAGGTAGCTACAAATCAAGAAAAGGCCAAAGCCTTAGTCCTCTTGAGGCATCATATTCATGATAGCCTTAAATCTGAATATTTATTCATAAAAGATCCCAAAACATTGTGGGGACTCTCTTGTTGAAAGGTTTGATCACCACAAAAGGGTGCTTCTTCCACAAGCTAGCCATGAGTGGAAGAATTTAAGATTTTCTAATTTTAAGACTCTCAGTGAGTATAATTCAACATTATACCGAATTGCATCAATGTTGAAATATTGTGAGCACCCGGTGACTGATGCAGAAATGATTGAACTCACATTATCTACTTTTCATCCATTAAACATTATTCTGCAACAACAATATAGAGAAAGAAATTTCAAAAGATATTCAAATCAGAGTGTAGTACTCTCACTGGCTGAACAACATAATGATCTTGTCTGGAAAAATAATAATATGAGACCTATTGGATCTCAAACTATCCGTGAGACACACTCTACTAAAATACATGTGCCTGAAGCACATGCTATTGAAAATAAAGGCCGTGGAAATTATAATAACCGTGGTAGAGGACGCGGAAATTTCTGAGGAAGAGGACGAGGACGAGGTCGTGGAAATTTTTATGAACATGGTAGAAAGTTTCAAGGATTCGGTAGAGGCCATTTTCCCCAAAATTATCAAAATGATCATTACAATAATAATTCTCGAAGGGGAAAACAAGTTAGATATCACAATAAAAATAACCATCAAGAAGGAAAAGAAAGTATTTGTTACAAATGTGGCATGACAGGGCATTGGGCACGTACATGTCGTACTGCCAAACATTTGGTGGAGCTGTATCTAGCTTCCCAAAAGAAAAAAGGTAAAGGTGTGGAAGCAAACTTTAATCAAACAAGCACCTCAATGCCTAATGTCGATCCTTATAATAAAGCAAGCACGTCAATGCCTAATCTTGACCTTTCAGACTTCTATTTAGATGACGATGAAAATGATAAAGAATATGACGAAGATATTTGAATTTTTTCTTAACAATGTTGTAGTGCTTATTTAGTTGTATTTCCGTTTTATATGCAATCTCATTTTTATGTATTGATATCACCTTATGTTAATGAAATTTTATTTTAACTATCTATTTATTTAATATGAAGATATGGATCAGTTTGAAAATGGAGTCAAATATCAATGCCTCCTAGATAGTGGAACAACTCACACTATCCTAAAGCACAAAGTATACTTTTCTGAGTTGAAGATGGTAAAAGCAGATGTCACCATAATCTCTGAAACCACTACACTAATAGAGGGATATGGAAAAGCTCAAATAATACTCCCTATTGGGACAAAGCTAGTAATTAATGATGTTTTATATTCGAGTAAATCTCGACGAAATCTCATAAGTTTCAAAGATGTACGCCAAAATGGTTATCATTTAGAAACAATGACTGAAAATCATACTGAATGTTTATGCATCACATCTGAAAAATACGGCAAGAAAAGCATTCATGAAAAATTACCAGCATACTCATCGGGATTATATCGCATTAATATAAAACCGGTTGAGATAAACATGGTGTCTAACCAGAAGTTAGATAATAAAGAAATGATAAATTTATGGCATGACCGATTGGGTCATCCTGGTGTGGGAATGATGCGAAAAATTATTGAAAATTCTATTGGGCATCCAATGAAAAAAATGAGAATTCCCCAACCAAATGAATTATCATATTCTGCATGCTCACAAGGCAAATTGATAATCAGACCATCTTTAAATAAAATTGCTACTGAAACTCCTAAATTTCTAGAAAGAATTCATGGAGATATATGTGAGCCAATTAATCCTGCTTCTGGGCCATTTAGATATTTTATGGTATTGATTGATGCCTCAACACGATGGTCACATGTAAGTCTCCTACAAACTAGAAATGTGGCATTTGCGAAATTACTTGCTCAAATCATTCGATTGAGAAATCAATTTCCAGATTATACAATTAAGCGAATAAGGCTTGACAATGCCGGAGAATTTACATCTCAAACTTTTAATGATTATTGCACGTCAATTGGAATTGACGTAGAACATCCAGTAGCTCATGTTCATACTCAAAATGGTCTGGCTGAATCATTGATTAAAAGACTCCAATTAATAGCAAGACCATTATTAATGAGGTCGAAATTTCCATCATCTGCGTGGGGACATGCAATAATACATGCATCGTCATTGATAAGATTGAGACCAAGTGCTTATCATAAATATTCACCACAGCAATTAGTGCATGGTCGAGAACCAAATATATCACACTTGAAAATATTTGGATGTGCAGTATATGTCCCTATTGCGCCACCCCAACATACAAAAATGGGTCCACAAAGAAGGATGGGAATTTATGTTGGATTTGAATGCCCATCAATTATCAAATATTTAGAACCAATGACTGGTGATTTATTTAATGCTAAATTTGCAGATTGTCATTTTAATGAGACAATATTCCCATCCTTAGGGGGAGAGAAAGTGGACCCAAATAAGAAGGAAATAGATCTCACATGAAATGCAATGCATTTGAAAATATATGATCCAAAAACGAATGCTTCTGAACAAGAAGTTAGAAAAATTGTCCATAATCAATATATTGCAAACAGATTACCTGATGCATTTGTAGAAACAAAACAAGTGACAAAATCATATATTCCTGCCACAAATGTTCCGGCACGAATTGGAATTCCCACTGATAACAAAGCCACTGAAAATGAATCTATTGCACGCCGGAAGCGTGGAAGACCACTTCGTTCAAAGGATTTGAAACAAAGAAAATCCAAAAGGTTGAATGAAATGGCAAATGTTATCAATATTACTTCTTCAATGAATTGTAAAGAAACAAGTTTTGGAGATGAGGATGAAAATCTCAGAGAAGAAGAAAATAATGATATCAAAGATAACAATGAAAATTCGATTAATTACATTTCAACTAAAAGGCAAATAAATCGAAAGAATGTTATTGTTAATAATGCACTTGCTCATTCAATCGCCACCGAAATAACACTTGATGAAAATGATATAGAACTAAGAACGATATAAGAATGTCGGCGTAGGAATGATTGGCCGAAATGGAAAGATGTTATTCAAGCGGAATTAAAGTCACTTGAAAAACGAGAAGTTTTTGGACAAATTACCCAAACACCAAATAGTATAAAACCGGTCGGCTATAAATGGTTGTTTGTAAGAAAAAGAAATGAAAAAGATGAAGTGATTAGATATAAAGAAGTCTAACTATCTCAAACAGTTTGCAAATGCGACTTATGGATGTTGTGACCGCATATTTATATGGTTCACTTGATACAGATATTTATTGAAAATCCCTGAAGGACTTAAGTTGCCAGAAAACCACCAATCACGAGAAATGTTTTCCATAAAGCTGAAAAGGTCACTTTATGGACTAAAACAATCTGGAAGAATGTGGTATAATCGTCTTAGTGAATATCTCCTGAAAGAAGGATTCAAAAATGATCAAATCAGTCCTTGTGTATTTATTAAACGGACTCAATCAGGATTTTCTATAATTGCAGTTTATGTTGATGATTTAAATATCATTGGAACTCCCAAAGAGCTTGAACAAACTGCAAAATATTTGATGAAAGAATTTAAAATGAAAGATCTTGGGTAAACAAAGTTTTGCCTTGGATTACAAATGACGCACTTAAGGAGTGGAATCTTTGTACACCAATCCAACTATACAGAAAAAGTGCTAAAAAGATTTCATATGGACAAAGCTCATCCGCTGAGCTCTCCAATGATAGTGCGAACATTAAAACCAAAAGATGATCCATTTCGACCTTGTGAAGAAGACTAGAAGATTCTTGGCCCTGAAGTGCCATATTTAAGCGCAATTGGAGCTCTGATGTATCTAGCTAATAGTACAAGACCTGATACTGCTTTCGTCGTTAATTTATTAGCTAGATATAGTAATTCACCAACAAAGAGACATTGGAGCGGAATAAAACATTTGTTGCGCTATCTTCGAGGAACTAAAGATCTTGGACTATTTTATAGATCAAAGCAAGATGCTACACTTGTTGGATATGCAGATGCTGGATACTTATCAGATCCCCATAAGGCTAAATCACAAAATGGATATGTATTCACATATGGAGGTACCGCAATATCTTGGAGATCCACGAAACAAACACTGACAGCTACATCATCAAACCACGCAGAATTAATCGCCCTTTATGAAACAAGTAGAGAATGCGTTTGGTTAAGGTCAGTAATTGGTCACATTCAAGAAGAATGTGGGATAAACTTGATAATAAATTCTCCAACTGTAATTTTTGAAGATAATACCGGTTGCATTGAACAAGTTAGTGAAGGCTTCATCAAAGGGATAAAACCAAACACATAGCACCAGAACTCTTCTTTGCACATGACCTCCAGAACTACAAAATAGTAAAAGTCAAACAAATTCAATCAAGTGAAAATCTTGCAGATCTATTCACAAAGTCCCTTCCATCAAAGAGATTCGAGCAACTTGTATATAAAATTGGAATGTGTCATCTACGAGATATATGTTGAACTCAGGGGGAGAATCATATTTACTGCACTCTTTTTCCCTTCGTTCAGGTTTTTATCCCATTGGGTTTTTCCTGACAAGGTTTTTAACGAGGCAGTATTAAATAGAAATATTGTAATAATATTTTACTCTTTTTACATAATTAGAATGCATTCAAGGGGTAGTGTTGAGATATAGTGTGAAAGGTAATTAATGAATTTACCCTAATGTGAATGCATTCAATGTAATTGTGGATGAACTTGCCTATAAATATGGAAGTTCACCATTGTAAAAACTACACCAATGAGTAAAAACATCTCTATCTTCTAACTTTTACTCATTCTACCTCCTCCTTATCTCTCTAAGTTTTAACAATGGTGTTAATATGCGAAAATAGAGTATTGCTAAAATTGGTCCCCGTCGTCTTCGTCTTCGTCTTCAGATCTCTAAGGTTTATCAAGACTATTACTAACATTAATGGATGATCTTAAGCTTCATTACAAAGAGTGATGATGATGATGATTTTTAAGGAGAAGTGGATTTTCAATGATGATGATGGTTAATAATTGTGAGGGATATTTTTTAATGATTACAATTGATAATATGATAGATATGCACGTATAGAAAATTTCCTAATCTTACGCAAATATAAGAGATTATAATGGTGAAGATAATTGTGTGAAAATGAAGGTATTTGATGATGATGATGATGGTTAAAAAATGGTGAAGAGTTGTTTGAAGACTATAACTGATAATAGTATGATAGTTTTAACTTAAAGTGATTATATAATATAAGGTCTATTTTAAGACTCAAAAGTCTTAATACAAGCCTTAAAATGCATATTCGAGAACTCAAGTTTAACATATACTCTAAAATCTAAAATATCAATGTTCAAGTCTTAAATGATCAATTTTAAGCCTTAAAATGACAGTTTCAAGGCTTACAAAACCAATTTAGGACTTAAAAAGCTTACTGATCAAGAGTTTGAGTTTAATATCTACTACAAACCTCACAAATCACAATGTCATCTTAGTCTTAAATGGTCAATTCTAAACCTAAAAAAGGCAATTCTAAGACAATCAAGCTTTAAGAGTATACTTACTTACTCAAATGATACAAGGCATACTCCAAGCCTTTCAAAAACAACTCCTAGATTTAAAACGCTTATTTCAAGTCATAAAAGGCCCATTAAAAACTTAAGTTTAATAACTACTTCAGACCTTAAATACCAAATCTGATACTAAGCCCAATAATAAATGACTGTATATATGCGGCGGTTGCACCTAAGTATTTGTGTTATGCTTTATGTATTGCTAAATCACTGGCTTTACACCTTTTTTTCCGTTCTATTTATTTAAATTTTATTTTTAATTATAATTTATATTATTTTTATTTTTCTTGAACATATTAGCTTGTTTTTTCATTTTGTTTATACAATTTTTTAACTTTTCTATAGAATATTATTTTATTTATTTTTTCTTAATTTTTCAATCGATTATCATCGAATCAAAACTAATAGAAGAGAGGAAATACCAATTAACCTCACACTATTGTGTTTTTGCTCTCCCTTTTCCTTTGTTAACCTCCCATATGATTGGAGGCAAAATTACAAATTGAATGAACTTGAGTTAATTACTTATTACTGAGTTATGTCCACATGGGTTTATGTGTGGTCTCTTTGTTCCTCCTAGGTATCTGAAATTTTTAGACCCACATGGATTTATTGAGCTTTACGGATATTCGGGCTTGACGAGTCTAGAGTCTTAAATGGATTTTTATTTAGTTATTCAAATTTAAATTACTTTTATATTTTAAAGGTTTCATTAGTACTAAATTAATCTATAGGTTGTATCTAACACTAGATTGAGTACAAAAAAAAAATAGAATTAGGTTTCAAACAAATTTAAACATGATTTTAGGCTATGTAATAGATCGGGTCTACAACGAGTTTGGCAAGTTTGAATCTTAAATGGGTCTAGTGAGAGGGTCTGCATCGAGTCTAGGTCTGAAGACCCTATACCATAACCCTGTCCCCTTTTTTGAACCTTGAAACAAACCCGAATTTAATGGATCTAAAAAAATTAGACCCAAACTAACAAAATAAGCTTAGAAGCCTTAATAAGAAAATATTAACCATCAATCATATATTGAACAATTAAATTTAAATTTCAATACATATCCATAATCATAATATTAGATTAAAATCCAATACTACAATCTATGTTACCCAACATCAATGCAAACCAAAATTCATAAATGCAATTGCTACATTCTTAACCCGCTTAATACACTAAATACTTCAATCGATAAAATCTCTTATTCAAATTTGGGTTTTCATACTCAATTAATACAAATTATCAAAAAGAAACTATTCTTCTATTCATTCAATTCATTGTTCAAAATAATACAAGTATAAAATCGTAAACTAACTAAATTAATTTTCTAAATACAAAGTCTTATATGAGATGATCTTAGTGTGAGATGCGCTTCATAATATGGATTAAATAGAAATTTTTAGCTTATGAATTTTTTATTTTGAGATCATCTTACTAAGAGATGACATTTCATAAAAATAACTCTTTTCTAAATTATAATCAACTTATTTAATACCAAATCACACTCAAACTTATTTTTATATTTTCAATTCACATTCAACATATATATCAAGTATCACTACAACTCCTCCTTTTTTATTTCTTTTCATGTCTCAAATACAACATAATCACACAAGTTTAACCTAAATACATAATCAAGTTCCATCTATTAATTACATATACAATTAATCCATATCAATCTTACATTTCCAACTCATATACCCAAAATTTTCATTTACAGCTAAGTCAAGTCAACTTTAGCCAATTATATCCAATAATAATATCCATATACTTTATTTATAAACGAAATTTGAAATCTAATTCATAACAATCTCACATGAACATCAAAATAAACATTTATTTAATTTAACTCTATAAATTTCTAAAATTAAGTGTAAAAGTAACAATTAGGACTTGTTTTCTTTATTTGATCTGACTGAATATCATCTGAAATTACTAAGGTCTAATCTGATCTGAATATTTTTGATTTGATTTGATTTAGTTTAGTCTAATCAGATCTAATCAGATCTAATTTAATCTGATTTAGTCTAATTTGATCTGATCTAAGATGGTATAGTCTGTTCTGGTCTTGTCTTGTCTTGTCTGGTCTGATCTTATTTGGTTTCATAAAGTTAATGTTATTGTAATATTTTTATTTTTATCATTATTATTATTAGAATTATTATTTATTTATTATTTATTTTATTAATTAAGTAAGTAATTAATTAATTTATTACTTAATTAATATTATCATTATCATTATCATTTAATTAATTAATTAACTAATTATATATTATTATTATTAATTAATTAATTAATTAATTAATTTAATTAATTAATTAATTAATTAATTAATTAATATAATTATATTAATATTTTTATATTCAAATTATTAAGTAATTAAATTAATTAATATTAATATTAATTAATTAATAAATTAATAATAATGAAAATAATAATAATAACATTTTAATTAGAAATATTAATTGAGAAAACCTAATTTAGTTTGATTTGACGTGGTCAGGTGTGTATGATCTGGTGTAAAACTTTCTGATCTTATATATTATGGTCTTATCTGATCTAATTTGATTTGTTCTGATTTAATTTCAATAAGAATAAGTAATAAGTTTAAAAAATAAGTTAAAGCGAACATGTTCTTAATCTAAACTTAGTTTAATTTAAGCTCAATAAATTTTTTGTTGGAATGTACCTCAAATTGGAAAAGATTAATATTGAAAAGCAGCTCTAGTCTGCAGTTTATATTGTTTTGAGTGGCAACCTGAGATGAGAGATGTCGAGAAATCCAGCAATCAAGTTTACTAATTCAAGTGGAAAATCAAGAAAAGACCATCATCAAATTTTGTAAACCCTATTAAAAGTGATGAAGACTAAACAGATTTAGGAACATTCATAGTTGTTGAAATCAAATAATTTATTTGGACAGTGGAATTGATAAGAACACCAAAAATCATAATAAATTGATAAAGAATTAATAAATTATAAAAAGGTAAAAGAAAGATATGATTTGATCTTATTTGATCTGATATGATTTAGTTTAATTTGATCTAAATAGATATATTTTAATCTGATTAGATTTAATCTCATCTATCTGATAAATCAAATGTGATTACACTTAATCTAATCTATTTAAATTTGATATGATCATCTAATTGCAATAAAAATAAGTGATAACCAAGTATAATAAGTTAAAAAAGAACAAGCTCTTTCGATGTCCAACTACAGGGCACTAGCTGATAGCTATCAAAATTTGAATTATTTAAGTAAAAAAATATAAAATTTTTTTAAAATAGAAATAGGATAAATTTATCTCCTAAAATAAGCACAAATTTTTCAGAGTTGAAGTTTGAGGTTGTTCGTTATTACTAATAGCGATAAAAAATTTGACTTTTTTTGACCAGCCTTCTTTGTTCGATGTTAGTAACAACGAAAAACCTCAAACTTCAGCTTAGAGAAATTCGTATTTATTTTCGGAAATAAGTTTATCTCATGTTATTTTAAAAATATTTTATATTTTTTTGCTTATATAATTCAAATTTTCGATAGCTATTTGGGATTCAGGATCTCATTATCACTTCTCCACTCCTGCGTTACTCTTCAATGTCTTAGCTTGGTTTTTACTGAGAGATACATAATTGTTATTATAAAGATAAACAAACACAAAATGGAGCGAAATGGAGAAAATTGATCCATATTATCATCATTTACCTCAAGTATCTATCTATCTATATCTAATACTAAAACAAAGATCACCTAAAGACACGTGTCATGTTCTGATGAGTTTAGTTTCCGCCTAATAACTAGAGTACTGAATATGCTATTACCTCAAATAGCCTTTAATATCTAGATTATCTACTATAATAATCTCTACAATTAAGGAATTAATTACTGCAGTATTAATGACTTTCTATGTCTCCTTAAACTAATTATCACATTTTTTGAAAATCATTGCAACTTGTGACGAAAGATTACTTCTATTTTTTTCTCATAAAAATTCTCTATCTTTCTTCTATTCTCATATCTAAAAAATTGGTTTTTTTTTTATTTTTAATTATCTTCTCTATAGATTTTTTGGGTTTAGCTAATTTGAACCAAAGAGAGAAGTAAAGCATTTAACCAATCTCGATGAATGGGCTATATCTCCTGCATTAGTCTACTTTTCTCTTTTATTTTCTTAAATATTTTATTTATTGATTTTTAATATCAAATTTTTTTTATGCATGTGAATGATTTATTTATAAATTTAAATTTTAATTGCTTTTTTTATTATTATTTTGATTGACCAAACCTGGATCTCTTTTTTCCTAATTTAGCAAATTTTAATTTCTTTATTCAAATTGAGGAAACGTAAATCGTGTTTAGAGATGGATGAAATCTACAAAAGTGTAACTAAACTTGAGAAGGATTGACAATAACAATCGTGATATTGTTTCCTAATACTAAAATCTAAAATTTATTTTCCTCATAGGAAAATAATGAGCAAGATATAAAATTAGAATTCAATCATTTGATTATTACCTAACATAAATTTTAAATTTTACCAGTATGTATTAATGCATGATCAATCATATATAGTTATTTCATGGGTCAAAAATAAGCAAAAATAAAAATTTTAATATGTGATGATTATGATAATATTTATTCTTTAACATACAATATTATATACAAGCCTATATTTTAAATTGCGTACCAATATTATTTTTTATTCATCTGTTTTTGATATTTTTTATTTATTTACGTAAAAATATATGTTAAATATGATAAGATATTAAATAACCCGTGCTTAGCACGGGCAATCACCTAGTATATAAAATGATTCCTGCCAAGGCAACATATAAAGAAGTTGAATATCCTCCACACTATCCTTTTCCTTCATATGTATTGACAATTCACATCAAATGGGGTTATTTTATCAAAACGTTACTCCAATTTGGTCATTGGGACGTTACATTTTACCTACGTCCTAAAAGGTGGGTGTGGTGGTAATTCTCGACCTTTTTTTAGGCAATCCGTTCTAACAAAGGAATCAGAAATGAAAAGAGATGTCCAAGGTGCTTCAAGGATGATCGATGGGGGAGTCTGTGAGGTCGAAAGATGTATAGATGGTGGCGGAAAGTTTGCAGACTTACAGTAGCAGAAATGAGAAAGTCACGATTCATGAAGGAGATGGTGAAATCCTCGTAAACTAAATAGCTCAGAGATGTTCATGGTATCAAAGCATAATGACAGAATAGGTAGGACCAAGAAATACGGGGTCTCGCTAATACGACTGGTCTTCACTTCCCTACATTTTATTGTCCAGTCTACAGCACAAATAAGGCAATGACTGTGCAAAGGCAGCAATCAGCATCACTTGTAGACGAAGCAAGTACTAGAAAAAGCAAGAATATGGGCCACAAGGAAAAGGAGATGCCTAAAAGTTGACCATGGCTAAAACTAGACGTCTTGCAATATGCATAGTGAAAGATATCACCTACATCAGTGTATATAGGACAACCAAAAAACCATCTGCATTGAGCACAAAAGCCGCTTCACAACTGTTATTACAACCATGACTGAGACCGTATTACTGTCCTATGGCACTGGGTCCAATAATCAGAAATAAGCTTCAAGTTCCGACTAGTCAAGAGTATTATTTTTGCTAAAATAAAGTATCATCATTCAACATGCACCAATTGGAATGGGAAAAGCATAAATGAAAATCTACTCGAGAATTCATAACCCAACCAAAATCAGGACCACATTTGTAACCAAAATATCAACTGGGGAACTTATATGTTCATTAAAACTCGAAGTTGTCGATGTGTTGAAGGAATATGGGAACGTTGTAAAACAATTTTCACACTACATCCGATACAGTTGGATCTTACGACTTGACAAATTTAGGTACAAAGCCCCTTCACATAAGAAAAGCAAAATTTAGACACCTAGAGTTACGATAACTGATTAATAACAATTAACGAATTTGAGAGGAAACGATAAAAAGCACATCATTGTGTACGACGAGGTTAGCTTTGAACACAGTGAGATGTACACTGATCAGTCAAGGGTTTGAGTTCACTCTTTTCACAGCTTTAGAAAATAATCAAAAATTATAAATGTATATAATTTCCATAAACACTATATTAGAGAAAAAATAGGAAGGAAAAGGGAAGGGAAAGGAAGGTAAGGGGGTAAGAAGGAGAGTGCACCTTGTTTATTTAGAAAGGAAAGAAAATAAGTGTTTTTCATACAAATTTTGCCACTAAGGAGAAATTGTATTCTAAACAAAAGTTGTTCATATTTTTCCGACAAGGGATCTTCCATTATTTTAAATCTCTCCCCTTTCTTTTCCCTCTATTTCTCTATCCAAATAGAGTGTAAGTGTTAATTCTTTCTTGAAGAACTAGCTTTTGCAAGAGAAATCAGTTAGGACAAGAACATACAGGCTAAATTCTGTAACTTCTAGTTAACAGACCAAAAGCATACTGAGAAGATGTTTTAATAAATCAAATTGATGAAATATAGAGTACAAAACAAAAGTTGCTCATAAGCCCAACAAAACTTAACTCATGGAAATTTTCCCAAGTACAAAAAACATTTTCCGAGATTGTAATAATCATGACCAAATAAACTCGTAGTAAACTCACCTAAAATCTAGTATATGTCTCAAATAAAGTATAGTCATTCACAAAGTGAAAATTTCCTCAAAAACAAGATTAAAGAACAAATTCAATTCAATTTTCTAACTTCAGATAAGACTAAAATGAACTCATTGAAACCATTATGTAAATCAAAGAAAATCCAACTATGTAAGCATATTTAGTGCCTCAATCAACATGGGTAACATGAGCAAAATCCGAAAGCATAAGACATCAGCTCATGAATTTCACACCAAATTACATAGAAGGGCTTCAAGCAACTACAGCACTGATCCAGCAAGATGAAGCAGCAACTAGGAAGACATAGGCATAACCTTCTTCTTGACACGTTTGACCGAGGGGGATACACTCTTCACCTTTTTAGCTCTCTTGAGTGGACTAGGCTTCTTCTTCTTTGCTTTCTTGGTCTCTTGTGTTGTATCCCTAATGGGTCCTGGTGATAAACCCTTCTTCAGGGCACTGCCCCTAGGTGTAGAAGAAGGAGGTATCCTCACACTTTGTGGTGGTAAAGGATTATGAGGTTTCCAAACTATATTATTCTTCATGACAAACCTAACTCTCTTTCCACTCTTATCCTCGGTATTAGGCGCAGCTTCTTCTTTATTAACATCATTTTGGCTAGTCATATCAGCTACAGGTACAGACTTTGATCTCTTACGCTTCTTAGTAGACTTATCTTTAACTTGAACTGTTGCCGGAGACTCAATGGCACTTACTCCATCACCATCTAATCCAGACTCAGCAGCAATCTTTTCAAACTGCTGTTGGAGATTCGAAATTAGGGTCTCATTTAATTCTATTCCATCCACCCCATCCTGACCTTCTACATTCGAGTTGTTGTCTACACTAACCATTTCACTGTCGCAGCTAGAATCATTCTCAGTAACTCCACCAGAATTATTAACCCCCTTCTTTTTTTTCTTCTTCTTCTTCGTCTTATTCTCTTTAGACCCCTTTTTTGACTCCTTACTCTTCACATCAGACAGCTCCCCCGCTACAACCCCATTCATTTTCATGGAATGCCCAGCTTCATTAAAATCCCCATTAATCCGAATCAAATTCGGCACCTCATCAACAACCTCAGGAAGCGAAACATCAAAACCCAATAAAACCTTCTCCTTCTCCAACTTTAAAAACTCCTCATGTAAACTAAATACAACTTTTCTATTCCCCTGAACACAATCTACTGAAGAACCCAACTCAAAAAGTCTTGAAGCAAACCCCAAACCTAATGCAATTGTTCCAAACAAAAACACTTCTGTTTTCTGATCAACCTCACTTTCCTCCAACTTCTTAACACTCAACAAACCCTTTCCATTCTTAATCAAATAATCAAACACATTACACTTAACTTTATTCACCAAAACCTTATTATCACTTTTACACAAAACCCCTAAAAATGGCCTCAACAGAAAATTCAAAACCTCCAATCTCAAAGGCAAAAAGGGTTTAAGCTCGTCACAAAAGACAGAAACAATATGATAACTGACACCATTTCCCAACCCATTATCCCCTTTCTTTCCATCATTATCACCAACATACAGTATAGAATCTTTTTCCAAAACCCTAACAAAATCTTCTAACGTAGATAAATCCCAGTTCGTATTCTTCAACAAAACAAAAAAATTCCTAACAAAACTACGAACTAAAAGATAGAACTTATCTAACCTGAGACGATCAATACCAGGCCATTCTCTTCGCATAGTGAGAAGAAAGTGTGAGAAGTAGGAGAGAGAAACAGGAAAAGGAAGATTTGGGAGAAGAGTAGAAAGACGATTGATTAGGTGGATTTGGTTTTCAATCTTGTCACAATGCCACATGCAGTAGAAAAGGGCTTTCCAAAGTTTCTTAAATTCGTCATCGGAAATCAGGGTTTGAGAAGAAAGCCAATTGAGAAGGGAATTAATCGATTTGGTTCTTGTTTTAGCGTTGCAGGATGCTAAACCCTTGAGTAGTGAATGATTAAAAGATGCGGCCTCTTCTGCCTCCATTGATGGATTAGAAGGAGGAACAAATTGAGGGAAAAGAAATGGGGGGGAATTAGAGAGTGTGGGGGTGAGCTATTTGTTACTACAATGAAAACCCTAGAGAGGAGGCAGTGAACGTAAAGTTGAGGGTAAATATGGAATATTGCTTAATGCATCTTTGTGTTTCCTGGTCCTAGTCCTAGTCCTGGTCCTGGTCTAAGTAATTAATAATAATTCCTGATCAATAACTATAATTTGTAAATAATTACAAAATAATAATAATAATAATAAAATAAATAAAATCAAAAAAGTTATATTAAATCTATAAAACTCTCACCATTTCAAATCTCTACCATATAAGAGTGATTTGCTAACTTTATAAATCAAATTATTAGATATCAGTTAGGTGTATTATTAGATATCAGTTGTTTGTCAAATTACTTTTATATTTTATAGTCTCAATAATTTATATTGAAAATATTAATTTAATTTTTAATATATCTAATTTTGTGTAATAAAAAATATAGTAATAATATTCGTAAAATTTACATAAAAACAAATCAAATAAAGCTCTACTCATTTATGTTCTAACTTATAGATTAAAAATAAATTACATACTAAGAAAATAAATATATCTTAAATTACGAATTACGAATTACAAAAGAACACGAGGGAGTATATAATAATTGTTTATATTATCTCAATTAAGTTTATTTATATATTATCTCATCAAGGGATGGTTACTAAAAAGTGTTACATTGACCTAATTTGTAACCCAACTGAAAATCAATTTTAGACATGTTTATATATTTAAACTCATTTAATACCTTTAAATTTATTTAAGACTTAATTAGACCTTTAAAATGTAAAAATAATAAAGCATAAACATTTATTTTAAAACTTATTCGGGGCCCTTAGACCCATTTGTGCAGTTCCATAATTTTAAGACTTGTCAAGTTCAAGTTTGACAAATCCACAAAAATAAATAGATTTTGGTATGTGCTTAGTTGGACCAAATCCATAACCATCCCTTAATTCTCATCTATATATTTTTATTTTTATTTTTTTCATTTTCTTATTTTTTAATATTATTCTTTTATTAACAATCCGTCAAATCTATTATTCCACCAAACCATAAATGTCACAAATTAAGTTAGACATATAAATACAAGTCTATAAGACTACAATCCATATAATTGGAGAGTGTTGTGAATGGTGACTTTGGTTCACCCAATACTAGACTTTGCATAGCAAAAGTTTATGGACTCCAGTATTTGGAGTCTGAAGCATGGGATGGGCTTTCTTGCCTATTGATTAAAGACTTTTCCCCATAATCCTAGAAAAGAAAAGTGTGTTTTATTAAAAAGGTTTTTGGAAAGTTTAGACGGCCCGTTTAGTTAGGAGTATTAAATGGTGGTAATGGAAATGATTTATAGTGTAAAATTTCATTAAAAGTTTCATATCATTCCCATGGTAATAAAACTTTGATCACAAAAAGTTTTTTTGTTTACAAATTTTCATTACCACCTAATATCACATTTTCCAATGGTAATGCATTGAAATGAATTTTGTGAAAAAAAATAAGATGATTGAAGTTGGACAAACATGACCATCAAGGTAGCCAAGAGATTTTTCAACCAAAATTACACTAGTTTTTCATTTCTATTACCACCGTTTATTACCATCTACCAAACGAGCCATAATAGCAGCTTTGTTACTTCCTAAGGGGAGCACTGCACATTCAAGGTTTGGAATACCTATTAATGTTACCGAAGATTCAATGTGTAGAGGAACAGAACCTAACAGTCCCTTAGCAGACCTCATTAAAAGAGCTAAACTTATCATTTGGGATGAGGCTCCAATGACTCACAAACATTGCTTTGAAGCCTTGGATAGGAGTTTACGCGATGTCATTCGTTGTCCTAATGGTAAACCATCTGAATTAAGCTTTGGCGGCAAAGTTGTTATCTTTGATGGTGATTTTAGGCAAGTTCTGCCAGTGATCCCAAAGGGTACGAGACAAGATATTGTATTCGCTACACTAAAGTTATCAAATATTTGGAATGATTGTAAGGTGCTACGACTTACAAAGAACATGAGATTGCGACCAGGATTAGCTAATGTTGATGAACTACGAGAATTTGCATATTGGATTCTCAAAGTTGGGGATGGAAAGCTCGGAGGACCTAATGATGGAGAGACTATTATTGATATACCCGAAGATATATTAATAAAGGATGCATATGATCCAATAGCTGCAATTGTTGATGCAACATATCCTGGAATTCATGAGGGCTCAACTGATAGTTCATACTTTCATGAGAGGGCAGTTTTAGCACCAACCAATGAGATTGTTGATAAGGTTAATGAGCATGTATTGTCACTTATAGCTGGAGAAGAGAATATGTATTTGAGTTCGGATTCAATCGACAAATCTGACGGTATTTATGGTACAAATAATGATGCTTTTTCAATTGAGTTTCTCAACTCAATACGTGCATCTGGAGTTTCAAACCATAAATTATTGTTAAAAGTAGGTGCTCCAATAATGATGCTCAGGAATATGGATCAGTCAACAGGCTTATGCAATGGTACACACATGGTTGTTGATCATCTTGGTGATCGGGTCATACAAGCAACAATTATATCTGGATCTAACATTGGCCATAAGGTATTCATTCCAAGAATTACACTAACACCTTCAGATAGCTCTCAAATACCGGTTGCTCTTAAAAGAAGGCAGTTTTTCGTGTCTTTGTGTTTGGGATGACGATCAATAAAAGTCAAGGACAATCACTATCACACGTTGGTTTGTTCCTACCTAAGCCTGTTTTTAGTCATGGACAATTCTATGTTGCAATTTCTAGAGTGACTAGCAGAAAAGGTTTAAAAATTCTCATATGTGATAAGGATGGTCAAATATGTGATCGCACTGAAAAGGTTATGTACAAAGAGATATTTCAAATTCTATAACTGTTATTCTCTAATATAGAGATCTTTATTATTGTTTTTTATTGTTATTTTACAATTTTATATTATATATATAATTGCTTTATCTTACATATGCAATTGCATTATTTTTCAAATCTAATATTATATTATTAAATTGCTATATTATTTTTATATCAAATGTCACAATTTAAGAAAAATGACAAATTAATATGTATATTATAAACATACATTAAATTTATTATTTTAAATTTTTTATGTATTAGTTCAAAAAACTTCGTGTATGCACGAGTTTTTATACTAATTATAAATAATAGTTACATACTATGGTTTTCTAAGAATTTAATGGAGGTAATCAACAGACTTGTTATTTGAATTTTGTGGAAACAACTAGTTTCTTGAGAGACCGTCTCTTTAAGAGATATATCTCAAGCCTAACCCATTAATGATTAATGTTTACTTACCGTATTCTCAATGCCTACTTACATTATCCTTAATGCTTACTTACCGGTTTCTTAATGCCTACTTTCAATATCTTAAATGTCTACTTACATCATTCTTAATGTCTACTTACATCATTCTTAATGCCTACTTACAATATTTTAAAAAAAATATAATGGGTCGATCCAATTAGAGATTGTCTCTCAAAAAGACCGTCTCTCACAAGAATTTGTCTAGTGGAAATAGACTTCAATTGTTAATTTAATAATAGCTCAAACTTTAAAATAATAGCTATATTTAGTAAAAATCAATGCTTTTAAATAATAGCTATATTTAGTAAAAATCAATGCTTTTAAATAATAGCTACATTTAATGAAAACCATGCAAATCTTATTAAGTCTACTAAGCTCATCAAGAGTCACAATATAAATTTAAAAATGAAGTTTTATCATTCATATGAAAATAAAAAGAATTTTATTTATTATAGATATAGACATTATTATTATTATTATTATTATTATTATTATTATTATTATTATAACAATTAAATTTGAAAATTCAACTCTATAATGACAATAAAGCAAAGCATGAAATAAGCATTTAAACGCCAAAACACTCTTTAATAGTGTGACATGTGGACAAAGTTTTCATGAATTATAATATGTATATATATGATGATAACAAAAATCTACTAGTCTTCAACGAGGTTATAAATGGAGTAAGACTATTTAAGGCTAGTTCGTTTTTTTTTTTCAGTTTTGAACGGCAATCCAAATTTATTTCTTTTAGTAAATTTTAGACACCTTTAAATATTAATTAGAAAGTTTTAAAATTCAACCACATTGCCATAGATCGCCTTCTGCCCCTGGTTTCAATCGTGACTAACAAGTTCAGATTAAGAGGTTGAAATTTCAGTAAGCTTCTAGAAGATCAGAGAACATCAATATATATGGTATACAAAAATTGAGCTTGTAGCAAAGGGCATGCTCCATATCCTAATTTTATGAACTGCCTATTACGGATTAACTGGAGTCACCATTCTTGATAGAGTCAAAGATTTAATGAAGTATTTCTTTGATTTTTGATTATGATGAATTATTTTATTAAATCACGAACACTCCTTATTTATGTAAACATTGGAAATCGTGTTTTCTATCAAGGATTAATCTTTACAACCTCTTTATTTTTACGGGAAAAGTTGTATATATACAATCACTTCAAGCTCAACTTAAGTGGAAGCCACTCAGTGACATTAGAGTAATAAAATGTGTAGTTACATATTAATCGGTAAATATCATCAATATTATTGCATATAAACAGCTGATTTTAAGTAGGAGAAGATTTTTTGGTGTGTTGAAATGGGTTGTTTCCAAATCAAATTAGCAAACTCAGGATGATCTACAAATGGATTTCTATTGTGCTGGTAAAGCCTACATACTCTTTCATTTCTCAACTTTTCCTCATGAGATGGAGGGTCTAACTCATTCCATTTCAGCAATATTGAGAGTAATCCCATTTCCCTTTTCACTGCAAAAATTGAACAACACAACATCATAAATAAACTACCTCAACTAACAAGTCTCTAAAACATAGATGAAGATTAATTTGGATTGTAACTTCTAAATAAATGCATCAAATGAATATTACAAGTGAGAAAAAGAGCTCGAGTTATAGTTGAACTCGGAAAAGTTCCTTGTTCAACTTCCTACGCGATAATGCTACCAATCATAGGGTAAAAACGTGGAAACGGTCGCGATCGCGTTAACGAAATGTTGATGCGGTAACAGGAATTATGCGGTTATTGTAACACCTATATATTGGTCGAAACCATAAGATATCCCTTGATACTGCCCAAAATGCTTTATTTTACACCTTTACAACGCGGAAAATATTGGTTCGTTTATTTTGAAAACCTTAACAGCGCAGCTGATGCGATGCCATACAGCCTTGTTTTTACACTATGCTACCAATTAGGTTTCCATAAGGTGAGTCTAACAATGGAAAAGGCAAAAAGAATAAAACACACAAGAAAACAAAACACAACTACTTAATTAGTTAACAAGTATGCAGCCATACCTTGCTCACATGCAAACCCTCCAAAGTTGTATTCAGAGCTAGAAAAGCTTTAGGAAAATCTGTTACCCTTTCTTAGACAAGCCCATTCTTGTAGGACATAGTCTTTCTATCAACAAGTATAGAGAAATTTAATAAACAATTGACGTACCCATGCTTGGAGAATCTGATAAGCGAAGAGTAGGACCTTTAGCCGGTTGGTGAAACCCATAACGAACCGCCATGTACATCACTGCTCTTGCAACATCTCCTCTAACCTGAAGGAGCAGCATTATATGTTCAATTACATGACCTTGAGAATAGAAAAATGTATTCTATAAACCAACACTTTTTTCGAACGATTGCCTCTTTTTAATGTCGATTGGGACTATAGCTGAAAACAAAGCAGAGCCTGCAAAAACCGAAGGGAACTCAAGCAAATACCCGTTTAGGTGGAGCCCATATTTTCATATCTGTTTCGGTATCAGAAGCAGCTTCCTTGTTTGCAGGCTTCACGCAATGTGTAGATTCGACTTGGCACTCTCCAAAATACTTGTTACCTCTGGACGAATTCACTGCCGAGAACACATTAAGATCTCAGTGAAATATAAGCCTCATTGAACTAAAGATTTTTGTCTCACTAGCATTAAAGTAAGATCAGAAATTATTACCGTTCACATCTGCTGGGCGAATGTTATGCAAATCAGATAAGGATGGACCACGCGTTAGCCCATATGATCGCGGCCAGAGATGTTCTCCTAGAAAGGGATAGAACAGTTGAATGCATACGCAATTAGATTATCATTGATAAAATTAAAATTTTGGCAGTTTAAGGCTTGAGTAAACCAGAAGGAATAAGCTCACAGGGGATAAATGCGCACCTAAAATATTATATTAACAACTTTTTAGCTTCATAGTATGAAGAATGGAAAAAAATGTACATAACTACTATGTGAAGGTAATGTTCATTAAAACGAAAGAAAGAGTGAAATACTACTAAACCTCATTTCATAATTAAGAAAATTCATTCTGATGTTTTTACGAGGATTCATGCATCTCTTCAGAAATGTGGTTAGAAGGACACAAATTGATCGGCATAAACTATAATAGGAAGTTAGTATTATGTTTGTGCCATTTCTGGCAACTTCAACTGACTTACCAGTTCCCTAAGTTGTGTTTGGGAAGAAGTAATTAATTTCAATTATACGATTATAAAAGAAGAATTTGAAAATGACAAGTTTGGGTAGTCATTCATAAATTCTCAACTTTAACTACCTCTAACGGCCCGTTTGGTAGGTAGTAATAGGTGGTAATGGGAATGAAAAAATTGTGTAATTTTGGTTGAAAATCTCTTGACTACCTTGATGGCTATGCTTATCCAACTTCATTCATCTCATTTTCTTCATAAAATTCATTCCAATGCATTACCATTGGGAGAGGTGGTATTAGGTGGTAATGGAAATTTGTAAACAAAAAAAACTTTTTTGTGATCAAAGTTTCATTACCATGGGAATAATATGGAACTTTTGATGAAATTTTACACTATAAATCATTCTCTTTACCACCATTTAGTACCACTAACCAAACGGGCCGTAAAAGTCATGGTGGAATTGGTTCAAATTCAAATCCAAATTTGTTTGATTACCAAACACTAAATTTGAGCCAATTTTAGATTTACAAATGTAAATATAGTTCCCAAACACAACACTAGAATTTGACTGTATACAGTATACCAAAGACCACATATCTTTAGTCGATCATATGTCAATGACCGCTTAGCTCTTCCATTTATTAAATGAATTCCTATGTTAGGGATAAAGTATTTAGCGTAGTTAAAAGGGAAAACAAGCCATTTCTAAAATATTAGTCATACCTTAAGTCTATCACAACCTGATCATAGAAAAAAAGTAAATATCAATATGAATTGAAAAGTATAAGACCTTCAAAAGTGTGAAATTTCTTATATCTAAATGAATCAAAGGCTTTAGAGATTAGATATTAGGTGTCTTCAATTCAACAACATTCCATTAGCTCAATGCCATTAAGTGGCTTCCAACGGGTGGGGTTTAGGGGATCGGATGTACGCAACTTAACCTTGTTAAACTTTTGTTGGTGATAACAAAGAGGTTGTTAACTATTTGACAAACATCATATCCATTATAATCCGAAATCAAATAACTTCAAAATCTTTGTCCCCATCAAAATAAGGGATGCAATCAGGTATCTTGAGTACAAATACAGAAATTAAAAGCTCTCGCATGGTTTTTATACTATGTTACTTGGACTCAGGTACTGATGTTGGATACTATTACATGTCCAAGTGTCGGATACGTCTAAATATTCAATTTTACGCCTAAAATGAAGTGTCTAAGTGCCATACCAATGTCCAAGCATAAGGATCAGACATGAATACGTAAAGCAAAATGAAGAGTTTCAATAACATATTCGAGTAACATAGGTATTATGTTACTGAAACTTGGGAAGTGTGAGCAACTCGGGTACCTATCCAAATTCTAACTTGGCTATATTATGAAGAGTTGAACCGTCCACCCATGTGGGAGTGTAGAGTTGACATTGGTGAGTGACGCAGAATAAACTAATAGAACCATAGTAACATAGGTATTATACAAATCAGATCATAACATAGTGATAGGTTTGTTCAAATTTTTATAATAGAATGTAATACAGCAACCAAGAAGTGGTAGGTAGAATAACCTTGACCTTAACAGGGATGACAGTTTTGTTTGCTCAAATCATGGTTCTGAAGCAAGCCATACATGTAAATGAGCGCGCATTCGCACATATGGTAGCATTCAAACAAGTTGGTCAGCAAAGTATGTACGTGGAAGCATATAGCAACATAAGGCGAAACTAACGGCCAAAAAATGCTTGTATTAAAATTCAGGATCAATTACCAACTACAGCCTTGAAGTTTAGTCATTTTAGCAACATCGATACAGCCACTTCACCTGATGATCTGCTAAATCACTGTTGACCATGCTAAATGACCTTTGACTTTCAATTAAATTCATTAATCTAACCTAATTACCCAATTACCCCCAATTAAACCCTTTTTCCCCAACCTCTCTCTACACCTCCCTAATCACCTCCACCACCACCACTACCACCATTCCCTTGAGTACTCATTTATCTTGCCAATCTGCTGGTATGATGTTTCTCTAAAATCTTTTAAAGAAGGAGCTACGGCCAACAAGTTCGTAGACGCCTTCATAAATAGCAGCAAATGCTATCACAACCCTTGATTCTATGAATATCACCTCTTTCAAAGCTTTATCTTCATCCAAAAGATCTGTGGCGTCACTCATGTCAACAGATTTCTTCAAAGAAATTTGTGTATTAGACCTCGGATTTCTGATCTTTACCTTTTTTGAAGCAGGCCCAGAATTAAAATTCTCAAAGTTTAAAATACAAATTGTGGAGGTTTAATGGCCTAAATCTCGATTGGGTTTTGCATTCCGAAATTACTTCTAGTTCAACAATGAACTTGATTTACCCCATCAATCCTCAATCTAATCCAGTTATCCATTTCTCAAATTTCAAACGCTCAAACTTACAGTCAACTTTGCAGTAGTTCCTTCCATTCTCAGCTTAAATCTTCAGCAAGTCATTCATGGGGGGTGGGTTTGTCAGTGTCACGCTCCTCTAAAAACAATCTATGGCTGAAATTTACACATAATCTATGACTTTAATGGGAGTTTTAATGGTTACATTAATTGGGGGTTCTAATGGTAGTGGTGGTGATGGTGGTGGTGGTGGTGGTGGTGGTAGGGTGGGAAAATGGTGGTGATTAGGGAGGGGTAGAGAGAGGTTGGGGAAGAAGGGTTTAAACTTGGGATAATTAGGTTAGATTAATGAATTTAATTGAAAGTCAAAGGCCATTTAGCATGGTCAACGGTAATTTAGCAGGTCATCAGGTGAAGTGGTTGTATCGATGTCGTGTTTAGTAATTTGAAGGCTGTTGTTTGTAAAAAAAAAAAAACAATTCATATGAATCAATCATCAATCACAGTGAGCTTCAAAAGTAGAGAAATCACTCACGATTCCAGCCTTCAGGTTTTCCAGCTAAACGCTTGGGAACAACTTTTGCCGAGTAGATCTCAACTCTGTATAAAATAATTTGGAAATATCTTTACTGACACTAATACAATCAATTTATCAGACAATGTTCAGAAAAATACTTGTATGTGGACATACATTTCAGATGAAGATTCTGGTTCATCAAAATCAGCAGCGTCAAGAATCTTAAGAGCATCCCAAACCTCTTTGTATGATAACGAATGATGCCCAGCAATGATGGAGTTCAGTTTTCTACTTAATGCCTTGCCTTTTAGTTGGCCGACACTAGCATAATAACTTTGAACATCTTCGCAAGAGTGCCTAACGAGCAACGAGGAATGGTCTTGTGCATACACATATGGGGTAAGGGAAAACAAGTATATGAAGATGATCCAGGAAGCCAACCTTAGCCAATTGTCTTTCAATGATACCCATTTCTGAAACGCCCTGCATCAAAAAAGAGAATTGTTTTCTATTCAACATCATAATATTCTCTCCTACAGAAATTATTGCATATAATGTCATGAATCCAATCTCATATACATCTCAATAAAGCACAATTCGATTCCGGAATATCTTTTTAAGGTCTCATAACTTAATATATTATGATTCCACCTGCACAAGCCTCCTTTTAATAGGAGTAGATTTGAGCAAAGTTCAAAGCTTGATAAATTAAGCCTCAAATACAATTTCTCTTAGTCAATAATCAGTTGTCTTCACCAAGTCTCTTAAATTTGTCACTACCCACCACAAATAGTTTTCACATTACTAATTGTGACCACAGTCATGGTTGCGGGGTGTTCTGGTCACGTTGTGTGACATCGTACTCGTTGGTGCTTTTGCACGTTATGATATCAATCACTCGTCCTAATTCCTTCATGATTAGGATGATTTGATATAATTTATTCTCATTGATATTTCTGATTTAAGTAAGCTTTATTGGGGTTATATAGGTTGAACTTTAAAGGATTTATTGATTATGACCTTAAACCTCCATCTTTATGGTGTACATTAATGCAGAAAAGCGTTGTTAGAAGTGGCTTATATAAAGGCGATTCAATATCTGATTTTTCCTATCCTTTTATGGTCATAAACATCTTAAGCATTCTTGTTTTTCCTATTTCATTCAATCTAAGAGCGGTGAATTATTCACATCGTAATACTGAGTACATATTACTTGTTTGGGCGAGGGTGTTAACCTTGAGTAAGATTCTAGTTGTACAAATTATCTTAGATACTCCGAAAATCTTTCTTAAAGCTAACAATTTTCATTTGTGGCACTAATCCATAAACAAAATACATACTCCCTCCGTTCTTTTTCGTTCTTCTTGTTTACTTTTTGCACAGTTTCCAAAGCATATTTTGAACTTCAATATCTCTACATACACATCACAAAAAATTTTAAAAAATATATAATAAGAAAGTATACATTAAGACGAATCTAACAAGATCTTACAAGGATATATTTTATCTCCTATGTATGTCTCAGAAACGTTAATCAAAGTTCCATCTCCTTAAAAGTAGAGTATTCTAAACGGAAAGAACATTAGACAATGGGTGAAGTATTTAATTTATAGAAATTCCTACAAAAAATTTCCATACAAACTCATTGATTTCCCAACAATTTGTATTTTCATTTCAACACTATAAGATATTACCAGCACTAAAATGATTTTCATACTATTCTCAAAGCTCAATATACATTAAAATTGATTAATTCCTTGACTTATAATGGAATTGCTTTACTCTTTAGTGCCCATTAGACGGCTGAATGAATTGATACTTTATCAAAGCTTTTTAGGGCAGAATAAATCTCAAAAAATAGCATTTTCTTTATAATCAACTACAAAGACAAAATCCCAGAAATCCAGAATTTTGATGACCCACCATTTACACAACCCTTTGTTTCCTTCCTTCCTTTTGATGACATAAATTAAACACATTTGTAGGCTTCCATTAAAGATAAAATGGCGTTCAATTCTTTAATCATTAAACATTTAATAGTGGACGATTGGGGATAAATTAGATCATTTGAATTAAAAATTGAACAAGCAGGCAAAATCTTAATCATTGACAGTAAAAGGGGACAAGAAAAGATATCATAGATTAGATTAAATGGGAAGATTAAAATTAAAAAACTAACCTGGGAATGGAAGTAGATATGGTGGAAAAACATCTGGAATCTCTGGAATAATATCTAGAATGGAGGGGATAATGATGTGAAAATGGGCAACTGGATTTGGTGTTGTTATTATTGATAAGTTGCTGAAAATGGGCAGCTTTGCTTTTGGGAAATCTTGGATTGGTAGTTAGTGGGTTAATCAGCATTCTTCAAATCTCTGTTTGGCTGTTGGAACTTGGAATTCTTGCCAAAAGGTTACTTACTGCTCCCCTCCGTATTCTAATATTCTTCTATTTGAAATATTTCACTTTAAGGAGAGAAAATTAATTAATTTCGTTAGATTCGTCTTAATGTATATTTTTTTTATTATGTATTTTTTTAATTTTTTATTATATATATTAGAGATATTGAGATTTAAAATTTACATTGAAATCTATACAAAAAATAAATAGAAAGAAAAAAAAGAAACAGAAGAAGTATAATTACTACCATCATGTAGATAATGGTCCTCTTACTTGGCTAGTCAAGTAGTTCAAATATTCCCTCCGATTCACTACTACTGTTCTATTTACTTTATGCACCCTATCCAATACACTTATTTGATCTTTAATATCTCTAATTGTGTATAATTAAAAATTATGAAAAGTTGATATAAATAATTTTTGTATTGAGACAAATCAAACAAGATCCCACTTGACTATATTTTAACTTATAGATTAATAATAAAATACAAATTAAGAGTAAGAGATGAATAATGTCCAAAAAGCAAATGAGACATTAGTAATGAATTGGAGGTTCATCATACTGGTTGATGTAATGTAAAATTTAATGAAAAATTATCTATAAATAATCTCAATTTTAGAGGGTTTCTTAGAACAAAATCGTGTAATCAGATGATCAGTTATAGTAGACAATGTAAAAAAAATAAATTGAAATTAATGTAATATTAGATAAAATTTTGAAAATTTACATGAAAACTTCTGAATAATAAAATAAATCAGAATTTTTTTTAATATTCTTTTACATTTTCCCGATATTTTATTTTAATTTATCTATAAAAAAAATTGTTATAGCAAGTCATCTAATTACCGAGTTTACTCTAGGCAAATACACCCTACAGGTTGGGTTATTCATAGTTAATCAATGAATAAGATTATTATAGGAAAATTATAAAAAGGTTGGATTGTTATAGATAATTTTTCCAAATTTAAGTTAAAATGATGTTTTGAATGTTAACTTTTAAGTAATTGAATTGAGATGGTAGAAGTTAATTGAATGTGAAAATTTATTTAGATTTAAAGTTGGTAAAAACTAAATTCAATATGAAGTCAATATAATGGAACCTATTAAGTTTGTGTTCTTCACTTCCAATAAAGTTTTCATTTTTCAAACCATAGTTTCAAGTTTGGATGTTCCTTAAATTTTGGTAAAACCTATTCAGTTTAGATTCTTCACTTCGAATAAAATTTGCATTTATCAATCTATAGTATTAAGTATGAATATCTCTTGAAATTTGGTCTCCTATCATTAACATCTATACTAATATACTAAAATAAAAATCAAAACAAATATCTTATTGGCATGTGTCAAATTATGGTTTCATTTTTTCCGCCTAAATAATCTTGCTGTATAAGTCGATAATTCTGTCAATAGAATAAACTCCACATATAAACATATACCATACAATAAAATTAATCAATTAAATAACTTAAAAGAAATAAAATATTATAAAAATAACACTCATAAGAATATAAAAGGAAACATATCAACTAATAAAGTAAGGAAATTATGAAATAATTATACCTGCTCTTTGGATATTTTTTGTATGTTAGAATTATGATATATACCTTCCGTTCTCTAATGTTCTTCCCATTTGGAATATTCTACTTTAGAAGAGAGAAATTTAATTAATGTTTTTGACACATATTTAGAAGATAAAATATATTCATGTGAGATCTTGTTAGATTCGTCTTAATTTGTACTTTTTTATTATGTATTTTTTATAATTTTTTATTATATATATTTAGAGATATTGAGATTTAAAATTTACATTGAAAACTGTATAAAAAGTAAATGAGAAGAACAAAAAGAAACAGAGGGAGTATAAAACAAGATATTTTAAATTGTGTAACTGACATTTAAGGAGAAAATAGATATGTAAGCAATGATTAAAAAAAGTGGTAGGGAGATTGTCATTAAAAAAAAATATAACAAAATATAGAGGATATCTCAAATTAGAAAATGTAGCATATTGAAAGACACGAAATAAGTGTAGTTTAAATAAAACAAAATGTAACCTTACAATTTAGGTTTTTTGTGAATTACATTTTTAATTTTTTCTTTTTTTTTTTGCAAATTATAACCTTCAAAATATCTAACTTTACAACGTTTAGGGTAAATCTCATGATTTTAGATGTAGCATATTGAAAGACAAAAAAATAAAAAACAATAATATAAAATTAAAAAAACAAGTGAATTTCATTATGCAAGATTCCACGTAGGGATAGCAAAATGGACGTGGATGTGGTAATGCCCACACTCTCATACCTATACCCACCTAAAATTTTTATATTCACCACCCAAGACAGGTAAAATTATTATACGCACACCTTTCTATCTGGTATGCATTCAAACTTATACCCATCTACTATGACCAACTGAGTATACGTCTTGGGTATATGTACCTTATACCTGTCTTACATTCATTACAAGTTTACACTATATACTACATGAATATTTACAAATTTGATTGTATATCTAATTTTTTTAATCATTCAATATAATAGAATAAAAGTAATATCCTTAATTTTTGTAAAATACCTGTATGTTATGTTGTTTTAAACTGTGTATATTGTTAAAAACTTTAGTTTGTATGTAATAAGTTTTAATACAATTTATATTATTCTTATGATTCTTGTATATTAATGACAATGAGTATTGTAATGGATGAGATTATAGAATATTGTGATAGCTCAAATAAAATACTAGAAACAAAAATTATCTTCAATAATCCTAATTATTATTAATTCATTTGTTGTGAATAATTTATACTATTGATTATAACTAAATAATCCAATCTCTTTATATTTTTGTTGGCATCATTACTTGCTATATTTTAATCGGTTATAATAGTTACCTACTAGGGATGTTCATAAAACCCAATTTGAAAAACCTGAACCGGATTATCCGGTTATCAAAACCGGATAATTTACCCGATTTTCGCAAACCGGATAATCCGAATCGGCTACCCAGTTTTAATATCGGATCACATATTTTTGGAAACCGGATATCTGGTATCCGGTTTTATTTATTTTACTTTTTTTTGTAAATAAAATGATGATGGTATCTCTTAAGCTAATTTTGCGTTGGATATTTTTAGAGAGTTAGTATTTAATTTTATTATTGTTCTTACTTAAACCAATGAACAGTAATATTATTCTTTAATTTTCTTAATTAATCTTTTATGACTAATTAAATTAAATATTTTTAGAGAGTTAGTATTTGAATTTCATATAAAAAATTACTCTAAATAAAAATAGAGATAAACAAACGTGTGGTTGGACGACAAAAGACAAAAAATAAAAAAATTCTAATAAAACTAGGTATCAGGATTCGACCTGGAATCCGGTTTTGAACACCCCTAGTACCTACCACTAAAGAAGAGTATATGTGGACTGTTGTGTGACAGCGGAAGCAAGATCAATGAACAATAATGAAACAATAATGAAAATCGAACAAAACAATATGAAAATGACACAAGAGATTTAACGTGGTTCATGATAGCTAAGTTCACCAACATCGAGATCAAATAATTTCACTATGATTGTAAAAATTTTACAAGATAAATCACAATAACACTCATAAGTAATAATGACTCTCTATAATCTCTCAATTTGTGAATTAAAGAACCCTTGCACTAATAGAAGGAAGTTTATATATATATATATATATATATATATATATATATATATATATATATATATATATATATATATATATATATATATATATATATTTGGGCTCCAATACATGTAAATAACCGGCCAAAGGAAGTGGGGCTACTAAACCCACGTAATTAGCAACAAAAAACTACAAGTAACCGTCACCAACAATAACGGAAAACCGTTTCCCGCTTCTTCAGCTACATCAGACGAATCGGCTTTCACAAGCCCACAACACGCCGCCGAGTCGGCTTAACTTGCTTGAACATGGCAGCCTCCACACCGACTCGTTTTTCCAGACCTTGATTCATCTTCAACTATGGCAACACTACTTGTTTGAGTCAGCATCTACAACATAGACCAACTAAGAAGCAAAAGGAGGAAGAAGCGAGTGTAAAGGATAGTAGTAAGTACTTAAAGTAGCCAGTTAAAATGTGGTGAGGGATGCTGTCAGCATGAAAATATAATGATTGAATTATTTAGAAAATATCAATAATAGAAATTATTCACAGCAGATGAATAACATATGAGATTGTTCAGGATAATTTTTTTAAATATTTAAATGTATTAAAATATTGTTGTAGGTGTCAAAACTTGGAGGAGTTGAAGGTTTCAAATAACCATATTTTCGCTGCAAATCAAACTGCTCTAATCGAAATAACAACTTGGCTTTGAATGTGGAACGCTATTCGCGAATTAGCGTTAAGGCTTTACACAATAGTTATTTTGAGAATTATTCTTTGGTCAAATAGTTAAAAGTTTTTTTTTTCATCTTTATGATAAGAATTTGCTCGAATTTGCTCTCACCAACTAAAAGAAGAATTAATTTTTCCACCCTTCTCTCCAATAAGAGATTCATCTTTCCTTTACATATATGAATGCTCCCATAAATATTTACATCAATGTTCCATTTTTGGAACTAATTTATCAGGGTGACATTGTATTTGAATTAAAAAATTTGAAAGAAAAAGAAAAAAAGAGATTCAACAGATGAGTTTTCATTTGTTTCGATAGCAATTTTGAAGGGGGAGGGATTTGAGAGGAAAGAAATTGAGAGGATTTGAAGGAGATTAGTCTTTTATTTTTGTTAATAGTTATGAAAAGATTTAAAAGGAAAAGATCAATATACAGACTATCAAAATGATGAAAATGACTTTTAGTCTTACCATTTTGTTTTCTAATCTAAATAAAACTATATTATTTTCATTCCATGATTTTCGTTCAATAATTTCATAAATCTCATTTCCTTTCTCTTTCCATTTCCCTCCTAAATAAACAAATAAATTGTCTCTTTTCATTCTCCTTCCCTTCTTTTCTTCTCCCTCTCTTTTCCTTTCTTTCCTTTCTTTTTCATTCTCTTTTCCTTTCTTCTCTTCCTTTCTTTTTCATTCTAATGTTCTATCCAAATACAGTATAAGTCTTTCTTTTCAAACAATATTCCCCATTAATTATTACTCTTCATTTACATGCATTTAGTTAGTCAAGAGTAATTTGTAAGATAAATATAAAATCCTTTATACTCCCATTAGTTTTGATGATTTATATGAGAATAAAGTTTAATTAATAAAATGTGTTGGACAGTTTTGTTCCATATTGATTTGGGATGATCGTTTTTTTATTTATAAAGTGTGTGCATCCCGTCTTGTTAATTTTTTGGTATTGAAAATAAGTCTAAATTTAACAAAATTTATGAGGGAAATCTTTGGTCGACCATTTCAATTGATTTAGTTCAAAGTGGAATACGAATTAAGGACTAAGGAATTTGGATCAAGATAACTCCATGTGGATGGAACTCCACGAGTCCTAATCACACCAACTTTACCACTTGGAGATGCTTGTTTGGCATTTACTAATGTTGTAAGTTGTAACTTGCAAATGTTTTATGATGTATCATTACTAGGGTGAAAAACAACACTATTGGTCCAATTACTCATCATTAAATGCATAATCCCTCTAATTCACTATTAATGTCCTATTTACTTTATGCACTTCATCCAATGCATTTATTTCATCCTTAATATCTCTAGTTGTGTATAATTAAAATTATGGAAAGTTGATATAAATAATTCTTGCATTGAAACGAATCAAACAAGATCCCACTTGACTATGTTTTAACTTATAAATTAATAATAAAATACAAATTAAGAGTAAGCAATGAATAGTGTCCAAAAAGTAGATGAGATATTAGTAGTGAATTGGATGGAATATATTATATCAATTCTGAAATACTTACAGTTGATGGTAACATGTTTGAAAAATGTCATTATAAGTAATAAGTATAATGAAACAGGGAATATAGACGGTATAATGCAAAGAACATGTAAAGAAGGTCTAAATTAATGGATAGAAAGAATGTACCCGTGTCAAAACAATTGATTTAATTACTTTTGTATCAGCCAATAGTTGTTTTAGTAAAATATTAAACAATATTATATATAGATGTGTGAAAACGGAGAAAATAAACTAAAAAATATTATTAATGATTATTTTTTTCTCTACTATATTAATTTATGTGAAATTGTATATATTTAGGTGCAGATAAAATACAAATGTGTATGAAGTATTAAATAACATATATGTAATGACTTGAAACTTGAAATTTTACTAAATACAAAAAAACATAAGTTGGATTAATCAAGTCTCAATCAAATGAGACTTTACCTAATTTTTGAATCTATTCAGAAATTCACTAATAATACTCTCCCCTTATGTTAAATTAGGCCGGACTTATTGTGAATGCCAACAATTATCAAAAAAAACGCAAAGTACAAACCACTTCACAAGCCAAGGAGTATATACCATCCCAAAACCATATGGCAATGGGAAAAAGAACATCAATAACTTATAAAGTGTGCACACCACATTCAATCTGTTGGTGTGTGATAAATTATTACGACACCTTTAATTTGTTTGCCACACTTTGACTCACTATAATTAGTGATGGAAGCACATATTTGCCAATGGGATCATTCGATCCTACTTAGCTTCTTCCGATTTAAGTATTTTACTATCTATAATAAAGGAAAAAAGATAAAATATGTTATTGCATTGAACCCACTTAACATATAGATAACTTCAAAAAATTTAAATGATTTAATTAGAGGTGTCTATTAGAGTGTTTGAGGGCGTCACGAAAGTAAAATACTAGGGTCAATTTAAATTTTTGAGTACATCTAAATATCTTGACAATAATTTGATTTTTACAATACGGATTATTTCAGGTCAGGTCATACTCAATTTTGATTAATCGGATCAATTTAAACGACTCTTAAATAAAATGTTACAATGATATTTATTAATCAATTTAAATGAGTATAGAGCTATAATGTGCTATGAATTCTTTGTTTCAACTATATTACTTATACTTCATTTTAGTAGCAAATATATAAATTAATACTTTTCTCCAAATTCAAATTTAACATAAATGATTTGCCAATAACATAAAATCACAAATTAAATAATACAAATTATTATGAGAAACGGTTTCTTTAAAAGACGTCATTATATATATGGGCTGAATAGCTCAATTAATACAACTTAAAGAAAAAACAAAAATATAAACTTTACGTCTCTATGAGAAACGATCAGTAGCTGAATAGACATTACTAATTGCAGAAAAATTGGATCATTCAAACTTTTAAACACACTTGATATAATATCCCAATCCAAACCTTATTATAATGGTGAGATTGGCTAAGAGGAGACAAATGCATGTTTGGTATTCCAGCGTGTGATATTGACCTTTCTTTAGTGAGAATGTGGGGGGCTTTTAGCTACGTTTCTTAATTCTTCCTCGTCATGTTGTCACTCACGTACCAGTAGATTCTACCAGATTAAAAAAATTTTAAAAATGTTTTTCAAATGAACCACTGTAAGTGATCGTCCTAGGATTGTAGTAAAATAATTAGTATGATCATGTGCATTTTCATCCTTTTTTACGGACTTCATGTTCTCGATCATTATTTTTTAATTGCTACTTTTTGGATGTTACTTACCTCCTACTCATAATAATAAATTTAATGGGTTAATGTTATTGGTGATGCTAAATAAATTTATTTTATTTTTTATTTACTTTATAATTGAATAATTTATGAATTATAGTCTTAAAATTTAATATTTATGCAAATTATAACTTTAATGTTTTTTTTTTATTCACAGATTAATATATATATATATATATATATATATATATATATATATATATATATATATATATTTGTCTTCATTTTTGAACAAGAACCCTACCACCTTAACACATTTTTACTAGGTGAGTCAAAAAAATTAAGTTGGGTTGTATTTGGTTCATGTCATATATAAATAGGTCATCAATTTAACTTATTTAGTTAATATGGTCGAAAATTACAATCATGATCTGACCTGATAGATAAAACATGTGTAATCAAATTAAGAATATTATGTTCAAAGACATTTTTAAAACCTGTGAAATATTCTTTTGTTAGATTATGTATTGCAGTTATTTTAGTATACCAGTTATTTAATATGGCAGTTATTTAGAACTCATGTATATATAATCACCATTACAATTGAATGAAAATCAACACAGAAATAATTGAAAACCCAAAATCGGTGTTAAATCAGAAATTATGGTATCAGAGCGGCAACGATTCTGAATCGTTTTTGCAGCTTCATCATATACCGATTAACCTACCTAAAGCCCAGAAATGGAAGACGAATCAAGAACTGTCATAGCACCAGACCAACCGGTCACAATGGGACAGTTGTTGCAACTGTTCAAACAGTTAAACTCCAACAAACCGCCCACTGAAACCGTGACCAGCACCCATACCCTCTCAATCTCAGAGAAATTAACAAAGCAGAATTACACAAAATGGTCCAAGCTGATGCACTTAGCCATTAGTGGACGAGATCGTCTCAATCACATCATCGACGACCCACCATCCACAAATGACCCAGCGTACAACCAGTGGATCAGACGCGACTCGATTGTTATCTCATGGATTTTGGAGAATATAGATTCTGACCTAGTGAATCAGTATCTTGATTTCCCGACAACCAAAACTTTATGGAAAGGGATTGAGACACTTTACAGTAATGGGAGAGATGGCCTGCAAATATTCGATTTAACAGTCAAAATCAACAAAATCCAACAAGGCATAGCCGCATAAACACAATCAAAACATACTACAGCAAGCTAATCGTTTTATGGAAAGAAATTGACAGGAGACAACCAAACCCGATGAAATATCCAAGCGACATCATCATTTATAATCAATTAATCCAACAAAATCAATTGTACCAATTCTTAGCGGGAATCAATGAATCATTTGACAAGGACAGAAGAGATCTCCTCCTCTTAGACCCATTCCCTACAGTGGAGGAGGCCTATGCGAGTATAAGGAGAGAAATAATGAGGCGTGGAATCATGAAGACGGAACCCTCATCAGATTTGGAATCACCGGGCACCGACGGGGTTTTTGCGTTCAAAGGAAGACCTTACCGGCGGGAAGATGAAAAGACTCACCTGAAATATACCCACTGTGGCGGTACAAGACATACAAGAAATGAGTGATTTAAACTCGTAGGCTAACCGGAATGGTGGCCAGATACAAAGAAAAAGGGGGAAAGAAAACCGGCACGATTTTCATATCAAAACAGGACAGGAAAAACAGTTATGGGATGGAGTACAGAAGGAGAAGCCATGAACGTAACAGGTCTCAAGAACAGCGAAGAAGAAGGTACCAGAAGCAGAGAAGGAGGTTCTCTCTCCCTCTCAAACGGCGCAACAGTAGGGTTAAAGGAAGGGAGTGGGGAAGAGAGGCACCATCAGCCTTTTAAAAAGGGAAGGGGGTCACGTGTGTCACGTGCCTCCTTGTTCCCATCCCCAAATTTTTCATCCTCTTTTAATACTTCATCTTATTTTGAAGGGGGTTGGATATTTGATTGTGGTGCTACCGATACAATGTCATATGACCTGAACGTTTTTTTGACTCATGACACACCTATGAAAGACGTCATTAAAACAGCTAATGGGGAAGGGATTAAAGTGAGCGGAGCTGGAACTATCTCTTTCACAAAAAATCTCACTTTAAAAAATTGTTTATTTGTCCCTGACCTGTCACATAAATTATTGTCAGTGAGCCAACTTACTAGAGATCTTGATTGTACTGTTCTCATAAAACCCGGATGTTGTGTTGTGCAGGATGCTCAGACAGGGAAAATTATTGGGCATGGTATTGAGAGAGGTGGACTATATTACTTGGAAGAGGAGACTCAAAAAGGCAAAGCAGTTCTTGTTCGCGGGTCAGAGGAAAGACAACTATGGACTTGGCATCGACGTTTGGGACATCCATCAGTAGGGTATGTAGAAAAACTTTTTCCTAATTTTGTAGGGCTTAAAACTGAGTTTAAGTGTGAAACTTGTATTCGTGCAAAGAGTCATAAACACTCGTATTCTAATAGTTTAAATAAAGCCAATATGCCTTTTATGCTGGTTCATTCTGATGTGTGGGGTCCTGCTCACGTCGTAGGATTACATGGTTTTTCATACGTTGTTACATTTATTGATGATTGTACCCGAATGAGTTGGATTTATTTCCTTAAACAGAAATCTGAAGTGTTTAATGTGATCGTTGAATTCTATAATATGATCTGTACCCAATTCCAAACCCAACCCCGCATGTTTCGAACTGATAATGGTAGAGAATACATTAACTCTAACATGCAAGAATTCTTTAAACAAAAAGGCCTTATACATCAGACCTCTTGTCCTAATACACCCCAACAAAATGGAGTGGCAGAATGGAAAAATCGTACACTTCTTGAGATGACCCGTGCTTTTATGCTTGATTCCCGTGCTCCCACTCATCTTTGGCCTGAAGCCATTGTCGCCGCCAATTACCTTACCAATAGACTTCCCACAAAGAGTCTTCAATACCACACACCCTTAGCCACCCTCCAAACCCATTTTTCTGTACCTTCCTCACACACTCTACATCCTCATATATTTGGGTGCACAGTCTTTGTTCATTGTCCAGCTAGGGTAAGAAACAAATTTAAACCAAGAGCAGTCAAATGTGTTCTTATTGGATATGGTAGGAATCAGAAGGGTTATCGGTGCTATGATCCCTTAACTAGAAAAGTCTATACCACCGTGGATTGTGAGTTCATCGAGAATGAATACTACTACCACCATCTTCGATGTCAGGGGGAGAAGCATAATGACGATCTCAGCTGGCTAGTTAGTCCGTGGTTATCCAACCTAGACCCAAAAGATCAAGTAGACAATGCTACAGAGTCACCTCACCAAGACGTTTTGTCCACTCCCCTGCCACTACCAATCCTGTCTGATCATCAAGTGAGTCATACAAATCTTGATAATATTGTTCCAGAAGATACTAACAATGATAATGTGATTGCTGGTACTTTGAATGAGGAAGTTGTCACAGATACAGTTGAAATAGAGAATCATGTTGATAATGAATCATATATGCTACCCCCTCGTTCCACTCGAGGAGTTCCTCCAAGGAGATATGATCCTGAGTATGAAGCAAAACGTTCGAGATATCCCATTGAGAAGTCTGGCACAGGAAATTTGTCACAGAGTGCCTCAGCATTTAAGGCAACCCTAGATGCAAGCAAAAGCCCAACCACAGTCGAAGAAGCCCTAACTTTCGCTCACTGGAGAAAAGCTATGGAGGAAGAGATTAACGCTCTCAAGAAGAATGGCATATGGGAAAAATGCACCTTACCGAATAAGAAGAAAGTCGTTGGATGTAAATGGGTGTTCACAATCAAATACAAATCAGATGGCACGATTGAAAGATACAAAGCTCGACTCGTGGCAAAAAGGTACACTCAGACATATGGAGTTGATTACTCAAAAACCTTCTCTCCAGTTGCTAAACTTGATACAATTCGAGTTTTGTTCAGTACAGCAAACTTAGATTGACCCCTTCATCAATTTGACGTAAAAAATGTCTTTCTTCATGGAGAGTTACAGGAGGAAGTGTACATGGAAGCTCCACCAGGGTTTACATCAGGGTTCTTAGAAAATGAGGGGTGTAGATTAAGGAAGGCTTTGTATGGGTTGAAACAGTCTTCTAGAGCATGGTTCGGAAGATTTACCACTGCGATGAAGAGATTCGGTTACAGGCAAAGTAATTCGGATCACACCTTGTTTCTCAGACGAAGAGGAAAAAGAATAACATGTTTGATAATTTATGTCGATGACATGATCATTACCGGGGATGGCAGAGAGGAAATAATCAATCTAAAGGAAAAACTATTCCAAGAATTTGAGATGAAAGACCTTAGTAGACTGAAATACTTTCTAGGGATTGAAGTTCTCAGATCAAACAAAGGAATTTTCATATCCCAAAGGAAGTATGTATTAGACCTGTTAACTGAAACAGGGATGCTGGACTGCAAGCCCATTGAGACACCAATGATGATGAACCATGGCCTACAGATGATTGAAGGAGGAAAATTGGCTGATCGGATGCAGTATCAACGCATGGTAGGGAAATTAATCTACTTAGCTCACACAAGGCCTGATATTGCATATGCAGTAGGAGTAGTCAGCCGGTTCATGCACAGACCACAAGTTCAGCATATGGACGCAGTTCATAGGATTCTCAGGTACCTCAAAGGATGCCCTGAAAATGGAGTCTTATATCAAAACAATGGTCACCTTGATCTTGTGGCATATACAGATGCAGACTGGCCAGGAGATAGAGATGATAGGAAGTCAATGTCAGGCTACTTTACTCTAGTGGGAGGGAATCTAGTCACATGGAGGAGCAAGAAACAAAAGGTGATTGCTATGTCCAGTGCAGAAGCTGAATTCAGAGGTGTAGCAAAGGGAATCACAGAAGTCCTATGGCTAAGAAAGTTACTAACTGAACTGGGATTCAACCCCACAAGGAGTTCTGAGCTATACTGTGATGATCAAGCGGCTATCAACATTTCAGAAAACTCAGTTCAACATGATCGCACAAAACATGTAGAAGTCGATAGACATTTCATAAAGGAGAAATTAGAAGCCCAAGTAATCAAGCTTCCTCATGTAAAATCAAAAGATCAGCTAGCAAATATTCTTACAAAGGCAGTTGGAACTCATTTCTTTGAAGAAGTTTTATGCAAGTTGGGTGTTGGTGACCCTACGACCCAACTTGAGGGGGAGTGTTAGATTATGTATTGCAGTTATTTTAGTAAAGCAGTTATTAATATGGTAGTTATTTAGGAGCAGTTATTCAGAACTCATGTATATATAATCACCATTACAATTGAATGAAAATCAACACAGAAATAATCGAAAACCCAAAACTCGGTGTTAAACCAGAAATCATCTTTCATATTATATTTTTATATAAACAACTTTAATGTTTATTTATGTTTTATTTTATACTTCATTAGTTCCAAAATACATGTAATATTTGACTTCTCACGCAGTTTAATACGTTATTTCAATCCTTAAAAATCTATAATAAAAAATTATAAAAATTTAATACTAATACAAATAACATTTAATTTTTCATACAATCCAATACATTAGTTATCTACTTACGCTTTTATTATCTTCCATCTATATATCTATATCTATTCTATAAGTAAAAAAGTATCATAAGATAAGACACAAGTAACTCAAGTGTGTTTTCTAGTCGTCCTTGTGTTTCGTTATTTCCTTTTCCCGATCCATCTCCTTCATTTGCACTTTCTGTTTGTATTTTATCTTTAAAATTTCAAGCATAGTCCATTATTTTTCATTTATTTCTTCTCCTATACATTATTCCCTAAAACAACCAAAACAAATCCTGCTGGCAAGCTTGTGTTCACTTGTACCCAAATTATTGTTCTTTTCTACTTGTCCTTTTTCCTCTTTTCCACCACCCTTTCTTAATTCCTTTAACAATTAAATCCCTTAATTTCTCCATTATTTTATTTACTATCATTCATCATTCAGCTTATATACTTCAAATAATAAATGTTACTTCCTTCCTTCTATTTTGACGTTTTATGCAATTTAATGTATTATTTTGTTTATTTATTTGTTGAACTATACATATTTAAAAATTATAAAAAATTAATATTATGAAAGTACGCGATTAGACGATTCAAACAAGATTCCACGTTACTATATTTTAACTTACACATTAGCCACAATATATAAAATAAGCTTAAACGATGAATAGTGCCCATAATCAAAATGTAGCAAGTATTTCAAAACAGAGAAAGTATTACGATAGTATAAAAAAATATCTTGAATTGCATATTTATATTTGGTTTTATAAAACTTTATATGATATCAAATGTACAAACCCTGAGGGGTTACTCACTTGGTTTTAAAATATATTAGCCATATTCATTTAACTTTTATTACAAACTAATTCTGATTACTCACTTCCAATACAGTTCATTTATTTTTTCCAACACCAACATTGTCATCACTTGTTGGTGATTTGATATTAATTATGTTACCAATGAGATGTATGATGTAGTATGTCTTGAAGTACAATGTTAACATAATTCTAAAAAAACCTTTTTATTAGGCTAAGACTATCGCTAAACTATTATACTTTCTTTTATCCCTCTTAGTGTACAATAATGGATTGTCTTGTGTTAATTATCGGTCGGGTTCAACCAGACCCATATCCAATTGGTGAATTCATATTCAAATCCGAATCTGGACCCTTAGGGCTAAAAACTTTGGACTAAAAACCTGTTAGGTCTAATGGGTCTAAGGTCCTAATTGGACTTAATTAAATCATTCATACTTAAGATTTTTTACTTTTAAAAGATTTCATTAGTATTTAAAAGAATGTACGGGTTATATATAAGTTAAAATTGTTTCCTAATAAATACAAAAATAGATTTAGAACGACTTTAAAATTGATTTTAGAGTGTGTAATTGAGCAAGTTTAACAGGTCTAGAGCATTTCTGATGGATTTGAGTCTTAAATAATGGTTTCAAAGAGAGGGTATGGAACTGGTTTGGGTCTAAAGACCATAAACCCAAACCCAAAGTCATTTAATTTTTTGGACTTGAACCCGAAATTTGCATGGTCTCAAAAAATCAAACCCAAACCAAATTAGGGCGGATCTAAGACGATTCCAATAGCATCTTTGACCCTTTACCATCTCAATGAACTATAAGAGATTGCACACAAGCTAAGGAAAAGAGATAAAAGTGGTTAATTTATGTGTAGATGAGAACATGTTCCTTAATACACTACAAAAACAATTCAGTTTGGAGATAAAACCATATTCTGAGGAAAGATATTTAGTGACAAAAATGGTGACAAAAAGCCTTTGTCACCAACTAGCTACAAAACAGTTTGTCACCTAATTTGTCACTAAGATAAATATTGTCACTATTTTTCACTAAGGACTGCAACACTTTTGAAATTCATTTTAGCGACAAAATAGGTGACAAAGCCTTTTGTTGCTAAGGTTTTTTACCTGGGAATTAAATTTCAGACTCCAATTTAAATCTTTTCAAATTCATTCTTCAAACCTTTTAACTTACCATTTCATTCTTCAAACAATTTATTTTTCTTCTTCAATTTCTCTTTAACATCTTACTAACTTATTTTCTTCTTTCTCTGTACTTCTTCAAACCTTTTTCAAATTATTCTTGTGGAATTTTGTCATGTTGATTACATCTTTTCACAAGTTTTCAAATTCATTATGGGTATGTTATTTTTGCTATTTTTTTTCTTGCTTCTTCTTCCATTTTCTTTGTGTTCTTCATGTGCATGCTTCAATCTGGATTTTTTTTTGGATCAGGTTCGATCTTTGTGGGTTTTTGTTCATAATTTTTTTTGAGTTTTTTTTTCATGATTTATGTACATAATTTTTGATCAGGATTTTGTGGGTTTTTTGTTCATGATTTTTGATGTGGCTTTTGTGGGTTTTTTGTTTATGATTTTTTTGTGGGTTTTTTGTTCATGATTTTTTTTGTTTTTTGATTTTTTCATCTTTTTGTCCTCTTTTTTGTTCCTTTTTTGTTTATTTTTTTGGTTTCATCTGGTTTCGTTTGTTCATGTCCAGATTTAGATTCGTTTTTTGTTCATGTCTAGATCTGAGTTCGTTTGTTCTTGTTCTTTGTTTATTCTTCCATTTTTTTTTGTTTTTAAGTCTTAATAATTTTTTATTTAAGAATAATTTAATTTTATTCAGTTATGTGTGTATATATTATCTTTATATATTATTTATAAAAAATTGAACATTTGTTATTATTATTTAATAATAATGGTAATATTTACTATTATTATTTAATAATAATAACAAATATTCAAATTTTTTTATAACCTATAAAATAATTATGCGACATAATAGGCTATAGTTTTTGGCTTTTTTCGTAGAGCTTAACGACAAAATAGCCGACAATATTTTTTTTATGCGACAAACTTTTAGGCGACAAAGGGTTTTGTCCTTTATTTTGTCGCCTAATGCCTTCTGTGACAAAATAAGCGACACAAACGCTATGTCGTATATCGTCTTTCTATTTGCTGTGGTAGAATAATTATAGGTTTTTATATGGACGGAAGAACGAAAATTAAAGGTTTTGGTTAGAAACTATAAATTAGGTTATATAGAAAAACTAATGCTAACAAACTGTGTGGGATGAACTAATTAAATAATCTAGGTAGGGGTGTACATGGTCCAATTTAATATGGCCTCACACAAAAATTATACCAAATAAAAAATTCTGATTCGAAAATTTTTCAGACCAAATTACACGAAACCATTTAAATCACCAAATCAGACCAGAACAGACTGTTTTATAACAGTCTGGTCTAGGTTAGTCCATGATTTTTTTTAATATTTCGTTCCTATAATCACCAAATATGATAATTTGTAACTAGTATATATATATATATATATATATATATATATATATATATATATATATATATATATATATATATATATATATATATATATATATATATATATATATATATTAGTATAAAAATAACAACGCCTCGAAATATCAAGGCAGCAACATAATTTTCTTAAAAAACTATGGATATCAGTTATAATACAAATTGTGGTCTAGTCTAGTTTGAAAAAAAAAAAGCCGAGACAAGACCAAAAAACTAAAATCATTAAAAAATTCAGACTGGATTGCTTGGATTGTATACCAGACGAATCACTAAAATTACAATTTGGTCTGATTAATTTGCGGTTTTAACCAAATAGTTATATAAAATATAGCAAATTACTATGAGAATGTCATGTGAAATTTTATAATCTTCTTATTTTTATTTTATTATATTATATGATAGTAAAAAGAATAATTATGTCATTAAATTAAAATGAGTTTTTTTATTCAATTTACCTTGTGATTATGATTCATTGACTTCGATTGAATTCAGCTCAAGAATTTTCAATGTTAAAAAGAAACACTACTACTAATAAACCAAGAGAGGAGCCCCCCGGGCCCCTTGTATACTTGTTGGAAATTACTGATACACTCAATAACTCAACACATGGTATACTGCTACCGGGCTACTGGCAATACAAACCCAATACCCTTTTCATTTTTTGTATTTACCTTCTTTTTTTTAACCCCATTATAGAAATCTATATAGGAAAATAGAACATTCCCCAGACAATGAATGCCACTCTAACAACCTTCTGCCATTTTCCATTTACGGCATTCCCTTTTTTATATCCCCCCCCCTCTACCGTTTTCCCTCACTCGCACCTTTTCTTCAAGTTTCTACTCAACTCTCATGGATTACTTGTTTACTTACTTATTATACACCTAACAATTACTCATCCGCCATGAAAATACCTTCATCCCTTCACCATTTTTCCCTCCTTCTAACCATCTTACTTTCATCTTCTTCTCTTACTATTTCCCGCCCAATTTCACCCTCTCCGGAAAACCCACCTCCTAACTTCTCACCTTTCAAACCCAGTATCGCCGTCATCATCGGTGCTCTCACTACTCTTTTTTCACTTACTTTTCTCCTTCTTATGTACGCTAAACACTGTAAACAGCGACCCGGGTCTTCCTTAGACCCCGATTCCTATTACTATAATCGGAGTTTCCCTGTTCCCGGAAGAAAAAACTCGGGTATTGATCCACTTATTATTGAATCATTACCCGTTTTCCGGTTTGGCGCATTAAGGGGTGAAAAAGATGGGTTAGAGTGTGCAGTTTGTTTAAACCGGTTTGAACCGGCGGAGATTCTCCGGCTTTTGCCTAAATGTAAGCATGCTTTTCATGTTGAGTGTGTTGACACGTGGCTTGATGCTCATTCCACGTGTCCTCTCTGCCGATTTCGGGTTGACCCGGAAGATATCCTTCTTATCGACCGGGTTAAACCGGATGAGTTGGGATTGGGTTTGAGCTTACCTGAGTCAACTCGGCGAGTCTCGGGTCGTCACTCGTCTGCACTCGAGCGAGGCGGTGGGGAAACTAAAACGAAATCACAAACGACGTCGTCAAGGAGATCATTAGACGGGACAATCAAAGCCGTTGATAAAAGAAAAGATGGGATGTTATTAACCGTCGATAAAGAGGTTAGGAGAGTAGAACATAAAATTATAATAGAAGGTGGCCCACAGGAGAGATGGAGTGATTTTCAGCCGTACGATAGGCTTTACTTACGATCAGAGATGTTGATGAGCGAAGGGCGTCGATCATCAACGAGAGTGCACGGGAATAACCATGGGGTGAGGACACAGGAGATCACTAATAGTGGCAAAAATGTAATAAATGAAAGAAGTGTGTCGGAAATCACGGGGCTAAGCAGGTTTACCAGCAGAAATACAGGAGGTAGTGGAAATGAAGAGAGAGGAAGGGAGAGACATGATGGGGCTATTGCCAGGTGGATGGCCTGGATTTCGCAATCTAAGACAGCTGTACGGCCAGGAGCTTAAATTTAGATGTTTATACGATAATCAAAAATTTGTTGGATTTTTTTAAAGAAATTAAATTATGTGTTGGGGACTTGGGTAAAAAGATTTACGGTGGGTCCACATATTAAATTATCATTAATTGAGTAGGTCAATGGAGTATTAATTAATTGAGGGGTAATAAATTATATTTGAGTTTTTAACCTCTAAAATAGGGGTGACATTAAGTTTTTAAGGAAAAAAAAAATACTTCTATCACATTAAATAGAAGAAAATTAAGGTGGTAAATTGTAATTTAAAAGGATTAATTTAAATTTTTTTATGTAAGGGTATTACAATGTTTTACAAGTACATCAAAGTGTATTTGGTAACAAGTATTTTAAAAGTAAATTGCTTAGAAATAATTTATCTAGTTTTTAATACTTGTTACGATATATATTTTTCTGCAATTTAATTTAATATTTTAATTTTTTGTAAGAGTGATAATTTGACCTTGCATTTTATTTAGTTGTGTAAAATCAAATTTGTAAAAATTAATATTTTTAAAACAATATTGCCTGAAAGAATAATGAAAAATTGAGAACCAAAGATAGTAGTTCTCGGACTATTATCCATAGTAACATTTAGACACCTATTTTGGAATAAAAATTAAAATATTAAAACTTTCTTATTTTTCTCCATCAAGTAATTTAATGGACTCTCCATTACATTTGAAGTAATACAGAGGATTTCAACTCATCCTCGTCAAACGAAAAAGGCTACTACGTTATACTTATATGTATAGATATAATTTCATAGAGATAAAAAAATATAAAAATGAAAATTGAAAGAAGTGGTGGAGTGCTTAGCTAAAATATAATTGTACTTCTTTGTCTCAAAATATTAATTATATTTGATATTTTGTACGATAATTAATAAAGTAACTATAAGATGTATACTTTATGTTTATGTTTTCTATTGGAATTAGAATTAAAGATTAACTTTGGTATGGTTTATTAAGTTTTAATTGTGTTATTTGAGTAAGCATTAATTGTACTTTTGATATTTTTTAAATCCTCTATTAAATTAATAGACCAATAAAATTGCTTTATTCATTTTCTTAACAATTTAGAATAACTTTTCATAAATAAAATGATTTCAAAAGTAACCAATAAAACTCTAAACTGAATACAAGATAACATGTAAACAGATGAATTATGTAGCAATTTAGCGAGTACTTCATATATTTTGGAAGTGTTTCTACAAATGACAAGAAATATAAATGTTTGATTTTATTTTGCAAATTGGCAATGAGTAACTGAAGAAGTAACATATTAGCTTTTTCAATTTTAGAGATTAGAGATTTTTTAAATATCATTGTAGTTTACAACAGAGTATCATTCTTTCAACCGATATAAACATCAAAATTCAGGTAGTATAGGTCTATATCATCTGAATTTCGACCGTATATAGATCACTAAAGTAGTACGATTAAGAAGCTAATTTTTCTGAAAAGAACACGCGTCAGTTCTTAAAAGAGGGAAATGTTGTTTAGGCATTTAATGCACCGTCATAAACCCAATAGGAGGCTGCCACATCAAAAATTATAGCTAGCTTTATAAAAACAGTGCCTTGGGATTAGAATGACTCTCTCAAAAGGTTATTTGGGACATGAACCATATACACCTCACTCAGATTTATATACTTACATGGTTTAAGGCTAAAGGACACCCAATCTGATCTTGCTCAGAATCAAAAGCTTAGTTCAGATCATTGGAAGCATTCAATTCAAGACCATGAGGAGAGCAAGAATTCAAGCAAGGATCAAGCTACTCCAGCCCAGGAAGAATATGAAAGCCCAACAGAATACACGTGCAGCCTTCAGAACATCAAAGCTACTGACCAGCAGCATCCTGGCGACCAGGCCTCCTTGCACCTATGCCTGAGACCTGACCCTGCGAGCCCAGAGATGATTCAGCCCAAGAATTTCATCTTTGCAAATGGGTCTAGCCATAAAGGTCCCAGGACCCTCCTGGTGTTAACCGCAGAGCTCTGAAAGTACAGCCCAAAGTGCCCCAGTCAGCTGATTATCATGAGCAGTCTTTTGAAGACTTGGCCTAGTTTCTGTTTTTCTGTTTTAATTGTCTTGTGCTAGTCACGTGTGTAAACTAGCTGTTAGTTCATAGAAAGCTATATATAGGCCCCTAGGCCTCGTGTAATAGACATTCATGAGTGATTAATCAGATTTCATTCTTCATTCATCCATTTTCAAGTGCATAGCTGAGTTTTTCTCTCTTCCATTCATCCTTGTGTGTGCGTGAGTTTTCATTCAATCAACCGGAACAAAAGGGCGTGGAACGCTCCTGAGCAATAGATTGTGGAACAATTATTGTGTAACCTTCAATCTTAGGGAGTGAAACTCCAAGGTGAAGGCGTGGGAATATCCCAAAGGTGAGTGAAGCCGGAGAAAGGGAACCCAAAGGTTGGCCTGAGAACCAAGAATTGGTTTCTTGGGTATATTTTGGTGATCGTGAGTGTTAGGAAGAGTCAAGCAATCTGTTTCCAAGTGAAGGGATTGATTGTATGCAAGTTTGTGAATCCGAAGGACACAAACTTGGTGCAGGGACATTTCCAAGAATATTCAATGATGGGCTATAAATACTTGCAATTACGCCATTAACATTTGACAAGGTATATATTTTTCAAGCAATTTATGCATTTACTATCAATATTTATTGATCTTCAAACAATATTTATTAAGAACAAATTTCATTCGTTAAACCTTCGATCATTTGAACTTTTAAGAACATTTCTTCCATTAAGACAAACAAGAAACTATAAAACAATTACTTAAGCCTCACGCTACAAACACATTTAAATATTAATCCTCCAAGTTAAGAGTCACTGTGCATTTGGGTAAGGGTTTATTAGGCAAACATTTGGTTCATTCACTGACTTGAGCGTCGGAGTAGGTTTTCGGAAAACTATTCCGGGCTTTTCTAACCCTTGTTTACTGTACAAGTCATAGGACATTTTGAAGAGTGGTCATATTACAAAATTGGCTTAATTGCCTGAACAACCCCGCCCCAACCCAACAATAACTCTTTCTTAAGGCACATCTTAGACTAATACTGATTTAGTTATGTAATTAATTGTGTCCTTTTCAAATACAGGAATAATTATATTATTTTAAAAAATTCAACTCTAGAATGTTTTAATAACAAATAGGATAAACTTACGATGCCTTTTTTTTTTCACCTAAATAATTGCACAACTAGCGGCAACAAGCCAACGCCCTTCTTCATCCTTCCTCGCCTTAAAAGAATCGGAAGGTAGATACTGTGTTACACGGACACGGCACTGAACAGTCGTGTCGCGTGTCCGACACGTGTCGGACACGGACACGCGACGTACACATGAAAATCCGTGTCCGACACGCCAAATGAAGTGTCTAATATTTTAATATTTTTCCGGACACGCGGACACGGCAAGGACACGGAAGGGACATGGCAAGACTCAAGAACACGTTTTTTAAAAAAAAATAAAAAATTGAATTTCAGAATAGTCACTCGCTGATACACGAATTCCCTTTCCCAGTTTCCCTTCCCTCTCAATTCCCTCTCTTGCTCTCCTCTCACTCCTCTCAACTCTGCTCTAACCCTAAAACTCTACACAACTCTTCCTCCACCTCCACAGTCGCCGCCACACTCCCGCACCACGCCACCACCGTCGGCTTCTCCTCCTGTCCTCCATCAGACCATCACAGACGAACACTGCTGCACTCTCTTTTGATTTTATTTAAGGTATTTTCACTCTTTATCCTAAATCCTAATATTAATCTTGTTCTAATCTTTAATCTTAGTGTTAATCTTAAATTCTTAATATTAATATCTTGTGAATTCAAATTTGTTAATGTTGAAATTGGGTTTAAAAAACCTGAAATTGGGTTTAAAAAAACCTGAAATTGGGTTTAACAATTCTATTTGTGAATTCAAATTGTTTCGAAGCTATTGAAAATTTGAACCAACATTTGAAAATGTTGAAATTTTTGTAATAATTTTGTTAGAATGTTGTTTCTTGATTTTTTTTTGTATATCGTCTTTAATTGTGGTTGTTTGAATTTGAAGAGTTCAATCATGTCTAGTAGTGGGGCTAGTGGCTCTGATTCATGTTAGTGGTGATGCTACAAATGAAGAGGGTGATTTCGGTTCTTATCCTTTGTGGAAATATGTTGTTAAAAGGGAACAAAATGAGTGGGGGTGGGGGTAATTATACTTGGCAATGCAATTTTTGCAAACAAATAAAGAGTGGTTCATATACTAGAGTTAGAGCACATTTGATGGGTGTTGCAAAAGGTGGAATTAGTCAATGTCCTAATGTAACAAATGAGGATAGAATGCAAAGGAGAAACTTAGAAAGACAAGTTGAGCAATATAAAGAATCTAGACAACCAAAAAGACCACCACTTCCTAGTCAATCTTTGTCTTTTGAAACTTCTCTTTCACCAAATTCATATGCCAAGAAATAAGTATATTATTTTCAAAAATTCAACTCTAGAATGTTTTTGTAACAGGCTCAAATATCTTAATCTTAATCTTCCGATTAATTATTCCGAAATTTTGTTTCGAATTCCTAATCCTTTGGCAATCTAATTCAAATCACCTTTAATTCCTAAACCTTATTCCGATTTTGTAATTTCTTCCAAATATTAAACTTAAAAATATATATATATTCTTAAATTTCTTTATAAGCACTAAAATATTATTTTATTATTTTATACTACGAAAAGTAAATTTTAATATTATATTTACGGTTTTATTAAAACATTAGGTTTTAATTTCGTTTCCTTAAACTAACTTTACTACTTATCATTTTAACCTTACAACTTTGATTTAATTATTTTATACCTAAAAATTAACTGTATTTTTCTTATTAACTTTAAGTATAGTTTTACCAAAATTTTCTAAGTAAACTATCATATTTTCATAATCAAACCTTAATCATACTTTCCCATTAATCTAAAACATTTCACTAGTATAAACTAGAACAAAAATTTGATGAACCAAAATCCTTTCTACATCAATCCATAATGTTCATCACTTACATAAGCTATCACCATTTCCTTACACAAGTCAACCTTCTTCTACACTCCAAACTCTTACACATCCACTTACACACTCCAACTCTTACACGTTCACTTACACACTCTAAATCACTTACACAAGTTAACCTTCTTTTTCATACAATCTTATGAACTAAAAAGTTGCCCAAAATCCATTATAAATACCCCTCCTTAGCCATGAGATCACTTGCACCCCATCATCAAATCTTTCTACCATTCTTTCTTATATCTTCACTTCATTAACATCTTACTAATTTTATACCCTTTTTATTTGTTGAAGAATCAAATGAAGATGGAGCTTGATCTTATCACTTCTTAAGCCAATAATCATCAACTTTTGAAAAGTCAAGTATTATCTTTTGGAGCTTGGATATCATTTTCTTTTTGGGTAATTGAAGATCTACTTCTTTGAAGCTTGGAGCCTTGAACACTTTCTCTTTTGGAGCTTATTTCTTTAAGTTCTTATTTTCCTATTATTATTCTCTTACTTGGTTTAACACCACCTTTGGAGGAAAATGGTACACATTTTCTTAACTCTCTCGTTATGTGATATTTATTTATGGTTACTTGATAATATAAAAGCATGATCAACATGATTTTATTTTAGTCATTTAAACTTTACATGGTAATATTAAAGTCATATCCAGTTTAGTGATATTTTCGTCAAAACAATAATATTTTTTGGGACACTCGAAAAAAAAGTCATATATATGGAAATTTTTGATTAATATGATAATATAGATATATATGAATTTTACTAGTTAAATAAACTTATGTCTTTAAAATGATTCCATATCATCTTGGTGTTTTGATAAATTTTTAATCGGTTTATTGGTAAAATAGTCAAACAAATTTGTTAAAATGCTTAGCGTTGTTTTTCTCCAAAACTCATTTCATTTAGATTTTGGAAATTTAATAACTTGTCGGATTATGTTTTTTTTTTAGTTATGATAGATCCGTTTTACTATTTTACTGATTATTTGATAAAATACGTTATTAATATTACTCTTGACTTTTATGATTATTTATGACATAAAAATGACTTAGTTTAGCCTCAGGAATCTTAGTATAGCTACGAAAATTTGTTATTTAATTAATATTAATTTATTAGATACTAGTAATTTGTTTCTATTAAAAGGGTAGAATTGACAAAATTTTGACTAGTGCCAGTTTGACTTATAAGAATGTAAACTATTTCGGTTTAGAGTCTTGTTTGATATTGCATGATATTGATTGTATGACTCTGATAGTAAGGTAATGTTGAACCATGGACCGGCATGTAAAATCCCGGCGTCCGTGTTAGCCGGCACGTAAAATGCGGTGTCAGACAGGGGGTCCGAGAAAAACCCATCCTGTGAAGTCTCGAGCATAACAGTATTGAGAGGAGTGACGACTCCCACCACAGTTAGGGTTTAGGACTACGGTCCTCACCTAACCAGACCCTTATATATATCAATTGTCATTATTGTTGTGATCTTGTGATGTGCTATGATGGTAAAGCTATGAGGCTTAATTGAACTTGATTAAATAAGCATTAAGGTTACCAAGTATTTAGTAGCAGTAATGAACTTCTGCAAGTATTGAGAATGTAGCTTAATGGCTTAGTAACGGTCAATAATGAGTAATAACCTTCTATATTGTGCTTGATGATTATTTTGTAAGCATAATTTAACTATTGCATCATAAGCTTGTTGAGAAAATTGTACTCGGCTTTATCGCTGACCGATTTAATCGGCTGTCATCCGTATTATGAATGACAGTATTTTGCAGGAAAATTTAGCTCAGGTTTCGATCCATGCCGCAACTTTAATTATTCTATCGAGGACTTAGCTTCAATGATTTTACTTGATGACTATATTGTACTTATGTTTTTTTTTATCGTAATTAAGTGAACCTTATTTTATATTTTCTCAGTTGTAAGATATTTTTTTACTTATGTTTTGAACGATTTTAGTTCAAATGGTTTTTAGCAGTTCGGCGTTTTACACTTCCGCATTATTTATCTTAAGTATAATTATTAGTGTTAATTATGTATCGAGAGTGCCGCTCCTGCTACACGTGGTATCAGAGCTAAAGTTACTCGAATCTTGGAATTTTAGTTCCATGTGAAAGGCTCGATAGCTGACTAAAAAAATAAATAAATAAATAAATAAAAAGAGAATTTCAAATGATTTTCAAAACAAGTCTTCCTAAAAATTCTATTTGTTTTCTATGTGCTTATGTGACTATGTGTAAAATTACGTGCCAGATTAATTAAGTTAATGTGAAAGTCAGTCACATGTTTAAAAAATTTTTTAGGTAAGAAATGGCGTAACTTCATCTGATCACGAAGCTAGAGTTCGAGAGCTAGAAGCACAACTAGCTCGGATGGAAAGGACAAATGAGCGACTGATCACCCTCATGGAGAATCAGGCTCAAGAGGCCAATGACGACGGGAAATACTTTAAGAATATGGCATATCATCGTCCGCCGCAATACGACGGAGAAGCTGATTCGGTTCGCTTCGAGAATTGGCTCGCAGAGATGGAGAAACTTTTAGAGGTCATTAACTGTCCAACACACCTAAAAGTAAAGCTGGCTTCCTTCTACCTATCTGGTCCAGCAGAGTTATGGTGGCGTTCTGTCAAGGCCACTATGACTGATACTTTTTGGGATGATTTCCTTATAACTCTTCGTCAACAATTCTATCCGCCATCACTCCAACGGAAAAAGGAGAATGAGTTCTTACATCTTCGTCAGGGTCTTATGACCGTGATTGAGTATAGTTGTAAGTTCAATGAGCTATCTCGATTTGCTTCTGACATCGTAAGCAAAGAAAGTGTTCATGCATCCCGCTTTTTCGAGGGTCATAATCTTATGATCCAAAAGGGGATCGGGAAGTATTCTGACTTCCGAGATCTCTACGACCGAGCGCTTGAGTATGAGAGGATCCTTGACAAGGAGGACAACACCAACAAAAGAAAATTTGGTGGAGGCAACAACAACAGGAACAAGAGGCCGACCAATTGGGATCGCAAGCCGTTCCAACCAACAACTTCAACAAGAGTCACAGTTTGGAAGTGTCGCTTATGTGGTAAGGATCACCGAGGTCGTTCATGCACTGGGAAGATCATCTGCTTCAAATGTAAAAAGGAGGGTCATGTTTCCACTAACTGCCGAGAAGGGATCTAGTTGGGAGCTAGTAGTACTGGTAATTATGGAGCTCCTAGTTCTTCGGGAAATGTTCAGAGTATTGCAGCTAGGAGGACTGCCGGTTTGCACGCTATTAGCAACTATGTAGACAATCTTCATCGGGCGTTTGAGGGTAAGGTCATTTCTGGTCACTTTGTCGTGGGAGACTCTTTGGCTCATATTCTTTTTGATTCAGGAGCTGACCGATGTTTTATCTCTACTTCTTTCCTTCATAAATCCTCTATCTCTCTTAAACCTCAAAAATTTAATCTCCAAATTCTATTACCTGACGGTTCACCATTCCTATGTGACCGTATCTTTCCTAATTTCCCTCTTAAGATTTCGGACAACCATCTACCTGCTGATTTAATAGTGTTTGAGTTGGGTACATATGATATTATTTTGGGGATAGACTGGTTGGGACGTCATCATGCGAAGATTTTGTGTAAAGAGAAGATCGTTCGGGTTAAGGCTCCAGGTGGAGAATGTTTGATTAGGAAGAATTCTGTGTTTCCCATTTAGACCATTTCTGCTGTTCAAGCCATGGAGATGATTAAACATGGAGATAAGGGATATTTGTGTTTTATTGCTAGTAGTGAGGAGAAAATCAAGTTAAGTCTTGAGGAAACCCCAATTGTTTGTGATTACCCTGATGTTTTCCCAGAGGATCTACCTAGTTTACCTCCAAGGAGGGAGGTTGACTTTCATATAGATCTAATTCCTGATGCTACCCCTATCTCTAGGACTCCGTACCGTTTTGCTCCAGCTGAGTTAGCCGAATTGAAAAAGCAATTGGATGAGTTATTGGAGAAAGGTTTTATCCAACCTAGTGTGTCACCCTAGGGAGCCCCTGTTCTGTTTGTGAAGAAGAAGGATGGAACGATGAGATTGTGTATTGATTATAGGGAGATTAATAAGATCACCATTAAGAACCGTTACCCTTTGCCCAGGATAGATGATTTGTTTGATCAGCTAAGAGGCGCTCAGGTGTTCTCGAAGATTAATTTAAGGTCTGGATATCATCAATTGAGGATAGCCAAGGAGGATGTTTCTAAAACAGCATTTCGGACCCGATATGGACATTATAAGTTTTTGGTGATGCCATTTGCGTTAACAAATGCACCTGCAGCATTTATGGATTTGATGCAGAGGTATCTTCATCCTTATTTGGATAAATTCGTGGTTGTTTTTATCGATGATATTTTGGTATATTCAAGGAGTAGGGAAGAACATGAAGAACACTTGAGAATGATTCTAGAGCTTTTGAGAAAAGAGAAATTGTATGGGAAGTTTAGTAAGTGTGAGTTTTGGCTTGAGGAAATTTCTTTTCTAGGTCATAAGGTCTCTAAGAGTGGAATTTCTGTAGATCCTGAGAAGATTAAAGCAATAACGGACTGGCTGATTCCTAGAAATGTGACTGAAGTTCAGAGCTTTTTGGGATTAGCTGGGTACTATAGGAAATACGTTGAAAACTTTTCTAAGGTTGCTCGTCCCATGTTTAAGCTGTTGAAGAAAGGGATACGATTTCAGTGGAATGAGAGGCACACAATTGCTTTCGAGGAATTAAAGAAAAGACTTACTACCGCCCCTGTTTTAGCAATGCCTGATTGTAGCAAGCCATTCGAGTTCTATTGTGATGCTTCATTCAAAGGTTTGGGTTGTGTACTTATGCAAGAAATAGTTTATGCATCGAGGCAGTTAAGGCCACATGAGGTAAATTACCCCGTGCATGACATTGAGCTTGCTGTAGTGATCTTTGCTTTGAAGTTGTGGAGACATTATTTGTATGGGTTACCGTGTAAGATCTACACTGATCATCAAAATTTGAGGTATGTCTTTAACCAAAAAGAATTGAACATGCGCCAAAGGCGGTGGCTTGAGGTTATTAAGGATTATGATCTTGAAATTGTGTACCACCCTGGAAAAGCGAATAAGGTAGCTGATGCCTTGAGTAGGAGACCGAGAGTGTCTGTGAATGCCATTATGTCTGTACCATGGGAGTTGTATCGTGAGATGCAGAGTTTGGGATTAGAGATTTGTAGTCGACACAAGGTTGGTCAGTATTTGGGAGTAATGACTATACAACCCACTTTGTTTGATCGTATAATTGAGGCACAACTTGAGGATCCAGAGATTGTTGAGTTGATCCATAGAGTTGAGGAAAATGAGACTGATGCTTTTGAGTTAGGAGAAAGAGGAGAGTTGAGGATGAACGGTAGATTGTGTGTTCCAAATCAATTTGAATTGAAGAATGAGATTCTGAAGGAAGGTCATCAAAGTTTATTTCATTTGCATCCAGGTAGAGATAAGATGATTGAGGAGATAAGAGAGATATTTTGGTGGAAAGGTCTAAGGAAAGATGTCTCTGATTTTGTGTCTAAGTGCCTAGTCTGCCAGAGGGTAAAGTTCGAGAGACAAAAGAGTTTAGGGTTGCTTGAACCCTTGCCTGTCCCAGATTGAAAGTGGGACTCGATTTCTATGGACTTTGTGGTAGGGCTACTAAGGACCCAGCAAGAGAATGATGTTATTTGGGTCATTGTTGACAGATTGACCAAGGTCCCTAGATTTGTGCCGATGAAGAATACTTGGGGGGCTAAGCAATTAGCAGATGCCTATGTCCGAGAGATTGTCAGACTTCATGGTGTTCCGAGGACTATTGTTTCGGATAGGAATCCGAAGTTTTTATCGAGGTTTTGGGAAAAGTTGCAGGAAGCTTTTGGGAGTAAGTTGTGCTTGAGTACTGCTTTTCATCCTGCGACTGATGGTCAGACTGAGAGAACTATTCAGACTTTAGAGGATCTTTTGAGATGTTTTGTGTTGGACTTTGAGGGTTCTTGGGAAGATAAATTACCGATGGTGGAGTTCGCCTACAACAACAGTTTCCAATCTAGTATAAGGATGGAACCGTATGAAGCTCTTTATGGAAGGAAGTGCCGAGTACCTTTGTGTTGGGATTTGATGGATAGGACCATTCCCGAAGGTCCAGATGTGATTCAGGAATCCATTGATGCTCTGAAGATTGTTCAACAGAACATGAGAGCAGCACAGAGCCGACAAAAGAGTTATGCTGATAATCATCGAAAGATGTTGCAATTTGAGGTTGGCGACAAGGTTTTCCTAAAGGTTTCACCTACAAGGGGTGTCCAACGTTTTGGAGTTCGAGGAAAGTTGAGTCCAAAATTTATTGGACCTTTTGAGATCCTAAGGAGAGTCGGGGAAGTTTCTTATGAGTTGGCTTTACCTCCAAGTTTAGCAAAAGTTCATAATGTGTTCCATGTTTCACAGTTGAGGAAGTATGTTCATGATCCGTCTCATGTTCTAGCTCACGAGCTGCTTTTGATTGAAGAGTCTTTGGTGTATGAGGAACGACCAATCAGAATCTTAGATACCCGAGTAAAAGAGTTGAGAAATTCGAGGATTCCATTGGTCAAGGTTTTGTGGTCAAACCACGGGGTTGAAGAGGCGACTTGGGAAAAAGAGGTCGACATGAGAGAGCGTTATCCTAACCTTTTTGGTAAGTCCTAGTTTCGGGACGAAACTATCTAAAGGGGGAAAGAGTTGTAACAGGCTCAAATATCTTAATCTTAATCTTCCGATTAATTATTCCGAAATTTTGTTTCGAATTCCTAATCCTTTGGCAATCTAATTCAAATCACCTTTAATTCCTAAACCTTATTCCGATTTTGTAATTTCTTCCAAATATTAAACTTAAAAATATATATATATTCTTAAATTTCTTTATAAGCACTAAAATATTATTTTATTATTTTATACTACGAAAAGTAAATTTTAATATTATATTTACGGTTTTATTAAAACATTAGGTTTTAATTTCGTTTCCTTAAACTAACTTTACTACTTATCATTTTAACCTTACAACTTTGATTTAATTATTTTATACCTAAAAATTAACTGTATTTTTCTTATTAACTTTAAGTATAGTTTTACCAAAATTTTCTAAGTAAACTATCATATTTTCATAATCAAACCTTAATCATACTTTCCCATTAATCTAAAACATTTCACTAGTATAAACTAGAACAAAAATTTGATGAACCAAAATCCTTTCTACATCAATCCATAATGTTCATCACTTACATAAGCTATCACCATTTCCTTACACAAGTCAACCTTCTTCTACACTCCAAACTCTTACACATCCACTTACACACTCCAACTCTTACACGTTCACTTACACACTCTAAATCACTTACACAAGTTAACCTTCTTTTTCATACAATCTTATGAACTAAAAAGTTGCCCAAAATCCATTATAAATACCCCTCCTTAGCCATGAGATCACTTGCACCCCATCATCAAATCTTTCTACCATTCTTTCTTATATCTTCACTTCATTAACATCTTACTAATTTTATACCCTTTTTATTTGTTGAAGAATCAAATGAAGATGGAGCTTGATCTTATCACTTCTTAAGCCAATAATCATCAACTTTTGAAAAGTCAAGTATTATCTTTTGGAGCTTGGATATCATTTTCTTTTTGGGTAATTGAAGATCTACTTCTTTGAAGCTTGGAGCCTTGAACACTTTCTCTTTTGGAGCTTATTTCTTTAAGTTCTTATTTTCCTATTATTATTCTCTTACTTGGTTTAACACCACCTTTGGAGGAAAATGGTACACATTTTCTTAACTCTCTCGTTATGTGATATTTATTTATGGTTACTTGATAATATAAAAGCATGATCAACATGATTTTATTTTAGTCATTTAAACTTTACATGGTAATATTAAAGTCATATCCAGTTTAGTGATATTTTCGTCAAAACAATAATATTTTTTGGGACACTCGAAAAAAAAGTCATATATATGGAAATTTTTGATTAATATGATAATATAGATATATATGAATTTTACTAGTTAAATAAACTTATGTCTTTAAAATGATTCCATATCATCTTGGTGTTTTGATAAATTTTTAATCGGTTTATTGGTAAAATAGTCAAACAAATTTGTTAAAATGCTTAGCGTTGTTTTTCTCGAAAACTCATTTCATTTAGATTTTGGACATTTAATAACTTGTCGGATTATGTTTTTTTTTAGTTATGATAGATCCGTTTTACTATTTTACTGATTATTTGATAAAATACGTTATTAATATTACTCTTGACTTTTATGATTATTTATGACATAAAAATGACTTAGTTTAGCCTCAGGAATCTTAGTATAGCTACGAAAATTTGTTATTTAATTAATATTAATTTATTAGATACTAGTAATTTGTTTCTATTAAAAGGGTAGAATTGTCAAAATTTTGACTAGTGCCAGTTTGACTTATAAGAATGTAAACTATTTCGGTTTAGAGTCTTGTTTGATATTGCATGATATTGATTGTATGACTCTGATAGTAAGGTAATGTCGAACCATGGACCGGCATGTAAAATCCCGGCGTCCGTGTTAGCCGGCACGTAAAATGCGGTGTCAGACAGGGGGTCCGAGAAAAACCCATCCTGTGAAGTCTCGAGCATAACAGTATTGTGAGGAGTGACGACTCCCACCACAGTTAGGGTGATGGTAAAGCTATGAGGCTTAATTGAACTTGATTAAATAAGCATTAAGGTTACCAAGTATTTAGTAGCAGTAATGAACTTCTGCAAGTATTGAGAATGTAGCTTAATGGCTTAGTAAAGGTCAATAATGAGTAATAACCTTCTATATTGTGCTTGATGATTATTTTGTAAGCATGATTTAACTATTGCATCATAAGGTTGTTGAGAAAATTGTACTCGGCTTTATCGCTGACCGATTTAATCGGCTGTCATCCGTATTATGAATGACAGTATTTTGCAGGAAAATTTAGCTCAGGTTTCGATCCAGGCCGCAACTTTAATTATTCTATCGAGGACTTAGCTTCAATGATTTTACTTGATGACTATATTGTACTTATGTTTTTTTTTATCGTATTTAAGTGAACCTTATTTTATATTTTCTCAGTTGTAAGATATTTTTTTACTTATGTTTTGAACGATTTTAGTTCAAATGGTTTTTAGCAGTTCGGAGTTTTACACTTCCGCATTATTTATCTTAAGTATAATTATTAATGTTAATTATGTATCGAGAGTGCCGCTCCTGCTACAGTTTTAATAACAAATAGGATATACTTATGATGCCTTTTTTTTTTTCACCTAAATAATTGCACAACCAACGGCAACAAGCCTACACCCTTCTTCACCCTTCCTCACCTTAAAAGAATCGGAAGGTAGATATTCAATTAAACAAATTTCATTAATGGCAATCTTATTTTCTTGTTAGATATATCCTCTTTGTTTTCTTATTTATTATATTGATTACATATTGATTTTTTATTTAAAGTTTCTATAACCATGACTTAATTAGTTGATTTTAAGATTTACTTTATTATATATTTGTTTTAATAAGAATAGATGGATCTTATGTTGATTGATGCTCTCTCCTATTCTTTTTACTTGTCATATTTCTTTATTGAATAAATTTATTTTAGTTGTCCTATTTTCTTTTTTGACATTGTTTTTTTTTTCTTACTAAATTGTCCTTATTTTGTCGTGTGTGATTACGAAATTACCCTTATTTACCTAACTAGTCTAACCTAATTAACCCTCACTAACCCTAATTACCCCACTATTATTTCCCTCCCTTTTAAATCTAACGTCCTCCCCTTACTCCTGATCTTACCAAAAAAACCTAACATTTTATTGGTTATTTATCTTCCTTCTGAGTTCCCTTCATTTTCATCTTGATTTCCTTTTGGTTTAGCTGTTTGGACTTTGAAGTAGTTGTTTGGATTTTAAAGTTGTTGAGAATAATGTGACTTTAGTGCACAATTGATATGTGCATTTATATGTGTTATTAATGGGATGGAATCCTATGAGATTGTTTAATGAGTGAATAAGTTGATAACTTAATGTTTGTGATTTATGATGGTGATTAAAAGTATGGATTAATTCGTGAGTTATGAAGGAGATGAAGTAGGACTTAACACTACAAGAAAAATCATTTTTAGCAATAAGTTTTAGTAACGACTATTTTTTTTTCGTTGTGAAAAATACAAGTTGTTGCGAAATTTGTTGTTATTGATAAATAATTGTTGTCATAAGAAAAAAATAACTTTCCCACCACTTAAAATAATTTTTCTGTATAACCTATTTTTTTGCAACGAAAAATTTAATTGTTAAAACTAAATAAATAATTCATAACTATATATATCATTGCAAAAAGAATTAAATATACAGATATAACAAAGTGGTAGCAAACCTTTTACTAATAATTTTTGGCAACGAGTCCAATCCCTTTGTCTCAAAACGCGCATTTTTCTTTTCATTTCCCTCTCAAATCAGCCCAAAATCCCATTCCCTCTCAAACAAAGTGAAAATCTATTTCCCTCACAAACCCACGGTTGGTAAAACCCCATTCCTTCTGCACACTGGAGTTTCTGCCGCCTTCTGCACACCGGAACTCTTGCTGCCACGCCGTAGCGATCAAACCCATGGCTGGTAAATTTTTGTTTTTTTTGCTTTTTTTTTTCTTTGAATTTCTGGGTTCACGATTGTAGAGAAATAGTTTTTCAATTTATGGGTTGTTCTTGTTCTTGTTCTTGTTCTTGTTTTTGTTTCTTGTTCTTTGAATTTCTAGGTTGTTTTTATCCTTTCAATTTTTGGGTTATAGATTAAACCCACAACTGGTAATCTTTGTGAAATTTATGTGATTGATTTTGTGAAATTTATGCGATTTAGAGCATTTTGAGAGTAATTTGATTGGAAAAACTGTTACGGTTTATGTTTAGGGTCTGTGTTTAACTCAAATGAGATTTTATTTTTTTAGGGCCTTTCACGGGCCCATCGTCATCGTTAAGGTCTTCAAAGATAACGTTTTAGTCTGGGCCTGATTAGAGTATAAGGATTATGAATGGAACGAGTTGGTAGTGGATGGTGGTGGGAGTATTAGGTGTGCTCTTCTTGGTGGGAATTTTCTAAGACAGTCAGTGACACTTTATGTAGTCCCTAATCAAGTAAGTAAACTTACACATGAAGTGCATCCATTTAAAGAATTCACAGTTCTCTTATCATTATATGGCTTAGAATATTTAGTAATATAGCAAATTATGAATTTCTTGATTCACTTTGAGTCTTATAGAGCTTACCACTTTTTTAAGAGGAACAAAACATCACATAATGATAAACGTGTACCATCTTCTACCTCGTTTCATTTCCTTTCCATCTTCCATGTTGGACTTCCTAAATTTATGCTGTGCAATAATTATAAAATTGTATTTGTGTTTGTAGTTCATGATATATAATCTGTACTTAAATGTTTGTTCATTTTAAAATCCAACAACTTAAATGTTCTAGTTTTTGTATTTCATGATATATAATCTTCCATGATGTATAATCTGTGCCACTATTGTTCTAGTTTTTGCCTATACATGATGCCAATGGTCCAATCAACTTTAGTACTTAAATGTTTGTTCATTTCAAAATCCAACAGTTGGGGTACTTTTCTCAACACTGTCAAAAGAATAGTAGAAAATCTACAATCTCAAGTGGATGGTATCGTCACTTATTGAAAACATTTTCTAAGTTGATTTGTCACGCATGAATTGAAAAAATGGTAATCTTTGTTCTTGTTCTTATTGTTAAATTGTTCTTCAAACAACTTAAAGTTAAAATGCCACATGGTTTTAAATTGTTATTCAAGTTGCTAAATTGTTCTTGTGTTTGTTTCAAAATTTTAAATGTTCTTGTTGTTGTTAAATTGTTCTTCAAACAACTTGAAGTTAAATTGTTCTACAAGTTGTTAAATTGTTCTTGTTCTTGTACTAATTGTTAACAACATTATAAGAAGTTTTGGGGTGATATCATTGAATGCTATATAACCTAATTACTATAAAGATTAAATATAGAAATGATTTTGAATAAGGCATGGGTCAAAGTAAAGGATCGTTCATCTATTGATTATGTAAATGGTGTTGGTGAGTTTCTAAATTTTGCTCTTTCCAAAGTAAGAGAAGATGATTGAGAGAGTACTACTATTAGGTGTCCTTGTCATAGTTGTAGCAATATATTTCTTAAAACAAAATGTGATTTAAGATTAGACTTGCTTAAGAGAGGAATGTATGAGAAGTACACTTTTTGGGAACTTCACAGGCAAGAATTAGTTGAATCTGTGATGGGGATGATGTTAATGAGTCGAATGACATTGATAGTGGTTTCACAATGTTGTAAGATGCATGTGGAGTTGGTGCTATGAATGTATGTTGGGAGTGTTGAAGAGGCTTTAAATAATGTTGAGGAGTATGAGAACCATTAAAAATGCATGGCACAACAATGTCTAAGTTGTCATATATTGTTAAATTATTACATTTAAAGGTTTTGAATAATTGGTGTGATAACTCTGTTGATAGTTTACTCCAATTAGAACGTTAAGGCTATGGAGCTAACCTTCCAACTTCTTATTACGAGGCTAAGAAACTTAGTAAAGACTTGGGCCTTGATTATTATAAGATTGATGCTTGTGAAAATGATTGTATTCTTTATTAGAAAGAGCATGAAAAATTGATTGAGTGTCCTACTTGTGGTTTATCAAGGTGGAAACAAGAAAAGGAAGGCTCTTCTAAAGTGGTAAGATTTCTAGAAAAGTTCTAAGATATTTTCCATTGAAGCCTAGACTACAAAGGTTGTACATGTGTAGAAAGACATCTAAAGACATGCGTTGGCACAAAGAAAGGGATGCTACTAAAACATATAGAGTGAATGATTGTGATAGGATCATAGATGATGATGCCCTTTCTGGGGAAGAGGAGGATGATACGTTTTTGGAGGATGACAATGCAAGTGCGATAGATGATACAATGAGACATCCATCTGACTCCTTTGCATGAAAATCATTTGATGAAGAGTATAGTGAATTTGCTAAAGAGGTGCGAAATGTTATACTTGGACTAGCTTGTGATGGCTTTCAGCCTTTCAATAATTCACAACATAGCGTATGGTCAATAGTTCTTATCCCTTATAATTTTCCTCCTTGGTTATGCATGAAACCTTATTCATTTATGCTATCTTTACTAATACCTGGTCCAACAAGTCTTAGAATTAATATAGACGTCTACCTTCAACCACTTATTGAGGAGTTAAGGAGCTTTGGGAGGTTGGTGTTGAAACCTATCAAAGACTACTGTGGACATGCAATGACTTTCGTGCACATGAAGATTTGTGTGGATGGTCTACAAAAGGTTATTACGCTTGTCCATGTTGTCATAAGGAAACTAAACAAATTTCGTTGATGCATAAGGGTAGTTATTTAGGGCATCGTCGTTGGCTTCTAATGAATCATAAGTGGAGAAATGATGCCAATTCTTTTGATGGTAAAGTTGTCTAATTTATATATAGATTGTAGGTTGTTTCATAAGATAACAAAGTCGTTGGGAAAAATGTGTGTTTTTTTTACAACGGTATAGTCGTTGCTAAGAACAGTGATGACAAATTTTACTTGATTGTTTTCCCTACGGTAAGGTCGTTGCAAAAGATAGACTATCATGCATTGCAACGACTTATGTTGTTGTGAAAAACAAATATTTAACAACGATAAAAGTTATAGCTAAAAATGCAGAAGATTTGACAACGACTTTTTTTCGTTACAACAAAACATTGTAGGAATTGCAACGACATGTCTTTTGCAACAATAAAACTAGTTGCAAAATACGGCAACCTTTTGCAACCACCAAAGTCGTTGCTAAAACCTTTAGCTACGATTGTACCCACAACAATAGAATTTGTTGCAAAAAACATTTTTAGCAACGAAATCTGGTTTTTGGCAACAACTTTTTTTGTTGCTAAAATCGACTTTTCTTGTAGTGTAATCATGTGAGTTATAAGTCTTAATGAAGAAGTGGAAAAGATGTTCTACTATGCTTAGTCGAGCAAAGCTGTCAGAATGCCCACTGATGGTCGCTCGACGGAGCGAGCTCATGGGTCGGTCGAGCGAACAAACAGAATGTATCCAGTAGCTTCCTGTAGCCCCCTCGATCGAGCGAGCCTCTACTTTGGTTGAGCAAACCTTCTGGCGTTCCTATGATGCTGTTTTTGACTCTTCAAGTCCTTGGAGCTATTTCAATGTTTTTAATTCATATCTTTAATGTATTAAATATTGATTAGTGTGATATCCCCTATAAATAGAGAGCTCATTTGCTCATCCAAACACATCAAATACAAATCCCTAAGCCTAAACACATAGCCTTTTGTTATTCTCTTACATCATTTATAATACTTCATTGTAAGAGTTGTAATTCTTGATTGTGATAATATAAGCAAGTAACTACACACCACGGAGGACGTAGCCATCTAATAGCAGGGTTTTTGCACGTCGTTAATACTAGACCCGGATCAAACAATATTTATAACACCCTAATACAACTACAAATAACGTAGCAGTAAGTCGGGGATCGAACCACGAGGACAAGGCAAGCAAGACAAAGGACTTGATGTAGGGAGGTTAAAGGGTGTAAGGGTGTATGAACTAAACTACAAAAAGCAATAAACAAGCAAATATAAAATTAGTGATAAATGATAGAAGACAAACAGGGATGGTAGGGATCCACCCTAGGTTGGATTCTATGGACTCATGGAGAGTTAGGTCAGAGGAGATTGAACAGTAATCAATCGAGACACTCTAGATAACGAGGGAAAGTTTGTGACCCTATGAGCCACACAAATGACCCATAATCGCCCTATGTCTCCTAAAGAGTGGCAGGACAAGATTCAAATTGAATATCAATCAATCAATCAATCAACAACAACCTCAACCCTAATCTAACACTCGAAGAACAAAACCCAAACCTACGGTTTCACCAAACCACAACCCCTAAAGAAACTACTCACACGTGCTTAAATAAGGCAAAGAAAGTAAATAGGAACATGATTGAAAGTATAAAGAACAAGAAATACACCAACAAGAAACAAAGGAGAAAGCAATAAATGATAGCAAGCAATAATGAAGAACAAGTAAGAAATAAATGAAGCAACTACTCCAACTTATGTAAAGAAAGCAATAAAAGCATTAAATGAAAGTATTTGTAAGAAAAGAAAGTAATAAAGATGAAATAAACTTACAAAAGGAATCCAAATACAAAGCTTGAATGTAAATGAAAGCAATAAAGAAAAGCTTTAACTCTATTCTACGGCATGAAATGAAATGGAAAGCATAAAGATTGATGTTCTAAGTTGAGAGGGAGTTTCTCGAAGTAGGCATAGGGTTTACATTCAGATTAGGGGGATATATATAGCCTAGGAACTAAGGGGACAAAAGCCCTAAAATAACCCACGAGGCAAGGCTTGCAAAGAATTCAATATGCGCGAAAAATAGGTTCATTCGACCGAATGGGGCACCATTCGGGGTTTCCAGCAACTTCCAAGCACAAACAGTGAAGCCCTTGAACCATTCGCCCGAATCAAGCTACATTTGCCTGAATCAGGGTGTATTTGGCCTCTTTAGTGGGTTTTTGAACCTTCAGAGTAGAGCTAAGGCCTTCATTTGCTCGAGCAAGCCTCCATTAGCCCGAATGGAGGTAGAACGACTTGGTTTCTTCCTTGAAATGTGTCTTTGAGGTGCCGGAATGACTTCCAACTTTGCGAGGCCCTTGGGGAATGACTTGGAATGCTTGGAGAAGCTTCGGGATGCGTGTCTCACCTTCGATCATGGTGTCTATGCCTCAAATATACGCCACTCGACCTCGAAATCTCCGAAAATACCAGAAAGTACCTTAAAACACCTCGGAGACAGGAACAAGGTAAGATAGAGCAGAATATGTATATAACCAATATAAAATAGCGAGACTCGACACTATGATGATGTGCTCTAAAACGAGCACATCACCATCATTGGGTGAACCTCCTTAAATCTTTGTGTTCTTTTGAATTGTTTTATTTCCTTTTAACATTGTTAAGTCATTAAAATTATATCGGTTCATCAAGTTACTTCGAACCTTGCGATCTTGGTAACATTAGAGGTTAAGCTCTATACTTAGACTATAATAAAGAAATTATTTCAAAAGTAGTTAACATAGTTATGTTTTTAGACCTTATAAAACCTTTTAGATGTTATGATTTCAAGATTTGATTGTTTGGCTTAAGTAAACCCCGTAATTACCTAACTACTTAGTTAATAAGTAAGCCCAGGTTGTTACATTTTTGGGCATAAGAGGAGGTCTATCCTAAATTGTTTGTCTCCTTCCCTTACAAAATTGTGTAGTATTTTTTCTTTTCAATTAAATTAGGGTAAGAAAAGGGTCCACCCTAGATGAATTGTCTTCATCCTCTTTTGGTTGTATTTTTGTCTCTTTTGGTAATAAGTTCTTTTCATTAATCAATAACGACAATAATAAAATAATAAAAATATTACAAAAACTTTAATCAGATCATACCATGTTAGATGCGATCAAACTCAAACCAGACTAATTTAGACCATAATTCAAATTGACTAAATCAAACTAAATCAAGCCCTAATTCATATATTCATATTAGATGGAGAGAACATGCCCAAATTAATGAATTTTTAAAGTGAGAGTAAAAAAAGGGAAATTTTAGATGGTAATTCTGAGGTTTTGGTTTTTTCACGTTGTAATCAAAACTTTTAAAAAAAATCACGTGGTAACCCTGTGGTTTGCCAAATTGTTCCATTGTGGCCTTTTTGCACATGAAACGTTAGCAAACGTTAATTACGAAGCTTTAAGGCCGTTGTACGCCTATTTATGCGACTCACCATTTCAAATGCCATCAATTTCAACCTTTTCTCCCAAAATATAAATCCTAACTCTACCATCTTTGAATTTAGGGGACAAAATGATTTGGATGAAAGATAGTAGAGTTGGGGTTTATATTTTGGGAGAAAAGGTTAAAATTAATGGCATTTAAAATGGTAAGTCACATAAATAAGCGTACAACAGCCTTAAAGCTTCGAAATTAACGTTTGCTAACGTTTTATGTGAAAAAAGGTCACGGTGAAACAACATGGTAAACCTCAGGATTACCGCGTATTTTTTTAAAAAATTTTGATTACTATGTGGAAAACTCAAACCTCAGATTTATCAGGCGGAATTTCCCAGAAAAAACTTCTACTTACTAATTTAAATTTGGAAAAATTACCCTGAATAATACGAACTTTCACTGATTTTCCTACAATAATACGAACTTTCAATTAACCATGAATAATACGAACTTTGATACATATTTCTCGCTGGCATACCTGACCGGTTGTTAACCTGGAGAAACGGTAAAATCTGCTTTTCTTCCTCATTTGCTGCATCAGAAGGCTGGGTATTTCGACAGCCTTTATTTGAAACTTGCTCATCTTCTTCATTTGCTCACTCTCCTCTTCCAATTTAATTACTTCTTCCAACATCTAAATTTTTTTTTCCATTTTCATTATAATCTCTAAAGTAATTTGATATTTAACATGTATTCTCCTCCGTCATCATCTCAATCTAGAACTTCAATTGCAAAAGGAATTCCTTTATGTAAACATAGTGTTCATGCTAAATTACAAGTAGTCAAAAAAGGAACAAGGGTTGGTGAGAGGTTTTATAGATGTGCATTTTGGCCAGTAAGTTTATTTTTTTCAGTAGCTTTAATTTGTTTTATGTTATTTTTGAATTTCTTTATCAATTAGGGTTTCATGATTTGGTTTGAAATGTAGGCACAAGATTGCAAATTTTTTAAGTGAGAAAAAGATGTAGAGTATACAAGTGAAATTTCTTCTTGTTTGGAAGAAGAGAAAGCTATGTTGATTGGCAAAATAAGGAAATTGAAGGCTAAGAATGCGAAGTTGAAAGAAAGCGAAGCTATGTTGAAATTGAAAGTTGTTGAATATGTAAACGCACAAAAAGCGTTAAGTTTTGTACTTGTTGCATCATGGGTATTATTTATATTGTTCTTATTTATGTTAAGCTAAGTATAAGAATTTGATCATGTAATGGAACTTTATGTATTGAAAATCCAATGTTTTTGATAATTTTCAATAATTACCTTTACATACATAAGCATTTCTTACACACAAAAGAGCTAAAATGTTTTTGAAAATGTAAAATTTGAACAATGCTCTAATCCGTAGATTATACCATAATCGTAACTTGATACATACAAAAAAGTTATGTTTTCCAAAAGAGCAGCAAAATGACACTTATTATTACAACATCAATTCTTTGTTGTCGATGCTTGGGTTGATATTATTTCAGAAGAGTTCTTCTTAGGCTTTCCCCTTTTAGCAGTACTTACACCACTCCTTCCGCTTGCACTACCAGTCCTACCCCCTCTACTCCCTTCCCCTGCTCTAATTGTCCTGTTGCCTTTACCTAAAGAACTCGGTTGTGCAGACACGTTGTGATGGGATAACTCTGGTGTGTTCGTTGCGACATCAACAATCTTTTTCGGTCTTCCTCTTCTTCTTTTCAATGGAGGTGGTTGCTCAACCGCTTTACCCTTATCCGGACATTTCCTTTTGTTATGTCCAACCGTATTGCAAATGCCACATGTCATTTGAACCCCGTGTCTTGAGAGCTTTCCCGGTTTTTTAGGATCTTCATGCGGATCCTTAATTCTGTTTTTTCGTGGTCTACCCGGACCAATCTTAATTGGAGGAGGATCGATCGGTTTGTCAATTTTAGGCCAATACCTCTCGCCAATACAAGGATTGATGCTTCCTTCATAGGCTCTCAAATAAGCCTGTCTAGTGTAGCACTGATCAACAAATGACTCAACCTCCTTGTGCAAGTAAAAAATAGATGCAACTGCATGACAACATGGAATCCCTCTTAAATCCCATTTCTTGCAAGTACAAGTTCTATTTTCAATATCAACCTCTAAAACATCCATACAATAGGCTACTTGGAAACGCGTTGATGTTGAAGGAATGACAGTGCACTTAACTGCTTCTTGCTTCTCTGAGTCTAACATTTTTTGTACTTTGGGACATAACAAACCCTTCCACTTCTTCAATGCCTCTTCCTTTTTATTTGCCATCCTCTTCATTAGCATTGTTCTAATTTCTTCAAGCATATCTATTAAATGATGGGATCTAGCATTCATGATGTAATTATTAAAAGTTTCTACCATATTGCTCAAAATAACATCACACTTGCCGTCTAGTTTGACAAAAGATCTACAAAACAAGTGTGGACCACATTTCCTAAAGGCATCAACAGCAACCGGATTAACATCCTCCATCTCCGTAATTGCTTCCTCAAAATCAGCCAAGTTGTATGCTTTGACACATCTCCAAAACAGTAATTTCAACTCTTGTCCTTTGAACGACTTGTTCCAATTTGCGTAGATGTGCCTAGCACAATGCCTATGTTCTGCTTTTGGAAGCTCCAGCTGGACTGCCCTCAAAATGCTCTGTACAGGATATAAGTGAATTATGCATTTTCATGTGTAGGTACAATGCAGATGCAGATGCATAATCCTGAATTGCAGATGCAGGAGAATGCAGCATGTTTATCATGTACAATGCAGAATACAGAATGTTCTGATATGGGGTTCACATCACAGAATGTTCATACTTTTGCTCGTTATCATGATATTACTATGCAGCTAAATCCAGCACAGTATACTAAAGACGAAATAGCTAAATCAGTAAGGAAGGGTGTATACCTGGTGTTCATCTGATATTAATATCCAGTCTTTACCATTATCATGAGGCACACACTTCTTCAATTCAGAAATGAACCATTGCCATGATTCATTGTTTTCACCCTCAACAACAGCCCACGCCAATGGATACATTTGCTCGTTAGGGTCTCTCCCAACTGCACTTAATAGCATTCCTCCCAAGAATGTTTTAAGAAAACAACCATCAATGCACAATATTTTCTTGCACCCACAACCCAACCATCTTTAATCCCTTCAAAGCAAACAAAAAGCCTCTGAAATGTGGGTGGATTTGTGCTTGGATCGGTAACAACAACGAAGTGGCTATTAGGGTTACTTCGTTCTAAAACCCCAACATAGCTCATGAGCTTCTGATAATGTTGTTTCATGGATCCATGTAACCTCCTATGTGCAGCATACTTAATCTTGTACGCAAAGCCCCTACTAATGATAATTCGAAATTGTTTCCTAACAATATCAACTAGTTCTGCAGAAGGAATGTGTGGCTTTGACTTGAATAAATCAAGTAACTGCTCTGCACACCAAGAAGCTTTGAATTGTCGATTAGAATCCATGTTTCTTTGACAAGTGTGATCACCATTAACTTTCTTGACAATAAAGGAAGCTCTTTTTTTATCCCAACTGGCGTAAAGCTTAAAGGGACAACCATCAACACACCTTACACCAAGCTTATTCAATTTAGACTTGTCACTCAAATAAAACTTTACATTCCTTCCCTGATGAATTGCATATTTCCTTACCGCCTCCTTAAATTCAACTGGGGTGCTAAAAACTTGCCCAACAATCCATTTGAACCTCCTAAAATCGGTAGTAGCATCCTCATATTCATCATTACTATGTTCATACTCAGATAAACCCTGTGTGTTACTACACTCACCCAATTTCAAAACAGAATCACCCACTTGCTCTACTTCTTCGAATGACAATGAGAAATCTTGACTATGCACAAGCTCCTCCGAAATTTCATCCTCATCTTCATCCTCATACGATAGCTCATAATCAGAATCATCATCCTCAGATGCATCTTCATCACTTACCTCAGCACTAATACCAAAATGTGGCTCATCTTCAGAAAAATCATATTCAAGAGGTACGGAACTTTCACTAAGGGCTTGTTTTGCCTTAGATGCTCTCTTAGGAGTCAACTTTTTCCTATTCCCAAAAGTGGACAAAACTTCACTACCTTTAGTACCACTTTTTGATATTTCTAGAATCAACATCTCATTATCCTTATCATTAACTACATACACAGATAATGCTCTATTTTCAACAGCTATTTCAGTCATTTTCCCAACACAAATATCATCGGTAACTCTCTTTAACCCTTCCAAAAAGCTAACAGCATTAGGTAATTGATACCAAAGACAAAACTCATGTTTTACCCCAAGATCCTCCTTTACAATTCCTTCTAACTCAAAAAATGACATCTTATCTAGGTCTATGGAGATGGTTTTACATATACCATACACATACTCAAAGCCCACAACTCCTTTTTCTAATACCCCATCATACCAAAACTTCAAAGTAATTGATTCATTCAAATTAGCCTAAAAACAAGCAAAAAAACACTAAATTACATCCATTTTCAAAGGCATAAACGTTTTTAATCAACATCAAACAATAATCATGTATGGATTAACAAAATAGATACAAAAATCCATCCATTTTCGAGTAAATGGACAAAAAATTTCATTCATTTTCGCTTAAATGGATACAAGCCCTAATTTTTGGTATTAAAACAAAATTAGGAATTTATATTGCAATTGAGAAGAATTAACTTACCATGAATGAGAAGAAGATGATTGAAGAACAAGCCCTAATTTTCGCTGCGTGAGGAAGATGAATGTGGAATGCTATGCGTGAGGAAGATGAGCTCTGTTTCGTTACTAAGGTTCATCGGTTGCTGAGGTTCTGTTTGTTTACTAAATTTCATCAGCAAAAAAAAAAGGATTTTAAAGGAAATATGCAAGTTTACCGGTAACAGGTAAACTGGTATGCCAGCGGGAAATATGTATCAAAGTTCGTATTGTTCATGGTTAATTGAAAATTCGTATTATTGTAGGAAAATCAGTGAAAGTTCGTATTATTCAGGATAATTTTTCCTTTAAATTTTTGAAATTTAAAACCTTCAAGTTGTATTTATACTATAGTTAAAAGAGTAAAAAATCCTATTTGATTTGAAAAATTGAAAGGATTTCTGATTAGAGTAATAGAAGAAAATGGCGGAAGTGTTTGGCTTAGGGATTTTGATTGATATAGTTGATGAAGAATGGATGAGCGATACTCTTCCTGATGAAGGTAAACCAACCACCCTTCCCAATTTATTCTTTTGATCCACACTTAATTTGAATGTGTTACTGAATTTTGTCGAATTGTTTTAGAGATTGTCTTACCACCCGCGGCCATTGCTCGCATTGAAGATGCTGATGATCCCAGTAAGTCTCGTTTCATATTGTTGGCTAAGAATTATGTTCTTGGTTAGAGTTTTGTTTCTGGATAAGAAGGACTGAAATACGCTAGTTCTTAGAGTAAATGGAAAAATGTTAGGTTATGTTTGGTAATAAGCATTTCATTTTAAATTGTAGATTTCAATTATGAATTCATTAAGGTTGTGTTTGGGAACAAACATTTCATTTCAAATTGTAGATTTGAATTATGAATTCATTAAAGAAGAATCGGAGATTGACAAGGTTAGGGAAGTCATTCTCAAGCCCTTATCTATATTTACTTTTAAAACATTGGTGGATTTGATTCAAATCCAAATTTAAAATTTTTTTATTTGCCAAATACTAAATTTGAGTCAAATCCACATTTTCAAATGAAATCTGCATTCCTAGACATAGCATAAGGGGATTTGGACACAAAATTCACGAAATAATGAACTTTATTGATAATCTGATGCTCCTTTCGTCTCTCCCTACCCCACTGTGTTTGCAATATTTAAAGTACAATAGTATAGATAAAAGAATCAGATGCGTGACATTCCCCACTTTTCTTAAGATATATTTCTCCCCACTTGGTGCTTGAGATGTTCGTGAAATAAGCCCTAGAGATGCAAAGAGAGAACTAGTCACACTTAGCACTAGAATGAGCTAAATGAAAAAACCTCGAAAATGTTGAAACCAGAATGACAATCTGAAATAATTAGCTAGAGAATAAAAGAGCTGGAGAGCTTAGAATTAGGAATGCTATTTTGGTTTAGGGGGAAGTTTGTGATAGGATTATGGGTGACTTATGTTCACCAAGTAATGAAGAATATAATTAAGAAAATTAATCATATGCATTTGTGTAGATTAGATGAGGACTCATCTCATTTTGGTGATTGGTTATGGGAATCAATAGTGCATTGTACTATTGGTAATAAAATCTTCACATGTGAAAGATGGATGAGGAAGAAATCAGTCCTAGGATCAAGTGTTAAGAGCATTGGAGACTATAGCATACATGAAAAGCAAAGTCAAGCAAGAAAGAACTCAGAACAGGACACCTGCTGTCCGCTCGACCCATGCATGGTCGAGCCATGGTCGAGCAGGACCTTCTACCTTCCTTTTTGTTCGTTTCTGCTGCTGCTGCTGTGCTATGGGCTACTGCTGCCCCATTTTGTTGACCCTTGTTTCCTTGTAAATACCCACTTATGTGCTACCTTGTTTAGTGGACCAAAGTCTCATCAGTGACCTACCTTTCTTGCTCAAGTACACTCCCTAAGTAGCTCCTCTCATCCCTTCACTTAAACCTTATTTTGTGATCCTTGAGTGAGGTTAATACCTCCCCTTTCAGTTTGCAATGCCCTCTGGGGATATTTCTATTCCCAAAGCAAGCATAACTTTTCTCGCACTTCCCGAATCTGTTACAGTGGAAGTCGAGCACAAAGAATAACCCATGAAATGAGAACATACGCAAAGGCATCATGTCTTATGAGTTATGACTTGGTCAGGCCCTTGAGGGTGCCATAATGTAAAAATGCGGCAGTGGTCGTAATCGCGATAACGTAACGGTGTTGCGGTAACGGGAGTTATGTGGTTAACGTAACGTCTAAATGTCGGTCGAATCATAAGATATCACTCATACGGCTAAAAATGCGATTATTTTACACCTTCCCAACGTTGGAAATATTTTGTTCGTTTGTTTTGAAAATCTTTACAACGCGGCCGGTACAATGCGATGCAACCTTGTTTTTACACTATGGGCGTGCGCCCCATACAGAGGAGTGTGCTTCTTTGTTGCCTCTCATAATTTGTTTTCCTTACCTTTTCTGCATATTTCACTAACATAGTGTTGAGCTAACTTACTTAATACTTGAGAAATGGTCAATGATAATTATATGATTATGAAGTTAGGAAATGTATGAAAAATTGGGCTTTTGCTCTCTATTTCAGTTTCATTTAAAGATTATTTGTTGAATGAATTGGCATTCCTCTCATGAAGTTGAGCATTGTACGCTCTTGTAATGTTATCCCTAGAAATTAAGCATTGTACACTCTTGCAATGTTATAAATGTTTTGATTAAGTCTAGAGCTTTAAATTTATTTAAGGCTTATACAATCCATATATGGAAGGCATTTGTGGTTGACCTTACAAGATGTAGATGCCTTCACCAATATTTTAGTTGTACTGCAATGATCTGATATTTGGGTATAATTGGTTTACGAAGGGGTAATTAAGTAATTACCTTGTAGTGGTAACTTGGGGAATAAGTTAGTTTTAAGTGGTAGCTTTCTTATAAATAAGGGCAATTAAAGGCTCATTAGCATCAAGAAAATTAGTAAACACATTGTGGGTGAGTTTTATACTTAATGGGAGACCTCAAGCATCTCGAATAGCTTGATCTATCGTTCCTTGTTATGCTTTTAGGGTTGTAATCTTTCTCTTATCATCCAATCAATAATATATTTCTCTTTTTGTCATTTTATTCTCAATTTACTGCATTAGTTTGCTTTTCCGGTCCATAGCAAACATGGTATCAGAGCGGTACGATTCCGGTGACCGGAATATCGCCGGAGATGTCATAAGTCCAGAAAATGCTCAAGAAACTTACCTAGATGCATATTTTGGGGGTTTTGGGACTGAAATTTCACCATTGGAGATGTGCAGAAGGGCTTTCCAAGAAAATGTCTTTCACTCATTCAAACCGACCTCTATGAATGAGATTTATGAAAAATAGGGAAAAGAAATTTGTGAATTTTGCAATGAACATGTTGAGTCAGAACTGTCGGAACATGAATGCAAGTACAAAGGGTTTTCACTTCTCATCCTCCATGAAGGAATGAAGGATGAACCAATGGTAATTGTATACCACGAAAACACTGAAAGGGAAGAAAGAGAACACATTCAAGATTTGAAAAACAAAGCAGAGTACTCGACAACAATGGAGAGTGAAAAGGAGTTGAGCAGAACCTGTAAGATGTTTTTACTGCAAAATGAAAGAAAGAAAAAGAAAAACAGAAAACAAGAGATAAAAAGAAAATAACGAATAAAAGAGGAACAAATTAGACATACAACAAAAAGGACAAAGTAAAAAAGAAAAAGAAGAGTGGTTGTTTGTATCCCAGTGAGCTGGGAGTAGGTGATACGGTGGACGTAAGACCGGTAGTCAGAGAGAGTGGGAGAATGTGGGTCAGGCATGTTGTGGATCGGGTGGTGGTCCAGGTTGTCGGCGGCCTAGGAGGAAAAAAGAAGAGGAAAAAAAAGGAGGAAACAAATGTTAAAAAAAAATAGGGATTGTTGGAGTTGACGGCGGCAAGGGAGGCGTCAACAGAGCAGGAAGAAAATACCGGCAAGAAAAGAAGTTGATGGGCAACTGACTGGGGAGGAGCGTAGCCACGCCGGAGTTTTCTGGGGGCTTGCCGGCCATTTTTTGTGATTCTTTTGACTTTTGGAAGGAATGGATTTATAAACCTTGTACTTCCTTGACTTTTTGTGAGTTTCTTTTCAGTTTATATAATTTAGTTTTCTATATTACAATTTGAGAGATCTTTTTTTTCTTCTTTTGGTTATGAACTAAGAATAGTCTTAGTTATAGTGAGGATCATTGGTTTTGAGATAGTGAGATAACAATTTTTCCATATTGAATTTACGCTAGTCAGTTTTTTATTGTTAGTTTTAAAATTTAATAGCTGACTTTGTATTAGGTCAATCCAAATTTGTTTGTTTGGGCCTTAAAGTTGTTATGGATAATCTTGATAATCTGTATAATAAAAACATTCTAATAAACTTTAGCTTGCCTGGTTCACACTAACTTGTGCAATAGGATTTTTGGTTATTAGTTTCTTGCCTTGTATTGTATGGTATGGTGCATTTGGATGGAGAGAATTACTGGAGAAGTATGATTTTTGGATTACAGCATTACTATCTTACTCATGTAGCTGTAGAATGTAGATTTTTGATGATTGGGATGATTACAGATTGCGAATGTTGTCCTTTGCAGTGTATGGGACTCCGATAAGTAATTAACTCAAAGAAATCGATTTATAATACTGGACAATTAGAATTTACTATATGAATCAAAATTTGCTTTGGCCTGAGCAAACGGTAACATGAAACAGGATAAGAGTGCATCTAATGAAATTGGAATGGGAGTTGTGTGCAATTTTTGAGCCATGATCAGTTCTGGTTTAGTTTTTGACCTATTTTGGGCGAACCGTGAACTCAAAAAGAAAATTAAGTATAAGTGCTCTCTAAGTTTAACTTGCAGATGAACACTTTTTGGGTTGTAAAAAAAATGAGATTGGCAGATTCGCCGAAAAACTTTTCAGACATTCAACAATTAGAGGTGTTTATGAGTGTGTGGTGTAGGGCGTGCGCTGATTGAATGTTTCAAGTATATGTGTGTAGCCTTTCAAAAGTTCAACTGCTTGGAACGGGCAAACCAATTTTGTTCTTCTTGCAGTTGGAACTTGGATGCACTTAGGCACATGATTAGCTCGTGCTCCAATAGGAGAGCAACTGCGCCCTCTTGATTCTTGGGGTGAGCTAAGGATTTGTTTACCAGGATTGCTATGGGTATTGCTCGATAAACATAATCATGCTTCCTGCTCATAAGAATGCTTTTTTGGTTGGGATTCCTTCTGTTGAATCATGACTACTCTTTTAGTCCTTTGTTTTGTATATATATACAGTCCTTTTTTGGAGAGTGGTAGCTAGGTAGGAATTATACCAAAGAATTAGATATGATGATTAAAAGATGCACCCTTCTTTTTTCTGCTAAATTGTAAACTAATTTGATTTCTGCAAGCTAGATACCGGAATTTAGTTTTTACTAAACCTATATTTACTCAAAGCATTATGCTGCAGTTGGCTGGCGAATTTTGAACTAAATTTTGCATTCTCTGGTAAAGTATATTTCAGTAGAATTAGTTTCCCAAGCTTCATTTTTCTTATAGAATGATCAAAAAAGAAAAGAGGGTATTTGGGAGAGGACAGAGGAAGAGACGGGAAGGAAAATGTGGCATCCTAAAACACAATTTTTCCTTAGAAATTGACATCGTTTTACTGACCTCAGAAACAAAAAGTGGAAAACTTGGATTCAATCCAATCACATTTTATAAAAACAAGAGTTTTTCAGTTCACTTTCACTTCCTTGGTATATACTAATGTTTTTTATTACTGCATTATTAACAGATGAAGAAACCCCCGTAGCGAACGGAGATACATGGCATGACCTCGCATTGGGTAGACAACAGTGAATACAAATCCATGCATCTGGGGCATACAATATCAATGAGGAGTTATTATCCGAGTAGTGGTGTTTAATATTGTGGGGAATAGTTTCAGAAATGTTCACTGGTGTAACAGTAAACTAGATTGAGTAGATTCCCATTTGTGTTGCTGTATAAGATCTAAATTAATGAATGTGATGAAGATGGTATTGTTGTTGAACAGTACTCTTGTACCTCCATCCTTTTGAAATTACTAGGTTGTGACTTGTGAGGGAAGATGTCATTATCAGTAACAATCTTGAGGGAACAGAGTAGTACACTAGTAAGCAGAGATGCTCAAAACATACCCGACTACCTGAAATTTACCCGATCTTGTAATTAAACCTGAATTGACTCGACTTCAAAGTGATTTACAATTATGTAAAATACAATATGGACGTAAAACCCAATTTTAAATCGGCTCAAAACTCTTAATTTGAAATCAACTTGATAACCAGAATGATCACTACCACTACTAGTAAATAGTAAATGACAAAGTGTCCTTGTGTTTGGCATTATCGAGTTAGTTTGATGGCATTACTCCTGCTTTTTTTTTACTCATAACTGATTCTGATAATGTGGGGTTGAAGCCAGGCCACCATAAATTTGTCAGATACTCACTCTATTGATAATTCCAGCACTTTTATAGTTGGCGTTAATAGTATTACTCTTACGCACAGTTTATAAAGGACAAGGGAGTTTACTTTTGGAGTGGAGCATTCAACCAAAAGCTTTTGCTCCCAACTTTGTTGTTTGATTCACTTGTAAATTCCGCCAAATCTAATTCAATTGAGGACCACCTAAAACCTACTCCCATTGCCAAGAATTTGCAACAACACACATGCATTGTTAGTAAGAAAATAAGAAAATAATTATATTGTATTGATATGATTAAAAATAAGAGAAATTCTGTTATTTTTAACTCTTACACTCCCTTCGTCTCATAGCATAGCATTAGAGTTTGTCTTAATTTAGCCTTTGGCCATTACCCATATATTTATTTTTCTTTTTTTTTTCTCATTCAAATATTTCTCACGTGTTCCTATAAAACATAATTTTTTTGCCATTTTTACAATTGTTTTTGATATTTACTCCATACTTAGGGTAATTCTATAGGACACAGAATATTCATAAATATTTATATTAAAATTTTTTTTAATATGAAATATTACAAATGTAACGAAAAAAATAAAAAAATAAAACGGGATGAGTACCTTAACTCATTGGATCACTTTGATCAACCAATTGAGCATTTAAGATGGCTAGTTGCCTAGTTATGACCCATTTTATTTTTAGTTTATTACACATTCATCTGAATATGAAAGCTAGGAGTACATATCGGGTTATGTCCCCCCTTTTGTTTGGCCAAATTCGTTGTTACTTGATTCATCAAAATAAGTATAATAACTTATAATTCTAACCTAATCTGATTGGACCTAAATGAATCATCCAATCAATCATAGACTTGAAAGTACTATACAATTACCAAAATAGGTGGACTTGAATTAAAGTTCTTTAATTTGAACTAATCCGATAAACACAACTTAAAACATGCAGACTAAATATACAAGAAAATCCCAAATGGGCCCCTAAACAAAAGACTAAAATTGAAATTGAATCAAACACACAAATAAATACAAAAATTGAAATCAATAAACTAATTTATCAAAAAAATGCACGAAATAAGATAAGTTTCAACTTAAAAATAAGCGTGTAATTGTAACACCCCTGAATTTCCGACCCCTTGTACGAAACAAAAACCGTAAAGGGCGGGAGGAAATTCGGGTGTTACATTAAAATGAAATAAATAAAATAATAATAAACTTCTAAAATGACAGTGGAAAATTCGGCAGCATCTCTCCCTAAAATCGAAAATGTGGTAGAGCAATTAGCACAATAAAAACATTAAACATAATCTAAGGCATCATTGCCTTTCAAATCTCACACCACGGCGAAATGATTCGTCGCCGGCTTCTCAAGTCAACATGCCAAGCATGGATCGTGATTCTAGTGTCGACGCTTGCGTTTTAAAGTGACTTAACTCCTTAAAACCATACAGAGTTATAAACTACGCAACGAAAATACAAATATACAAGAGAGGACACAAAGCCACATAACAAAACATATACAACCAAAGTTTACAAAGGATAACACGAGCTACAAAATAGAAAGATAATGGTATGACACAGGTTATGCTTCACCCTCATCACTCTCCCCCAATGCAATGCAAAAGAAGCTCCAATACCTGCTACGCCTGTCTATGATCCTCCTGCTGCTCGACATTAGACCAAAAACCAATATGTCATAGCAGGACAATCATAAAAGGTCATCAACAATCAAACATAAACACAAACACGTACACGTCAGTAACTACCATCAAATATAATAAGGCCAACTACTAGATAACATTTTGTTATACAACAACATAAGATGATTTCCTAAGACACAAGCACAAATAGTAACCGTTTATCGTCCAGTTATACTTCTTGATCTCATTACGTTCTTTCCAACCCGAACCATGTGTTCTTGGGTAGAATGCAGGTCTTCTCGCTCCTCTTTTCAAAACATAAACTCTTGCAAAACACGCATAGTATCAACTTAACCAAGGCATTAACAGAATACCTAACACATGACCTTGTAGAGCTTGTCTATCTTAAGGTAAGTGTGATAATAGTCTGTAATATCCTTGAGGTAACTTAACTTAGGCACACTTCTCACTAGCATAAACTATTCTATCAAGGAGTAGATATTCTATCAATGAGTAAACGTTCTATCAATGTGTAATCTTTCTATCAAAGAATGAACCTTCTATCATTAAATAACTTTCAATCAATTAATAAACTTTCTATCACTGAATAACTTTCTATCAGTGGATCTTTTCTCTACGTCTTGGCATAGTGACATAGCCAAGGGCATTATCGGCCATCCGGCGCCCATGGCAAAGTATGAGCTCATGCCCCCTCCAGCTAACCCTCTCGAGTCCTACCTTTGGGGAAAACTAACACACTGGGGTACTAAACCAGTAAAGAGGCCACCATATTAGGATTTGCAAGACCCGCATGGTAACACCTCGGTCAAGGGGCGGTATCGGCCGCCCGGCGCCCAATGACAAAAGCATGCTCATACCCCCCTTACGGTGATCCCGTCGGATCTCACCTAGGGGACTACTAAATCAACCGGACATAATCCAGTTGAGTCACGCCAGCTAATCATAATCTAATACTTTATCAGATGGGAATAACTCCCACTTTCGACTATTAATGAGCGCCCTCGGATAGCAGCACACCGAAACCCACTAAGCCACTCAACAAAATATGAAATTCACCTATAAAGGAGTCATTCTAACTCCAAGTAAGACATAATCCAAATCTTAAATAAATAAAGGGGGTGGTCCCCGCCTCCTACTAACACTCTCATTCTCTATAACTATTCTAAGCG